>NC_142889.1:6843174-7151015 GCF_051225735.1 Oryctolagus cuniculus | reverse complement strand
AAGGACAAACACACACAACACAGAGACACAGGAAATGGAAAGATATTTCTTGTGCATGGTTTGGAGATCAATATTGTTAAAATGTCTATACTGCCTAAAAGCAATCTATAGATTTGATGAAATCCATATCAAAATACCAATGGTGTTCTTTAGAGAGTTAGGAAAAATATCCTAAAATTGAAATCACAGAAGGCCCATAAGTCCCAAGGTGATACTGAGTAAGAAAAATTAAGTTGGAGGCATCATAATACCTGTCTCAAAAGCATACAACAAAGCTATAACCATTTAAACAGCATGGTACTGGCAAATAACCAACACACAGATAGTGGAACAGAATAGAGAATACATAGGTTAACCCACGTACCTACAGCCAACTGATTTTGATAAAAGAGTTCGGACATACACAGTGGAATAAGGATAGATAATAATATCTTTCTACAAATGGTGCTAGTACAAGTGGATATATAAATGTAGAAGAAGAAATTAGTTCCACACCTCTCGCCATACATAAAAATCTTCTCAATGGATTGAATTGAATACCTTATTTTAAGACCTGAGACTATAATATTACTGGAAGAAATTTTATGGCAAACACTCCAGGACCTTGCATGTGAGACAATCTCTGGGAGAAGACCTTTAAAGCACAGAGAACAAAAGCAAAACTAAGCAAAGGGGATTAAATTAGACTCAGATGCTTCCACACAACAAACAGAAATGATTGACAGAGTGAAGAGACATCCAACAGAATGGGAAAAAATATTTGCAAGCTAACCGACAAAAGATTACTACCCAGAATATTTCAGCAACTTAGAAGAAACTCAGCAATGACAAAGAACCAATCCATTAAAAATTGGGCAAAAGATGTTATTTATTTATTAGCTTTCTTTATTTATTTGAAAGGCAGAGAGAGAGAGAGAGGGAGTGTAGGTCTTCCATCCACTGGTTCACTCCCCAGATGTCCACAACAGATGGGACTGTGCCTATCTGAAGCCAGGTGCTTCTTCCAGGTCTCCCACATGGGTACAGGGGCCGAAGGACTTGGGACATCTTCTGCTGCTTTCCCAGGACATAGCAGAGAACTAGATTAGAAGTGGAGCTACTGAGACTCACTCAAACTATGGTTCATATGGGATGCCGGTTCTGCAGCCTGCAGCTTTACCCACTACACCACAACGCTAG
Source organism: Oryctolagus cuniculus (assembly GCF_051225735.1). Taxonomy (NCBI): domain Eukaryota; kingdom Metazoa; phylum Chordata; class Mammalia; order Lagomorpha; family Leporidae; genus Oryctolagus; species Oryctolagus cuniculus. Next base: position 7,149,836 of record NC_142889.1, on the reverse strand, counting down.
ACCCACAAAGAACTTTAATAGACAGTTCTCAAAGAAGAAATACAAATTGTCAAAAAAAAAAAAAAGTGAAAAAATGCTTAACATTATTACGCATCACGGAAATGCAAATCAAAATCACTACCCCTCTGGCAGAATGGCTAAAATTAAACACAGACTAGCAAATGCTGGCAAGGACACAGAAATTGGGAACACTTGTACACTGATGCTTGGAAGGTAAACTGATGGAGTCCCTATGCAAAACAGTGGAGATTTCTTTTATTATTTTTATTTAGAAAATAAAAATTTCCAAAATACAGTTTATGGATTACAATGGCTTTCCCCCCCATAATTTCCCTCCCACTTTCACCCCTTCCATCTCCCGCTCAATCTCCCATTCCATTCACATCAAGATTCATTTACAATTATCTTTATATACAGAAGATCAACCTAGTTTATATTAAGTAAAGATTTCATCAGTTTGCACCCACACAGAAACACAAAGTGTAAAATACTGTTTGAGTACGAGTTATAGCATTACTTCACATTGGACAATACATTAAGGACAGATCCCACATGAGAAGTAAGTACACAGTGACTCCTGTTGTTGACTTAACAAATTGACACTCTTGTTTATGGCATCAGTAATCTCCCTAGGCTCTAGTCATGAGTTGCCAAGGCTATGGAAGCCTTTTGAGTACATAGACATCGATCTTATTCCGACAGGGTCATAGTCAAAGTGGAAGTTCTCTCCTCCCTTCTTTGATGGCCCTGTTCTTTCCACTAGGATCTCACTCACAGAGATCTTTCATTTAGATCGTCTTTTTTTTGCCAGAGTGTCTTAGCTTTCCATGCCTAAAATACTCTCATGGGCTCTTCAGCCAGATCGGAATGCCTTAAGGGTTGATTCTGAGGCCAGAGTGCTATTTAGGACATCAGCCATTCTATGAGTCTGCTGTGTATCCTGCTTCCCATGATGGATCATTCTCTCACTTTTTGATTTTGTCAGTTAGTATTAGCAGACACTAGACTTGTTTGTGTGATCCCTTTGACTCTTAGTCCTATCAGAGTGATCAATTGTGAACTGAAATTGATCACTTGGACTAGTGAGATGGTATTGGTACATGCTACCTTGATAGGATTGTATTGGAATCCCCTGGCACATTTCTAACTCCACCGTTTGGGGCAAGTCCGATAGAGCATGTCCCAAATTATATCTCCTCCCCCTCTTAGTCCCACTCTTATATTTAACAGGGATCACTTTTCAGTTAAAATTTAAATACCTAAGTATAATTGTGTATTAATTACAGAGTTCAACCAATCATAATAGAACAAAAAAAATACTAAAATAGATAAAGTATTACATTGCACATCAACAGTCATAGATTTATGTCTTTAATCCAAGTTGAGTGAATTTTTGTGTAAGGTGAAAGGTAGGGGTCTTACTTCATGTTTCTGCACGTGGAAATCCAATGTTTCTAGCACCATTTATTGAATTCCTTCCCAATTTGTATCCCTTTAATTTCTTTTTCTTGCCTAATCATGCTGGCTAAAACTTCCAGAACTATGTTGAATAGCAGTTGTGAGAGTGGGCATCCCTGTCTGATACCAGATCTCAGTGGAAATGCTTCCAACTTTTCCCCATTCAATAGGAAGCTGACCATGGGTTTTTCAGAAATTGCTTTGATTGTATTGAGGAATGTTTCTTCTATACCCAGTTTGCTTTGAGTTTTCATCATTAAAGGGTGTTGTATTTTATCAAATGCTTTCTCTGCATCTATTGAGATAATCATATGGTTTTTCTTCTGCAGTCTGTTAATGTGGTGTATCATGTTGATTGTTTTGTGAACACTGAACCATCTCAGCACACCAGGGATAAATCCCACTTGGTCTGGGTGGATGATCTTTCTGATGTGTTGTTGCATTCTATTGGTCAGAATTTTATTGAGGATTTTTGCATCTATGTTCATCAGGAATATTGGTGTGTAACTTTCTTGCAATGCTACATATTTCTCTGGCTTATGGATTAAGATGATGCTGGCTTCATAGAAAGAATTTGGGAGGACTCCCTCTTTTTTGATTGTTCTGAATAGTTTGAGGAGAATTGGAGTTAGTTCTTCTTGAAATGTCTGGTAGAATTCATCAGTGAATCCATCTGGTCCTGGGCTTTTCTTTGTTGGGAGGGCGTTTATTACTTTTTCAATTTCTGTCTCAGTTATGGGTCTGTTTAGGTTTTCTGTCTTCCTGTTTCAATGTAGGTAGGCTGCATGTGTCCAGAAATCTATCCATTTTTGATAGGTTTCCCTGTTTGCTGGCATACAAGTCCTTGTAGTAATTTCTGATGATTCTTTTTATTTCTATGGTGTCTGTTGTTACGTTTCCTTTTTCATCTCTGATTTTATTGATTTGGGTCTTTTCTCTTCCTTTTTTTAGTTAGTTGAGCCAATGGGGTGTCAATTTTATTCATTTTTTCAAAAAGCCAGCTCCTCGTTTGGCTGATCTTTTGTAATGATTTTTGGATTCAATCCTGTTGATTTCTTTCTGATTTTAATTATTTCTCTTCTCCTACTAGATTTGAGTCTGGTTTCCTGCAGATTTTCTAGATCCTTGAGATGCATTGAAAGCTCATCTATTTGGTGCCTTTCCAATTTCTTGATGTAGGCACCTATTGCTATAAACTTTCCTCAACACTGCTTTTGCCATAGCCCATAAGTTTTGATATGTTGTGTTGTTATCCTCATTTCCTTCCAGATAGTTTTTGATTTCTCTTTTAATTTCTTCTATGACCCATTGTTCATTCAGGAGCATGTTTTTCAATCTCCATGTGTTTGCAAACGTTCTAGGCTTTCTTGAGTTGTTAATTTCCACTGTGGTCTGAGAAGCCACATGGTATGAATCTAATTCTTTTAAATTTGCTGAGACTTACTTTATGGTCTAGTATGTGATCAATCCTAGAGAAGGTTCCATGTACTGATGAGAAGAATGTAAATTCTTTATGTGTGGTATATAAAGTTCTGTAGATATCTGTTAGATCCATTTGGGCAATAGTTTTGATTAAATCTACTGTATCCTTGTTGATCTTCTCTCCTGTTGATCTGTCTGCTTCTGAGAGTGGAGCATTGAAGTCCCCCAGTACTATTGTATTGGAGTCTAAGTCTCCCTTTAAGTCCCTTAACATATTAAATAAACTGGTGCCCTGTAATTAGGTGCATATACATTTATAATAGTTACATCTTTCTGTTGAATTGAACCCTTAATCATTATATAGTGCCATTCTCCGTCTCTCTGAATAGTTTTTGTGTTAAAGTTTATTTCGTCAGATATTAAGATGGCTACACCTGCTTTTTTTGGTTTCTGTTGGCATGGAATGTCTTTTTCCAACCTTTCACGTTCAGTCTGCATGCATCTTTGTTAGAAAGATGTGTTTCTTGTAAGCAGATAATAGATGGGTTTAGTTCCTTAACCCATTCAACCAGTCTGTGCCTTTTAACTGGAGATTTGGCTCCAGTAATGTTCAATGTGACTATTGATAAGTAGTAACTTTGCCTTGCCCTTTTCCCAAAGATATTTTCTAGTATATGCTTTGAGCTTCCTATGATCTTTTGCTGTGAGGTTTCCTTCGTTTACCTTCTTTCATATTGATGACCATGTTTCTGTGTTTTTGTGTGTAACACATCTTTAAGCATCTTTTGCTGGGCTGGACAAGTGGCAACAAATTCTTTCAATCTCTGTTTGCTATGAAAGGTCTTTATTTCACTGACAAATAAGAGCTATGCAGGATGTAATATTCTGGGCTGGCAGTTTTTCTCTCTTAGTACCTGGGCTATATCTCACCATTCCCTCCTAGCCTGTAGTGTTTCTGATGAGAAGTCTGCTGTGAGTCTGATTGGAGATCCTCTGAGAGTAATCTGACGTTTCTCTCTTGCGCATTTTAGGATCTTTTCTTTATGTTTCACTGTGGTGAGTTTAATTACCATGTGTCGTGGTGAGGATCTCTTTTGGTCATGTTTATTGGGAGTTCTGTGAGCTTCCTGTACTAGGATGTCTCTGTCCTTCTCCAAACCTGGGAAATTTTCTGCTATTATCTCAGCAAAAGGCATTCTAATCCTTTCTGCCTCTCCTAGACTTCAGGAACTCCTAGAACTTGAATGTTTGGTTTTTTAATAGTATCCTGTAGATTCCCAACATATTTTTTAGATTTCTAATTTCCTCTTCTTTTCTTTGGTCTGACTGTATCCTTTCCTGTTCTCTGTCTTCTAAGTCTGATATTCTCTCTTCTGCTTCACTCATTCTGTTTGTAAGGCTCTCTATTGTGTTTGTCATTTGATCTATTGAATTCTTCACTTCATTATGATTTCTTGTCACTATCACTATTTCATTTTCTACTTGTTGCTTCATTTTCTTTTAATTCCTCCTTAATATTTCATTTTTGTGAGAGAGATTTTCTATCCTGTCCAGTAAGGATTTCTCTAGGTCAAGAATTTGTTTTTTTTTTTTTTTAAAAAACAAATCTTTTTTTTTTTTTTTAATTTATTTATTTTTTTTGACAGGCAGAGTGGACAGTGAGAGAGAGAGACAGAGAGAAAGGTCTTCCTTTGCCGTTGGTTCACCCTCCAATGGCCGCCGCGGCCGGCGCGCTGCGGCCGGCGCACCGCGCTGATCCGATGGCAGGAGCCAGGAGCCAGGTGCTTTTTCCTGGTCTCCCATGGGGTGCAGGGCCCAAGCACCTGGGCCATCCTCCACTGCACTCCCTGGCCACAGCAGAGGGCTGGCCTGGAAGAGGGGCAACCGGGACAGAATCCGGCGCCCCGACCGGGACTAGAACCCGGTGTGCCGGCGCCGCTAGGCGGAGGATTAGCCTAGTGAGCTGCGGCGCCGGCCAAGAATTTGTTTTTGAGAACTCTTAATGTTCTTATCAATGTTTTGAGATCCGTTTCTTGCATTTCTTCTATCTCATCATCTTCATAATCTTAGCTTGGGGTGTCTTGTTCATTTGGGGGCATCATAGTTTCTTCCTTATTGTTGTTTCCTTGGTTTCTGCATTTGTTGCTTGGCATTGTGGAGATATTTTTTGGTTTCTTCACGGTGGTGGTTTTTCTCGTTATACTATGACTCTAGATTAAGTGGACTGTCTGCTTTTGATGGATCCTTAGAGGCGTGTGATGGGTATGGCCAGAGAGCTCTGTGTGGTTCTTCATGGTTAAGGGTGTGCCAAAGGTAACTCACCCAGGTTTTTCTGTCTCTCTCTCACTCTCTCTCTCTTTTAAACTCAGAAGGGAAGTAATTCTGTTCAGCTGAGTGGAATTGAGGGTAGTCGATATATGAAATCTGGCCCCTGTGAGTATAATATTCATCTGCTTTACCCCAAGGACCACACAAAGTGTCAATGCAGCCCTCAGTGTGGTCTCAAATTTCTCTGCATTCTCCCACTGGGTTGCCAGGTTTACCAAGTTTGTGTACTCGGTGAGTTCTCTCGCTTACCCTCAGTTTTCACAGTCTCAGTTCATTAGCTCCACACCTTCACTAGGTCCTAACCTCCTGTTATTTCTCCCCACCAGAGTCAGGTTTTTCTGCTTGGCTGATTTTGGGCGCCACTTTACATGTGTCCAAAATGGTGCCTGCTCTTTGTCTTACTCGGCTTTGTTATGTGAGTAGAGAGAGAGGCTTGTGTCCATGCCGGTTCCCCTTATTTATTCATTTTTTTCTCTCCTCCGGTCATCCTGGTGAACTTCCCCCAGTGCAGCTCCAAGCCTTGTTTCCTCTAGGCTCTTTCTGCCTTTCCCCACCGATGTTGGGCTACCGAGGTTTTTGTCTCACCTCCCCTTCCAGTGCTGGTGTGCAGATTCCATGGCTGGGCTTCCGAGCCTTGTGCATCCTTGCTCTCCCCGTAGGTCCTCCGTGTCACATCCACTAGGTCCGGAAGAGTTTCTTCTGCAATCTTTTTCCCGAGCCTTTCCCTGAAACTACAGTAACTCCACTTTCATTAAACTATCTTTTCCCAGACTACCAGTGTGCACCCTCACTATTCCACCATCTTGGCTTTGTTGGCTACAGTCTTCTTATGAATCATTTCTTTGATCAGAGTTTTCCAGATATTAAGGCAAAATTATAGCAGCTTGAGAAGGGTCAATTAACTCCACAGGCAGAAATTCTAGAGGTGGCCTTTACGGTATATAATAGGAGGGACAAGAGAGCCCAAAAGGAAAAATTCCAGTTGCTGGCCAAAGTTTTCCAGCACCCTGCTACCTCCAGTAACCATGCTAACTGCAGGAATCCCACCAACAACTGGAACCCTCTGGGTCCATGCTTCAAATGTGGCCAAAAGTGTCATTGGGCCAGGATGTGTCCTAATCCCAGAGGCCCACCGGGTCCTTGCCCAAAATGCCATCAGAAGGGCCACAGGGGAGTGGAATGTCCTCTTGTCCATCGAGGCTGTAGGCCATCCTCCCCACCTATGCCTTGGGTTGACATTCTGGGACTGGCTATTGAGGACTAAGGGGTCCAGACTCCTGCCACTCGACTACGGCCATCACTCCACAGGAGCCCAGGGTAACTGTGACGGTAGCAGGTAGGCCAGTTTCTTTCCTTATTGACACAGGAGCAACCTTCTCAGTCCTTACCCAGTATTGGGGGCCTACCTCTGCTGCCTCAACTCCATAGTCGGGGTGGAGGGAAAACCTTAAAGACCCTTACAGATTCGAAAACTGCTCTGCATAATTAATATGATACCCTTCTCCCATTCTTTCCTTGTTATACCTCACTGTCCCACCCCCCTCTTGGGGAGGGACATACTTTACCAATTTGGTGCTCAGGTGGTTTTTACCCTTCAGCCTATGGCTGTGTCCTCCAGCTTACCTTTGCCTCCCTCTTTTTTTTTAATTTTTTTTTTGACAGGCAGAGTGGACAGTGAGAGAGAGAGAGAGAGAGAGACAGAGAGAAAGGTCTTCCTTTGCCATTGGTTCACCCTCCAATGGCCGCCATAGCCTCTGCGCTGCGGCCGGCGCACCACGCTGATCCGATGGCAGGAGCCAGGTGCTTCTCCTGGTCTCCCATGCGGGTGCAGGGCCCAAGTACTCCACTGCACTCCCTGGCCACAGCAGAGAGCTGGCCTTGAAGGGGGGCAACCGGGACAGAATCCGGCGGCCCCAACCAGGACTAGAACCCAGTGTGCCGGTGCTGCAAGGCGGAGGATTAGCCTAGTGAGCCCCGGCGCTGGCCAGCCTCCCTCTTTACTATTTCTCTCTCAAGATAACCTGGTCCCAGCCACCCTACGCACGTCAGGACCCCTGTCACAGCCAACCCACGGGTATGGGACACTAGCCACCCTACAGTGGCAGCCCACCATCCTCCCGTCCAAATAAAGTTACAAAATTCTTCCACATTCCCTTCCTAGCAGCAATTTCCTCTACCCTTTTCCAGCCTCTGAGGTTTAAAGCCTATAATCTCTAAACTTCTCCATCAGGGCCTGCTACGCAAGACTAGCTCCCCTTTCAACACCCCAATACTGGCAGTAAAAAAGCCTAATGGGTCCTTTCACCTGGTACAAGACCTCCACCTTGCTAATGCAGCTGTAGTGCCAATACACCCTGTGGTCCCCAACCCATACACCCTCCTTTCCTCTATCCCTTCATCCACATTTCGTTACTCTGTCTTGGATCTAAAGGATGCTTTCTTTACCATTCCTTTACATCCTAACTCTCAGGACATCTTTGCTTTCACCTGGACTGACCTGGACACCCGAGTGTCCACTCAACTAACCTGGACCATACTCCCTCAGGGGTTCTGGGATAGCCCCAGCCTGTTTGGTCAGGCCTTGGCAAATGATCTGGGTACCCTGGACCTAACATCCTCCTTTCTTCTCCAGTACGTCGATGACCTCCTCCTTTGCAGCCCCTCAGAGATGGATAGCCAATGACTGCTACTCTCCTCAGCTTCCTAGAAGCTAGAGGTTATTGGGTATCCTTTGCCAAAGCACAGCTCTGTGTGCCCGAGGTAACCTATCTTGGGGTTCATCTCACCCCCACCCTCAAATCTCGCTGTTGACAGAAAGTGCCTCATAGCTGACCTCCCACCTCCTTCTAACCAAGGAAAAAATTATTTCTTTCTAGGCCTGGCAGGATTCCTACGATCCTGGATTCCAAACTTCTCCCTCTTAACCCATCCACTCTATGAAACCACAAAGGGGCCCCTCCAGGAGCCCGTTGTAACTCCAATTACCTCCCAGTATTGTAAGCTCCAACAGGCTATCCTACAGATCTCACACGGCCCTTCCTTGTTTACGTCACTGAAAAAAAAGGAAAAGCCTTGGGGGTTCTCGGACATCAAGCTGGTCCCTCTTTTGCTCCTGTAGCCTATCTCTCAAAAACTTTAGATCCCACAGTTAAGGGTTGGGCACCCTGCTTACAGCAGCTGTCTTCATACAAGAGTCAAAGAAACTCACCTTTGGTTCACCACTTACTATCCTCTCCTCACACCATCTGTCAGAGCTTCTAACTTACAAAGGCCTTCAGTCTCTTCCACCATCTCGCACTTTGGCCCTTCAGGTAGCGCTAATCCAGGACCCTACCTTCACTTTTTTTTTTTTTTTTTTTGACAGGCAGAGTGGACAGTGAGAGAGAGAGACAGAGAGAAAGGTTTTCCTTTGTTGGTTCACCCTCCAATGGCCATTGTGGCCGGCGCACCACGCTGATCCGAAGCCAGGAGCCAGGTGCTTCTCCTGGTCTCCCATGGGGTGCAGGGCCCAAGCACTTGGGCCATCCTCCACTGCACTCCCTGGCCATAGCAGAGAGCTGGCCTGGAAGAGGGGTAACCGGGACAGAATCCGGCACCCCGACCAGGACTAGAACCCAGTGTGCCGGTGCAACAAGGCGGAGGATTTGCATAGTGAGCCGTGGCGCCGGCCCCTACCTTTACTTTTAAACCTTGTCCTCCCCTTAACCCAGCGACTCTCCTTCCCCCTCCTCCTCCATCTGCAGATTATTCAGTACCTGTCCACTCCTGCATTGAGACTATCGAACATCTGCTCCCTTACCCCCTGAACATCCAGGAGGTTCCCCTCATCAACCCCACTCTAATCTGGTTCACAGATGGTAGTTCTATCTTTCATGAGGGAACAAAAAAGGCAGGTTATGCTGTGGTTTTGACCACCAACATTATAGAAGCAGGACCACTCCCTTCTAATACCACTAATCAGTAGGCTGAGCTCTATGCTCTAACCTGTGCCTTTATGCTGGCAAGAAACAAAACTATCACTGTCTATACTGACTCAAAATATGCCTTCCATATTCTCCTATCCCACTCAGCTATTTGGAAGGAAAGAGGCCTTCTTACTACTAAGAGGACAGCCATCTCCTACGCTACTTTCATAACCCTTCTCCTAGAGGCAGCCCGTCTTCTGACAAAAATTGGACTTGTCCACTGTAAGGCTCATCAGACTGATAATTCTGCCATCACTGCCGGTAACAACAGGGCAGATCAGGCAGCTCGTCAGGCGGCGCTGTCCTCTACTCCTTCCAGTGCATCTTTCATTCCACCTGCTATACTAGCAATCCGCCCCCAGGACCAGCTGTCTCCACAGCCCTCCACTCAGGCTACCTGATTCTATCTCCACCACCTGTTTCATCCCAGTGTCTCTTCTCTATTATCGTTTGTCAAACAGTCCCTTCCTCTCTCACCAGAAGATGCCAAATATCTTCAACAACTCACCTCTTCTTGTTCCGTGTGTCAAAGGACAAACCCTAACTCTAACCTCTGTCCTCCACCCTTCCCTTCTCATCAGGCCAGAGGACACCTGCCTGCCTCTGACTGGCAGGTTGATTTCACCCATATGCCCAGAGTGAGACATTTTCAGTATCTCTTGGTGTTGGTAGATACTTTCTCTGGGTGGGTCGAGGCTTTCCCTACTACTAACAAACGGGAGCTAACCATTTCAAACATCTTACTTCAGGAGATTATGCCCTGTTTTGGAATTCCTAGCTCTCTGCAGTCAGATAATGGTCCGAATTTACGTCTCAGGTAACTCAGCTGCTAAGTAAGGCGCTTAACATCCCTGGCACTTCCATATCCCTTACCACCCTCAATCTTCAGGAAAAGTAGAAAGGGCGAATTGTACGCTAAAAAATACTCTGACTAAACTTTCCCTTGAGCTTCACCTGGACTGGACTAAACTACTTCCTCTGGCCCTTCTCCGTATAAGGGCCCTTCCAAGAAAACCCCTCAATATTTCACCTTTCAAACTGATGTACGGACGTCCCTTAATCCCTCCAACTGTACACTCTCAATCTCCACTCCTACCATCCCACCTACTCTCACCTCTCCTCAGGTTTCTCCAATCAGAGCTACAGAAATATACAGACAGCTACTGCCCAGCTCCAAGTCCAACTACCTCAGACAGCTCTCCTCCCATCACAGTGGGAGATGACGTCTTCCTGTCCTCTTCACACCCCTCCTGACCTCCCACTCCCACTAAACTACAGGCTAAATGGACAGGACCTTACCGGGTTATTCTCACTACTCCTACTGCAGCAAAATTGCAGGGAACCCCTCACTAGATCCACTTCACTCACCTTAAGCATTCCCCTCCCCCTCATTATACAGTTACTCCCACGGGGCCACTCAAAGCCAAGTTTACCCGGTCTCAAGCTCCGTTGCCAACGATACCTGAAAACCCAGACCCTCCTGTGCTTAATGAACCCACCTTGGAGAAGCAATAATCATCCAGCCATCCGCCAATTCCAATACCGGATAAGTATTGATTCCCTCTTACACCACTACCAGCTCTTCCTACAACTCCTGTGGGAAGAGTATCAGACACACTCCTTACCTCTTGACCCCTCTCGGCTCCTTTCGGATATTGAAGACTTACACTTCCAGGGAACCTTCTCAGACTTCACTCCCTCCGAGATCTACACTTTCCCATACCTTCTTCTATTATCTCACTCCCTCTTCTATACACCGCAATGAATCTCCCAATATCATTCCTTCTACTCCTCTGTGTCAGTCCCACATCTGCAGCAGCCCCTGGAACACGTTATGCACGGCAATTTCAGATATACACTACTTCCAACACACCCAAACTACTCAATGTGACCTTTTGCCCCACCACAGGCTGTGCAGGCCCGATCACTTTATATTTTGACTTTGCTCAGGCCTGCACACTTAACTGTTATGACTGGGCTAGATATAGTTTATCTCACTTCATAGCAAATCCATATTATTTGTGCTTTACTAAGGATAACACAGGCTCATGTAATGATAACTATTGGAAAGGGTGCTCATCATGGTCCTATAACTATTATTACACCGACCAAGGACAGGGCATCCCCAGAAAACAATTTTATAAGGTCCTTCCCCAGGAAAAACCCACTCTAAATAGGAGGCCACAGTTAGGCCCCGACTATTGGACCCAACCTCTCTTAGCCTTCACTATAGTCGACCCCCACCTTCAGGTCTGGCAAGATGGGGTCGAGGGATCTGTCACTTTGTACAGAGGAAATAACCTGTGAGATCCCCTGGAACCATAAAAATTATCAGGATCTATACTCAACTCCCCACAGCTCCCATGGACTTGGTGGTCGATATGGTAAAGAAATCCTCTGAACACCTGTCCCAGCTAATTAACCTAGCCAAACCTCCCCTAACGTGGCTACAACTTATCAATCTGTCTCTTGCCTTACTTTATCAACTACCCAACTCTACATTACCCCCGGCTCTCTATCAACAACAATGCTTTATATGTGCTCCTCTTCAGGAACCTCTTATTGCAGCTACCCTGCTCACCAATGTTCCTGCTTCTAGGAACTCCTGCACCCCCAATCCTCAGAGAATAATCAGTCATCTTCCTTTGCATTCTGGAGGCCCGGACCCAATGTGTTGGACTACCACCATAACAGAACAATCTAAAGGGATTTGGCCCGCGAACATTCCTTGTGTTATTAACATAACAGTTAATCCCACAGCTTCCTTCTCTAGTCCACATGGAACCCCATTTCTCTGTAACTGCACCCTGTACACTTGTATTAACCATTCTACACCTGGCCCACGTGTACCAGTGATACTCTCCCCCCATCTAACATTATATGACTATTCAGAGTTTCTTTTACAGGTTAATCCCCCTGTCTGCAAGAAACGAGCAGTCCTCCTCCCGGTCCTGGTTGGAGTCAGCCTCACAGCTTCCCTCTCCTCCGCGGTGGTCTCGGGAACTGCTCTGGGCCACAACATTATGTCCATCAACCGGTTCCAAGAGCAGCGCCAGCAATTACAAGAGGAGATCTCTAGGTCCAGTGAAACTTCCGCAGACACCATTCGAGGCCTCCAAAGCCAGATTACCCCACTGGCAGACATAGTGTTACAAAACAGACAGGCTCTGGACCTTATAATAGCTGAAAGGGGAAGAACTTGTGTTTTTCTATGAGAACAATGCTGCTACTATGTTAATTAATCAGGGAAGGTAGAGCAAAATGTTAACAAGCTCCAGTAAATTGCCACCTCTATAAAGCAGTCTGCCCTAGGGTCTGGAGAATCTCTCTTTTCATCTCCCTTATGGAGTCCACTGGCCACTTGGTTAATGCCACTCCTAGGACCATTGGCCACTATTTTAACCCTGTCTTTTGCATTACCATGTCTATTTAAGTGTTTGCAGGAGATAATCGTGGAGCGAACCAAAGTCTTCACCAACCAGGCTGTCAACCAGATGCTGCTGCAGGGATATGCTCGGCTCCCTACCCAGGAGATAACAACAACAACTTAAGACTCCTGGCCCAGGCCAGCAGGAAGCAGCTATAGAGGACAGACCATCGCCCCTTCTCCCTTCCTGGGCTTTTGTAATCCCATACAATGTCTGCTTTATAAAAAACAAAAGGGGGGAATGTTAGCAAACTGGCACAGGCACAGTCTCTTATCTGTGGCACGATCTACATTTTATGCCCCGGTACCTGCCGCCATTACTGACATGTAGACTTGTAGCTTGATGTTCATTTCTGAAAAGTACTTGACATTAGCCAATGGGATTGGCTAATTCCTACCTCACTGCCCACCCCCTGAAAAAACTATATTAGACCCCCATCCCAGACACACGGTCTCTTTTTCCTTCACTACCCCTTCACTCCGGTCTGTTGGGTGTTCCCCAATAAACCCTTTCCCTTACTCCTGTGTTCAGTGTGTTTTGTGATGGCTAACATTAATATATAACAGTTTTACCTACTACACCACAGCACTAGTGCTGCAAATATTTTTATTAAACCTTGTTTTATACTTTTTTTCAAACTAGTGGTTAAGAAAGTTATATTATTATAGGTTCAATGATCTGTGATTGCTTTAAAATTTTCTGTATATGGGTGAACTGCTCATTTTTCCATTCAGTTATTGCTTGTACAACTGCCTATAATCTTCCTGAACTAGAGTCTTTTTGCCTTTTACTGGTTAAAGTTGTTCCTTGGTAAAGCATTAAGCCATGGCTGTAATGCAATTTTTTAAATGTAAAAACCTTTGCTTTTAGTTTTTAAAATTTTTTATCACCATTCCATGCATTCCACAGGTACAGGCCCAAGAAAAATACATTATCTCAAAAGCCACAAAAGAAAAATGAATCTTGATATGAATGGAAGGGGAGAGAGAGCGGGAAAGAGGAGGGTGGCGGGTGGGAGGGAAGTCATGGGGGGGTGGGGGAAGCCAATGTAGTCCATAAGCTGTACTTTGGAAATCTATATTCATTAAATAAAAGTTAAAAAAAATCAGTACAATAGACTCATGATTCATCTTATCATTGTGAAACAGGAACTTAGATAGAATGAAGCCGTACTAATTCAATAAGAATTTTGGGGAATTCCAACATAGCAATCTTTTAAAAAATAAATGTCAGATATAACAACAACAAAAAAGCCACAAAAGAAAGGAAGAAGGAAAAAGGAAGGAAGGAAAGGAAGAAAAAAGAAAGAGAAAGGAGGGGGGGAAGGAAGGGAGAAGTAAAATTTCATCATATTATTAGATTTCGTCTATGAACTATATTGACTGTTAAAAATTAATTAAAATTTAAAAATAACAACAAAGCAAAAATTAATAAGAAAGGTGCATTGCCAGTATCTTGCTTTGGGTGATTTAATCATTTGCCAATAAACCATGCACCAAAAAATTCTCTGTGCACAATTGCCATACCTCAACAATGTAATGCCATAAATTTTATTTTTTTTGACAGGCAGAGTTAGACAGTGAGAGAGAGATAGAGAGAGAAGGGTCTTCCCTCCATTGGTTTGCCCCCCAAATGGCCACTAAGGCCAGCGTACTGTGCCGATCCAAAGCCAGGAGCCAGGTGCTTCTCCTGGTCTCCCATGAGGTGCAGGGCCCAAGCACTTGGGCCATCCTCCACTGCACTCCTGGGCCACAGCAGAGAGCTGACCTGGAAGAGGGGCAACCGGGACAGAATCCGGCGCCCTGACTGGGACTAGAACCTGGGGTGCTGGCACCGCAGGCAGAGAATTAGCCTAGTGAGCTGTGGCTTACTACGGCCAATACCATAAATTTTGTTAAGAACAAGCTGCTGCCTGTTTAATGAGTTCCTGAATGGATTTGATTATTTATATATTGTGATATATAGTGATCTTGTTTATCACTGTGAAGCATGAGGGTTGAGTCATGGAACATGTTCCTAAGGTTTCAAGGACTGAATTCAAGCCTGATATAAGGAAAACCTGTCAGAAAGCTCACTGATAAAAAATGGCTGTGGACCTAACATTCATTGTGAACATTTCCAAGTACTTCTCAGAAATGAACATCAAGCTACAAGTCCCCAACCAGTTTCTCAGCTCCCTGCTTTCAGTGGTAAAGTCATCTGAAACTAAATTAAGGATATGAGAAGTGTAAATGGAAAAGAGTAGTGGTACATTTTCCCATTGTATAAGTACAAAAGCTTTCCTTGACACTTAAAATGCTCTTGAATGTGCAAAAGGGATTGAGGCATTCAGTGAAATGTTCAAGCACGTGGAAAGTAAATAAATAAAATTGAACATATTTACTTCATTGTCCCATGTGCAACCAGCTAATGTGCCTGATACCCTACCACGTCAAGCCATTCAGCTGCAAAGTGATGGTGAGTGACACACTAAGTACAACAACCTCCCGTTGCTTGAGTTCTATAAATATTACATAGCATTGATGAATTTCTCAAGTAGAGGAGACATGGATTGAAATTCGCAACTGTTAGGGCTGGCAATTTTGGGTACCAGATAAAGTCACCAACTGCAATACAAGCTTCCTCTATGGGCACCATACTGTCTCAGCTGCCCCACTTTTGATCCAATTCCCCACAGATGGCTGGAAAAAAGCAGCAGAAGATGGTCCAAGTGTTGGGATCACCGCCTCCATGTGGGAGACCCATACCAAATTTCTGACTTTGGCTTGGCCTAGCCCCAGTTGCCATTGTCATCTGGGGAGTGAACAGTGAATAAAATGGAACGTTTTCTCTCTCTCTCCCCCTCTCTCTCCCCCGCCCCTCTCTTTCTCATTTTCTCTCATTCCTCCCTCCCTCTCTCCCTCCCTCCCTCCCTCCCTCCCTCCCTCCCTCTGACTTTCAAATAAATAAATGAGTCTTTTAAAAATAAAAATAAAAATATGCACAGAACACCTTACCAGCACAAGCACTTCTTTTCAAAACGCCCATATGGGATGCGGAGGATTAACCTAGTGTGCCACTGCGCCGGCCCCAGAGGTGGCATCTTTAAAAGGAAATTTACAGCTCTGCCTGTACTTAAGCTGTCCCCTGATGGCAGTGATTACTTTAGTAGCTGGACAGAGTGAAGGTCCTTTTCTGCTTAGGAAGAGGCCACAGGGTTTGCAGTAGTGAACTGAGATTCTTTCAGACTGACTCCTGCCAGGACTTGGGACCACTGGCCCACTGCCCTGGTTTTCCACATCAAAAAAAACAATACAATTTGTGGTGGGCTAGCCTTGTTGGGTCTCCCTGATGGCAAATCACTGTGTAAAGCTTTTGTTAATTGGCCTGCCACCTATCTTACATTGCTTCTGCTACCTACCTTGCTTGCTGCTCTTCCTTCTGGATTCTGTTCAAGATAGATTACAGAAGAAGGCTTTATAATGTCATCCACAGGGATGTTCACTCACATCCCTAATCTTTGGTGGCATGAACTAGAAATCTGTGGTCACAGGGTTGTTCTGAGATCATTTTTCCTGTGAAATAAGACAATGCGCATGAAGAGAGCCACATCCTACTTCTAAGTAAGGTCAAACATGATGACCACCTTATTGAACCTGTCTACAAATTTTGAAGTCGTTAGTAAAACATTTTGCTCTCCTTTAGCTTGGTTTGAGAAGGTAGGCTTTGCCTATGTACCATGCTTATGGTAAAAAAAAAATCTAGGGGTAAAATCATACGCATGTGTAAGAGAGCCACCTCTGTGAATTTATTTATTATTCTTATTGAATAAAATTGTTTTGGAGCTAAGTTTGTGTCCTGTCTCCTTTCTGTTCAGCTCCCCTTTTCCTTATAAGGGCTTGTGGGCATCTGATCTCTGCAGACTTGGATTGCCTCACTAATTTTGTTACAGGATGATGAAGGTGATCTTGGGTTCTCTTTTCATGCAGAAGAATTTCTATGCAGGCATTGACAGTAAGCAAAGCAAGTTTCAAAAAAAAAGCAAAGCAAGTTTTATTTAGGTAAGAAGCCTTCTGCCACAGCAGTCAGTAGGGGGGCTCCAAAGGAGTAGTTGCCTGTGAAGCTTGCCAGTGCTGGGTCTTTTGTACACAAGGTGGTTATCTAGACTTAGCCAATCAGGGACCAAACAGAATAGTGGCTGACAGTCAATCTGGAGATTGGGATACTGGTCAATCAGAGGCTGGGATAACAACCAATCAGAGACAAGGAGAAAACACATCAGAGTTGTGAGAATTGGTAACCTTGTTTAGCCTTCCTGTGGTGGAAAACTTAATGTTGCTACAGGCAGCTTCTGGGAGGAGACTGGCACATTGTTCCACTCCTAAAGGGCCTCTGCACCTTTTTAAACTCCTCATCCTCCCCGCCCCCCAGTAGCTGGACCTAACTGCTGTTAATTAGGGATGTGGGAGTGACAACCACTCTAGCTGCTGCCTGCTAGAAGGGGGCACCATAAGGGTTCAGCAGAAGAGCATTCCTCTGGGAGGTCAATCTGAGGCTCCCTAACACAATGCAGATTTCCTAGGGGCATTGTCTGGAGTACCATGAGGAGTTTGATGGCTTCTAATTGTTTAACTGTGTGTTACACAAAGCATGCCAGGCAGTTTAGGCTAAATGGTCCTATGGAGAGTATAAAAAGGATTGCACATGTTAGTCTCAGAAAGAACAATAGCCAAGGTGGCCACTTCCGATTTTTAACTGAATTTCTTCAGTTTTCAAAGAAATTTCCGTCAACAGGTGTTTAATTCATTTCTTCATGTAGCTTGTCAATATCGCTTTGAATTAGGTTTGAATCTGGCAATTGCCTACATCCATTTTGTTTTTTTAGTAATTTGTAACTGATGGCTGCATGGCTTTGTAAGACTCCTTCCCAAATTTGGCTCGGCTCCTTACTGAGATATGATAGGGAAAGTAGCAATGGCATTAGCTATCTTTTCCAATACACAAGCCAAATGATTAATTTCCTTATGTGCCCATGCAGCTAGTCCAGGTGTTGGTATATTGGAAATAACCACTACCAATGCCTCAGTCGAAGTGTATGGTGACAAGAATCATCATACTCCAGGGGAAATGATCATCTGGCATGTATGGAACACATAACTCTACAGGAGGACATAAAAGGAGCCCCACCACCAATGAGGAAAAGCTTCTCCTTTCCAACAGCTGCATGAGCATGGAGGCCCAAGTAAACATACTGAGCCAGTGTATGTATTGACTCTCTGGTCCTTGCTCAGTCAAGGGTTCCGTTTAAGTCTATCAGTTCAGTCAGCTGAGCACTTACACTGGGGGCCACAGGGACTCTCAATAGCGTCTGTGAAAGTAACCATTGCCTAGCAAGTCTGGTGATATCCACATTCCATAAAGGAGCTCACATTCTGGATTTTTCAAGGGGTCTCCCTAAGGTCTTTTCTGGTTGCATCTGTCTGCAGGCTACCTCTTCATAGTCATGCCTGAGACTTTTCATCACCTCTGGGAAGAAGGTGGCAGTGTTAAGAGATGAGCATATCTTGATTTGAGCTGCAGAGCTCTCCACTGAGAATGCTTGATATTTTAAGAGGTGGTTATCGCAACCAAAGGCTTCCTTTTGGAGGCCAGCAATATGATCACATTTTGCATTATTTATACTACTAAATCTGGCCCCAAAGTAAATTTTGTGACTTCAGGAATCAGGAGAGTGATTGCAGCCACTACCCAGAGGCAAGCTGTCTATCCGTTGGCCACAAAGTCAATTTCCTTGCTAAGACACCCTATAGGCTATTAACTTGGTTCTTTCATTTGAGGTACTACTCCTAATACAATCCATTTTCTTTCTGTTTCTTAGAGAGTAAAGATCATACCCATGAGGAGGTATAGGGCAGGGGTCTTAGGTAGGACCTATTTAAGTTTCAGTGAAGACTTTATTGGGGTTCGGAGCTCCATACCAGAGTATGGGTACTGGCTACCTGGATGTCCTTCATCAGTTGATACAAGGGGTAAGCCATCTCCCCATATCCAGGGATCTAGAGATGAGAAAACCCTGTAAGACCCAGGAAGCCTATAAGCTGCTTGAGAGTCTTAGGATGGTAGCTTTTGGCTAGAGGCTTAAATCTATCTTCTCCCAGTACCTACTTTCCTTCAGAAATAGTCAAGTCCGGGCATCTTGAGACTTTGTATTTTGAGACTCCATAATCTCTTTTGGCTAAAACTTGCAGAGGGACATGGTATGCTCATGGAGTCTTCCTTGGTTTGAGTGTACAGGAGAATGCCATCTACATGTTGTAGAACAGTTCTCGAGGGCTAATTAAACTGTTACAGATTTTTGGACAAAAATAAGTATGGACTGTTCCTGAAACCCTGGGATGACAATGTCCAAATCAGTTTTGAGGACTGGCTGAAGGGGTCCTCAAAGGACACAGACAGTACCTAGTAGGTATAGGTCTTTAAAGTCTCTCTCAAATATTGTAAGAAGGTGGGTGTATTTTTGTGTGGCCATTGATGTATCAGGTATAGTGTTGAGTAAATGAGGGGCATGGACCTAGATTTCTTTAAATTCACTGTAGCACAGCTGATAAAATGCCTCCTTCTCCAATCATCCAAAGAGTCACTAGGACCCTACTTACGGTCATCCTGCAGAACTGCCTGTTGACCAGAGGGAATACACATCACTTGATCAGGGATTGCAATTTTGGCATTAGGATAATAAAATTTTGGATTGTAAATTTGACCACGCACAATTTATCCCTGAATTCCTCAGCTGACTGTATGGCTCTAAATGCTTATAACCACATTAGAGTGTTTTTTAAATTAATTAATTTAGGCTGAAAGCCAGAGTTATAGAAAGAGAGGAAGAGACACAGAAAGAGGGATCATCTACCTGCTGGTTTTCTCCCTCAGTGGCCAACACTGGCAATCTGAAGCCAGTTTCATCCAGGCCTCCCACATGGTTGTCAGGGACTCAAATACTTGGGCCTTCTTGTGCTGTTCTTCCCAGGTCATTAGCAGGGATCTGGATGGGAAGCAGAGCAGCCAGGACATGCGCAAGCACCCATATGGGATGCTGGCAAGCCAGACAGTGAATTTACCCATGACACACCACAATGCCTACCCCAACCTCATTAGAGTTAGACTGAAGAACAGCATCACATCTTTCCAGGTTAACTCAGACTCCAATGCTAGGTTCTGGAAGGGATCCATGTAACAATCTTGATCATCTGTGAAGAACCCCCTATCCCCCTTAATCTGCCTTACTAAGTAAAAGGCTCCAAAAGGCCCTTGGCCTCCAGGCACTAGCTGAAGAGGCAGTAGATTGGCATGAGGTTCTGATGGAGATAGAGATAGAGATTTGGAGTACACATGTGGAGTAGGCAGATTACAGAGAGGCCATTGTGGTCCCAGTAGAATAGTTGATTCAGTCTGACAGGCTTTATGGTGTTCTGGATTGTCTCACTATTCAAAGGAAGCCTGGATATAAGGAACCCGTAAACTTTTCCCTGCTTTATGATAGAAGATATCTAGTTGGAAGATGATATGCTTCTCTCAAAGGCCAGATTTCCCCTTCATCTAGCTTGTAACTGGGACAGGGTACAGCACAGAAAAGATCAAGCATTTATTCCTTACACTGAGGATCAAATGAGTCCCAGTGTCAGAGGGTGAACCCCAAGAGAGTGTCTTCAGTAGATGCTGTTTTCCATCTCTCACTGCCTGTGGCATCAAGAAATGTCCTGAATTCCACCAGAAAAGGAGGAAGGTGCAAGTAGAAGCAGCATGTGTTACCCACGCTCACTCCATCTTTCATACCAAAACCTGGCATATGTATTTGTCAGAATAGCACATGCAGGGAGTGTTTAGTCACATTTATTGGTGGCATGCTAGAACTTGGCCTTTGCCTACGCAGATATACACCATCACTTTTCCCCTTACAAAATGAGAAACAGTTCTAATAAGCCTCTAAACCTGGATATACTATTATTTTGACAGTGAGCCTTCATGGCAAGAGCCTTAAATAAGGTGTTTTCAGCTAGAGTTTGGAGGGAGGGCACCAGTCCTGGCAACCACTTGAGTTGGTATCCAGGCAGGTGGAGGGATAAAGGAGCATGGTGGGGGGAATAAAAAATTATCTCCACTGAGCTACCTCTGAGGACTGGACTGTATAAGAAGGACATGATCTTCCTATATAGTGGACCCCAAAGAGGAGGAAACCTGAGACCTGAGATGGAAGGATGAGGACACCAGAGAACATCTCGGAGGACCCGTCTCCACAAGTCCAGTTCATAAGGAAATCTGCGTGTATTGAGGTATTTGGATAGAAAACCACACCTGTGTCTGCAAAAGGAATACCTAAATTCTGACCCAAAACTACCCAAATGTTTGGGCAAATACAGGATAATGGGAACAGGAATTTGAATTCGTAAGAAGTGAGGGGAGTTGGAGTGACAAAGAGAGTATCTAGATGCCACAGTGTAGTGTGGCTAGCAGAAAAAGAGACAGAGATCTCATATGAATCTGAGGTAAAGTAAGTAGTCATTGTGGCACTGGGATAAGTAGCCCCTGGTCTCACTTCAAACTGTGCCCCATCACACGACAGATTGATCTCAGTGGAATGAAGGAGAGTCAGCAATTTTGAGCCCAAAACTCTGCTGGGCTGTCAGATCGAGGTTTCCAGTCAAGGAGCCTTTGGAAAATCAGCAGAGCATTGCCCTGGCCTGAATTTCACAGTTACTCCAAGAACTTTTCCCAGTTTGAGGTGATGGGCTGATCCCCAAGAAAGGAAACTGAGTCAGGAAGGACCAATATTCCCAAAGCCAATGTAAGAAGAAGAGAGGTTATAGCCTCTAGTGTTACAGCTTAAGAAGACTCCAAAAGAGCGGGTAATGAGCACCTAAGTCTGAAGTAAAGTAAGAAGTCACTGGAACATTGGGGAAAGGAATGCACGGCCTTACTCTAAACTATGTTCAGTCTCAAGAGTGCCATTCCCTACTGGAAGTGCCCTTCCCAGTCCAACATCCTTCAGGGCTGTTGGTTTCTACAGTCCAACCAAGAGATTTTCCAGGAAGCCTGGGGTTGTGGCACAGGCCAGGATCTGTCAGTCATTTCAAGACTGATTACCCAGTCCCTTGCAAAGAACCTATCCATACAAGAGAGAAGGGAATGGGTCACAGGCTAACTTGCTCATGGGCTATCAGTATCTGGGTCCAGCTAAGAGACCTTTCAGAGGAACTGGCAGGTGGCCCCAGCCAGAATCCCTCACTTATTTCAGGGCCTTCTGCCAATACCTTGGGGAGAGCTGATTTGCATGAAGTGGAGTGAGGTTAGAACAGAGTCTTATTTCCAGAGAATTTTTCCAGCCTTAAGTCTTTTTTTTAATTTTTTTTTTATTTATTTATTTTGACAGGCAGAGTGGACAGTGAGAGAGAGAGACCGAGGGAAAGGTCTTCCTTTTTTGGTTGGTTCACCCCTCAGTGGCCGCTGCGGCTGGCACGCTGTGGCTAGTGTATCGTGCTGACCCGAAATCAGGAGCCAGGTGCTTCTCCTGGTCTCCAATGCGGGTATGGGGCCCAAGGACTTGGGCCATCCTTCATTGCACTCCCGGGCCACATCAGAGAGCTGGCCTGGAAGAGGGGCAACCGGGACAGAATCCAGCACCCCGACCAGGACTAGAACCCAGTGTGCTGGCGCTGTAGGCAGAGGATTAGCCTATTGAGCCGCAGCACCAACCCCAGCCTCAAGTCTTAAGAGTGGTAGCAGTAAGTACTCTTAAATGGCTGACAGGAACCCACCCAGCTGAAAGAGAGGTGTAGAAACATTTATCCTGCTCACATATCTGGTGAGGTTATTCGATGCTGATTGGAATCTCAGTCACGATACCATGTGGTTACAGAGTGTTGAAGGCAATCTCAGCTCTTATCCCACATAAAAGAATTTCCATGCAGATAGAGTGAGCAAAGAAAGTTTTATTTGACTAAGAAGCCCCCTTTCAAACAGACAGAGGGGCTCCAAGGAAGGAATTGCCTGGGAAACTAGCCAGTGCTGGATCTTGTATACACAAACTGTCTGTCTATCTAGATTTAGCTAATCAGGGGAGAGCAGAACAACAGCTGACAACAAATAATAATGACTAATTATATATATATTATTAATTATAATATAATTATAACTAATATAACACATCTGTAACTAAATAATATAATCATAACTATAATAAGTCATAATGATAACACATCAGAGACTAGGATAACAACCAATCAGAGACGAGGACAAAACCCATCAGAGGAGTGGGAACTGGTAACCTTATCTAGCATGATTTCTATAAAAAAAGAAATATTGGTCTAGGCAGCCTCTGGCAGGAGGCAAGCATCTTGTCTACACTTTAAAGGATTCTGCTACTTTTTTCATTCCTAGAGGGACCTGACCTGATGCCTATGAGCCTTCTAACCCCTCATATTTTCTCTGTCAGTATTTCCTTGGTCCTGGGCCAGGTACGCAGACATGGAGAAGAGCAGTTGGGTGACTCATCTTTGATGCCTTTGGGCCCCCTTTTATGCTATGAAAGTTGTTTAAATGTATTTATGCATTTGAGAGACAGAAGTCATAGAGAAAACAAGAGTGTGTGTATGTGGGAGGGAGGGAGGGGGAGAGAGAGAGAGAGAAAGAGAGTGAGAGAGAGAGAGAAACATAAGGAGCACTCTGATCAGCTGACTCACTCCCCACAAGGCTGCAATAGTTTGAGAATGAGCCAAGACAAAACTCTGAGCCAAGAATTGAAAGGCAGTCTCCCATGCAGCTGAGAAAGGCCCAAGTATTTGAGCCATCACTCAAACGCTACCTCCCAGAGTTTGCATTAGCAGAAAACTGGAATCAAGACTTGAATATGGGGAGCGGCAAGATGTTGGAATAGGAAGGGAACACACTGATAGTCTGGGGAGAAGCAGTTTAATAAAAGTGGAGATACTGCAGGTTCAAGGAAGAGTAGGGGAAGAAACAGCAGAGGAAACTCTTCTGGAACTAGTGATTCACAGTGAACCTGCGTGGAGAGTGTGGGAGCCCACAGTTCAGGACACCAGCAGCAGACTCAACACACCAGTGCTGGAACGCGAGGTGAACCGAACCTCAATAGCCCGAGACACCGGCAGGCAAGCGAAAAGAGGAGACTAGAGGGAACGAACCCGGGGGGAAAAGTTCACCAGGCTAACTAGAAGAGAGAGAGAGAGAGAGAGAGAGAGAGAGAGAGAGAGAAAGTGACCGATACGGACATGGGTTTCTCTTTCTCCACTCACCTCTCAAAGGCGAGCAAGACAAAGAGCAGGCACCATCTTGGACATACGTCATAAGCAGAGCGACCTCAGGTCTGCACCAGCCCTGAGCCTAGCAGAAAAACCTGACTCTGGGTGGGGTGAATTAACAGGAGATTAGGACCTAGTGAATGTGTGGTGCTACTGAACTGAGACTGTGAAAAAAGAGACGGTGGGGGAGAGAACTCACGGAATTCACATGAGTACTCTCCAGAGATGCTATAATTCTGTAACTTTGGCAACCCAGTGGGAGACTGAAGGAGAATTTGAGCCCACTCTGAGGGCAGAACAGATTCCCTGTGTGGTCCTTGGGAAAGAGCTTCCGATCTCTGGCTCCTGTGGGTATATCATTTGCCTGCTAACTACCTCCAACTTCATTCAGCTGTGCGGAATTACTTCCCTTTTGAATCAAAGAAAGAAAGAAAGAAAGAGAGAGAGATCTACCATGCCTAACCTGGGAGTGTCACCTTTGGCACACCAAACAGAGCTCTCAGGCCACACCCATCTCAAGCCTCTAAGGCTCCATCAAAAACAGAAAAAGAACCAGAGTGAAGAAACCAAATATCTCCAATATGCCAAATAACAAACGCAAAAAAGATGCAGCACTGAAAGTGAATTACAGACCAATATCCCTGATGAACATAGATGCAAAAATCCTCAATAAAATTCTCGCCAATAGAATGCAACAATACATCAGAAAGATCATCCACCCAGACCAAGTGGGATTTATCCCTGGTATGCAGGGATGGTTTAATGTGCTCAAGCAATCAATGTGATACACCACATTAACAGACTGCAGAAGAAAAACCCTATGATTGTCTCAATAGACACCAAAAAGCATTTGATAAAATTCAACACCATTTCATAATGAAAACTCTAAGCAAACTGGGTAGGGAAGGAGCATTCCTCAATACAATCAAAGCAATCGATGAAAAACCCACGGTCAGCATCCTATTGAATGGGGAAAAGCTGGAAGCATTTCCACTGAGATCTGGTACCACACAGGGATGCCCACTCTCACCACTGCTATTCAATATAGTTCTGGAAGTTCTAGCCAGAGCTATTAGGCAAGAAAAAGAAATTAAAGGGATACAAATTGGGAAGGAAGAACTCAAACTATCCCTCTTTGCAGATGACATGATTCTTTATTTAGGGGACCCAAAGAACTCTACTAAGAGATTATTGGAACTCATAGATGATTTTGGCAAAGTAGCAGGGTATAAAATCAATGCACAAAAATCAACAGCCTTTGTATACACAGGCAATGCCACAGCTGAGGAAGAACTTCTAAGATCAATCTCATTCACAATAGCTACAAAAACAATCAAATACCTTGAAATAAACTTAACCAAGGACGTTAAGGATCTCTACGATGAAAATTACACAACCTTAAAGAAAGAAATAGAAGAGGATACCAAGAAATGGAAAAATCTCCAATGCTCATGGATTGGAAGAATCAATAGCATCAAAATGTCCATTCTCCCAAGCAATTTATAGATGCAATGCAATCCCAATCAAGATACCAAAGACATTCTTCTCAGATCTGGAAAAAATGATGCTGAAATTCATATGGAGACACAGGAGACCTCAAATAGCTAAAGGAATCTTGTACAACAAAAACAAACCCAGAGGCATCACAATACCAGATTTCAGGACATACTACAGGGCAGTTGTAAGCAAAACAGCATGGTACTGGTAAACAGATGTATAGACCAATAGAACAGAATTGAAACACCAGAAATCAATCCAAACATCTACAGCCAACTTATATTTGATCATGGATCCAAACCCAATCCCTGGAGTAAGGACAGTCTATTCAATAAATGGTGGTGGGAAAATTGGATTTCCACGTGCAGAAGCATGAAGCAAGAAACCTACCATTCACCTTACACAAAAATTCACTCAACATGGATTAAAGACTTAAATCTATGACCTGACACAATCAAATTATTAGAGAGCATTGGAAAAACCCTGCAAGATATAGGAACCTGCAATGACTTCTTGGAAAACACCCAATCAGCACAGGCAGTCAAAGCCAAAATTAACATTTGGGATTGCATCAAATTGAGAAGTTTCTGTACTTCAAAGGAAACAGTCAGGAAAGTGATCAGGCAACCAACAGAATGGTAAAATGTATTTGCAAACTATGCAACTGATAAAGGGTTGATATCCAGAATCTACAAAGAAATCAAGAAATTCCACAACATCAAAACAAACAACCCATTTAAGAGATGGGCCAAGGATCTCAAGAGACATTTTTCAAAAGAGGAAATCCAAATGGCCAACAGGCACATGAAAAAATGTTCAAGATCACTAGCAATCAGGGAAGTGCAAATCAAAACCACAATGAGGTTTCACCTCACCCCGGTTAGAATGGCTCACATTCAGAAATCTACCAACAACAGACGCTGGCGAGGATGTGGGGAAAAAGGGACACTAACCCACTGTTGGTGGGAATGCAAATTGGTTAAGCCACTATGGAAGTCAGTCTGGAGATTCCTCAGAAACCTGAAGATAACCCTACCATTCAACCCAGCCATCCCACTCCTTTTAATTTACCCAAAATAAATGAAATTGGCAAACAAACAAGCAGTCTGCACCCTAATGTTTATTGCAGAACAATTCACAATAGCTAAGACCTGGAACCAACCCAAATGCCCATCAACAGTAGACTGGATAAAGAAATCATGGGACTTCTACTCTATCGAATACTATACAGCAGTCAAAAATGACGAAACCCAGTCATTAGCAACAAGATGGAGGAATTTGGAACATACCATGCTGAGTGAATTAAGCCAGTCCCAAAGGGACAAATATCGTATATTCTCCCTGATTGGCGACAACTAACGGAGCACCAAAGGGGAAACTTGTTGAAGTGAAATGGACACTATGAGAAACAATGACTTGATCAGCTCTTGTCCTGACGGTTGATGTACAATATAATACTTTATCCATTTTAGTATTTTTTTTGTTCTAGTACCATTGGTTGAACTCGGTAATTAACACACAATTATTCTTAGGTGTTTAAATTTTAACTGAAAAGTGATCTCTGTTAGGAATTTGGAAAACATTATGCTGAGTGTAATAGGCCAATCCCAAAGGGACAAATACCACTTGTTCTCCTTGATAGGTGACAACTAACTGAGCACCAAAAAGGCAACCTGTTAAAGTGAAATGAACACTAGGAGAAACGGTGACTTGATCAGCCCTCACCCTGACCGTTGATGAGCAACTTGATATGTTATCCCTCTTAGTATTTTTTTTTGTTTGTCCTACTTAATACTTTTGGTTGAATACTGTAATCAATACACAATTCTTCTTAAGTGCTGAAGCTTAACTGAAAAGTGATCGGTGTTAAATGCAAGAGTGGGAATAAGAGAGGGAAGAGATGTGCAATTCGGGACATGCTCAAGCTGACTTACCTCAAACGGTAGAGTTAGAAACATACCAGGGGATTCCAATTCAATCCCATCAAGGTGGCATGTACCAATGCCATCTCACTAGTCCCAGTGATCAATTTCTGTTCACAATTGATCATAATGATAGGACTAAGAACCAAAGGGATTACATAAACAAGAATAGTGTCTGCAAATACTAGCTGATAGAATAAAAATGGAGAGAATGATCCAACATGGGAAGTGAAATACACAGCAGACCCATAGAATGGCAGATGTCCTAAACAGCACTCTGGCCTCAGAATCAGCCCTTAAGGCATGCAGATCTGGCTGAAAAGCCCATGAGAGTATTTCAGGCATGGAAAGCCAAGACACTCTGGGGAAAAGAAAAACCTAAATGAAAGATCTCTATGAGTGAGATCCCAGTGGAAAGAACAGGTCATCAAAGAAGGAGGTACCTTTCTCTGAAGGGAGGAGAGAACTTCCACTTTGACCATGGCCTTGTCTAAATATGATCAGAGTCGGTGAACTCAGGGGGCTTCCATAGCTTGGCAGCTCATGACAAGAGCCTAGGGTGATTACTGATGCCATAAACAGGAGTGTCAATTTGTTAAGTCAACAACAGGAGTCACTGTGCACTTACTCCTCATGTAGGATCTTTGTCCTTAGTGTGCTTTACATTGAGATTTAATGCTATAACTAGTACTCAAACAGTATTTTCCACTTTATGTTTCTGTGTGGGAGCAAACTGTTGAAATCTTTACTTAATGTATGCTAACTTGATCTTCTGTATATAAAGAGAATCGAAAATGAATCTTGATATGAATGGAAGGGGAGGGGGAGTGGGAAAGGGGAGGGTTGTGGGTGGGAGGGACGTTATGAGGGGGAAGCCATTGTAATCTATAAGCCATACTTTGGAAATTTATATTCATTAAATAAAAGTTAAAAAAAGTATACAATGATTTGGAGTAGGTATGGTTTTTCATAAACAGATCTATAGACCTATGAAATGATTTAAAGACTTAGTGAAATAACTCAGTCCCAAAAGGACAAATATCATATATTCTCCCTGACCTATAGTAACTATTAGAGTACCTAAAAGGTAATCTATAAAAGTGAAATTGACACTTTGAGATACGATTACTTTGAATAGCTCTTGCCTCAGCTGTTGAGAAACAGATTTTTTTTTCCATACTACTGTTGAGCTCTTTACTTAGTGTAGGGTTAATATGTGTATGAAGTTAACTGAAAAAAGATCTAGTAAAAATTGAGAATGGGAGATGGAGGAGGAGGAAGAAGGGTGGAAGTGCAGGTGGGAGAGAAGGCAGAGTGGGAAGGATCACTATGTTCCTAAATTTGTATTTATGACATGCATGAAGCTTGTATACCTTAAATAAAAGATTTCTAGGGAAAAAAAGACTTGAATATAAGCATTCCTGTATGGATTACAAGGTTCTTAATTTGTATCTCAACTGCTATGCCAAATGCATGCTCCTATGCTGCTTTTTGGACTATGGTTCCAAAGAAGGTTAAATGATAGAAACAGAGTTGTTTTTCTTTCTCTCTCTCTCTCTCTCTCTTTTTTTTTTTTTGAAACATACATTTATTTTTTTGGAAGGATTAGAGAGAAAGGGAGAGACATACACAGAACTTTTCCATCCTCCTATTCACTCCTGAGATGGCTGTAATGGCTAGGGCTGGGGCAAGCTAAAGCCAGGATCTGGGGTCTTGTTCTACTTCTCCCACAAGGGTGGTAGGGGTTGTCATTCTTGGGCCATCATACAGTGCCTTCCCATGCTCATTAGCAGGAAGCTGAATTAGAAGCAGAGCAGCTGAGACTCAAACTCCCACTCAAGTATAGAATTCCAACCTTACAAACATTAGTTTAAAACTCTGCTGAAATGCCACTCCAGCATCCAGTTTAAATGCCTATTTTTACGCATTTTCATCTTGAAAAGCAGAGTGACATAGGGAGATAGATGATATATATAGATAAATGATGAATGGATGGATATATATATATAAATACATGAAGGATATAGATAGAATACTGTTTGTTATGTTATGTTATGTTATGTTATGTTATGTTATGTTATGTTATGTTATGTTATGTTATGTTATGTTATGTTATGTTATGTTATCTTCCTACCTCTTCCCAAATTCTAACAACAGCTAGGGCTGGACCAGATCAAAGCCAGGAATGAGGAATTAACACCATTTCTCTTCTATGTGTGGTCAAAGCCCAGGCACTTGTACCATCATCTGCTACTTCCAGGATACATTAACCGGAAGCTAGATCAGAAGGAGAATAGCTAGGACTCAAACCAAGTGGATGTGGACATCGCAAGCAGAAGCTGAACCCCCTGAATGCCAAACCAGCCCCTGTTGGCATCCACTGTCATCTTAGGCAAAATGCTGAAATGCAAACATGTTTCATCTCACCAACTTAGTTCCTAGAAGCAAGGTACAAGGGTACAATTGAATAGCCCTGGCAACTCTGGTGCTCTGTGAGTGATGGAACCAGAGAATAACATTATGCTAGGATAATCATCACAAATCTCCTAGCTGCTTCACACCATTCACAAGCAGGATATTGCTTGAGCCCCCCACTCCTTCAGTGAGCCTTGGGCCCTGAAGAGACTGAAAGCCTTTGAAAGTGGCTCATGGAAGCCCCTCATTCCCACAAACAGCCTGGGACTTAGTCATTGAAGGACTGAGGTTGCAATGATGCAACTCCCTAGGATGTCCAGTGAGCTGCAAACTTCTACCATGCGCCACAGAGGCCAGAGAGCCTTTGTAAGGTAGCAGATGATTAAGTGCAGGAAGTGGCAACTGTGAAATTGAGGATGCCATTTTCTGTGCCTCATCACCCTGGATGGCTCCACAGATGACATTTTCCTCAGGTCTAACTTCAATGGTCAGGGTAAAGAGTTTGACGTTAGTGAAAAAGGACAAAATGTTTATAGTGCCTGGGTCTCTGTCATTTCCTGCCTTCATATGCACTGAACTGAAAATGTACACAAGAGGTATGCTGTGATCTTTCTCCCCTAAAAGACTAGAGGACAAAGCATGAAAGGGGAGAGCCATAAGTTCTTGGTGCCACAAAGATGGGCTGAGGGCTTTCAGCAAATTTGGGGGTGCAGATGTGGATATCAGGAGAAGAGAAGCAGGACAGAGGGACAGAAGCTATGGCAAAAGAAACTACTGGCTTATTGTGAAAGAGAAGCTACCTTTCTCATCCACCTGAGACCATGAAATGGTTACCTTCTGGGGCATGTCTGATTTCTGTGTGGCCTTAGATTTCTACACTGAGGGAAGGGGACATTCTTAGGGAACACTTGCAAAATGAAGTCTGAATCTGTGTGCCCTTCGAACACTGTGTCCCCTGTCCCTATCTGACCCCCTCGACCCTTCTCTGTGAAAATGGTATTTTTTGAAGATTTGTTTTATTTATTTGAAGGGCAGAGTTTCAGAGAGGCAGACGCAGAGAGAGAGAGAGAGAGAGAGAGAGAGAGAGAGAGAGAGAGAGAGAGAGAGAGGTCTTCCATCCATTGGCTCACTCCCAAATGGCTGCAACCTTCGGAGCTGCCCATCTGAAGCCAGGAGACAGGAGTTTCCTTCAGGTCTCTCACATGGGTGCAGGGGCCCAAGGACTTGGGGCATCTTCTCCTGCTTTCCCAGGCTAAAGCAGAGAGCTGGGTCAGAAGGGGAGCAGCCGGGACTCGAACCGGTTCCATATGAGATGTTGACGCTGCAGGTGGTGGCTTTACCTGCCATGCCACAGCGCAGGCCCCAAACATGACATATTGATGTGGGATTTGAAAGTTCCAAGTGGCATCCTAACAGCTGGGCTAAATGTTCCCCCTGAGTTTGTCACTTTTGGATTCTGTATATGAGTGGGAACCTGCAGTATTTGTCTTTTTGAGCCTGGCTTATTTCACTTAACATAAACTCCTTCAGGTTCATCCATGTTAGTGTAAGTACTGGAACTTCTGTCCTTTGTGTGCCTGGACAATGTTCCTTTGTTTATAAAAAACACTTTGATTTTTTAAACCATGATTGCTATCTTTGCTCAGTATTGCTTTTCTCAAAACATATTTATTTATTTAAAATGCAGAGCAAGGAATGAATGGAAGAGTAGTGAGAGAGAGCAAGATCTACAGTCTGTTTGTTTATTCCCCTAACTCCTGCAATAGCAGGGCTGGCCTGGTAAAGCTAGGAGCTACGAATTCCAGTTGGGTTTTCCACATGAATGGTAGGTACCCAAGCACCTGGGGGAACACCAGCTGCCTGCCTTAGCAGGGAGGTGGACAAGAAGTAGAGCACCTGGGCCTCTCCTCTATAGATGTGGACTTAGTCTGCTGTCCTACAAAGCCAGCTCTGCAATCACATTTTTTTAATCCATTCATCTGTTATGGAGATTAAGGTTGATTCCAGATCTTGGCTTTTGTAAATAGGGCTGTAATGAATGAACACAAGAAATAAAATGTCTCTCTGAAATACTGATTTCAGCTCTTCTGAAGATACCATTGACCCTCTACACCCAAAGATTTTGTATCCATGGGTTCTACAGCTGCAGATTAAAGCATTTATTAAATGCATACATACTTCATCTTGTCATTACTTAAAATACTGTTGAACAACTATTTCCATGGCATTTATAGTACCTTAACCATTTATGTGCCATCTAGACATGATTTAAATTATGCAAGAGGATGGACAAGTATTTTGTGCCAATTCGGCACCATTATATATGAGGACTTTGTATACATGCAGTCTGGCTTCTCAAGGGAAATCCTGGGACAACTGTACACCCAGAGATGGATCTCAGGGATCTTCATTGGGGCATACTGTGGATTCAGCCAACTCTCATGACACCAACAACATATATTGAAGGTGCACCAGTTCAGTTCGGGTCCCACCTCCTCTACTTCTGGTCCAGCTCCCTGCTAATGTACCTGGGGAGGCAGCAGAAGATGGCTCAAGTGCTTGGGTTCATGCCACCCCTGTGAGAGACCAGAATGGAGTTCCAGGCCCCTTTTTTAAGCCTGGCCCAGCCCCAACTGTTGTGGGAATTTCGCAGAGGTGGGGTGTGAACTGGTAGAATTGAAGATTCTCTCTCTCTCTCTCTCTCTCTCTCTCTCTCTCTCTCTCTCTCTCTCCTGAATAAATGAATAAATAAAAATCTTTAAGACGTGGATTTCACAGTTAGTTGAAAACAAAATTAGTGGTGGATGTTTGGCTTAGTTAACCCTGCTTGAAATGTCCACATCCCCACAGTGCAGTACCTGGGTTGGAGGCCTGTCTGCTTTAGATTTAGGCTCCTTGATTGCAGCTCCTCTGAAATGTACCCTTGGAGGCAGCAGCTGGTGGCTCAAGTACTGGGGTTTCCTCCACCAAAATGGGATACATGCATTGAATTACCAGCTCCAACTTCCATCCAGCCCTGCCTCACATGTTGCAGGTATTTGGGGATTGAACCAACAGGTGGGAAATATTTCTCTGTCTGCTTCTCTGACTCTCAGATAAATAAAATAAATAAATGAAATATTAAGTTAAAATTGATTTTAGGTGATAACACTTAGCCTAGCAATTAAGAACACTGCATCCCATATCATAGTTCCTGGATTGAATCCAAGCTCTGCTCCTGATTCATCTTTCTGCTAAAGCACACCCCCAAAGGCAGCAGATGACAATTCAGGAACAGGAATTCCTGACATGCATGTGGGAGACTGGGATTAAGTTCCTGACTCCTGATTTTGGCCTTTCCCAGTTCTAGACATTTGGACACTTGGGAAGTAAACCAGTGGATGGGAGTGTCCTCTCTCTGTCCTCTCTCTCTCTCTCTCTCTCTCTGTCTCTCCTCTCCTCTCCTCTCCTCTCCTCTCCTCTCCTCTCCTCTCCTCTCCTCTCCTCTCCTCTCCTCTCTCTCTCTCTCTCTCTCTCTCTCTCTCTCTCTGGGAGAGGTAAATAAATTTTTTTATTTTATTTATTTGAAAGACAGAGTTACAGAGAGAGAGGTAGAGACACCAAGAGAGGTCCTCCATCCGCTGGCTCACTCCCAGATGGCCACAAAAGCCAGAGCTGTGCCAATCCGAAGCCAGGAGCCAGGAGCTTCCCCTGGGTCTCCAATGTGGGTGCAGGAGCCCAAGGACCAGGGCCACCCCCCACTGCATTCCCAGGCCATAGCAGAGAGCTGGATTGGAAGAGGAGCAGCTGGGACTAGAATTGGCACCTATATGGGATGCCAGCACTTCAGGCCAGGGCTTCAACCCATTGTGCCACATTGCAGGGTCCTCCTTCCCCCCGCCCCAGGAGAGATAGATAAATTTCTTTAAAAAATTTAATCCTGAAAGTAGACATTGATTGGAATGCTAAAATAAGTATGACACATTGAAAACATTTTCCTTTTTTATTGAGATGCATAAATTATATATATACATCTACATATATATATATGGTATAGTGTAATAAAATTTGTATACAAGGTGTCATGATCAGGTCAGAGTGATTAGTGTGTAGTCGCCTTAAACATTCACCATGTCTTTATGGTGAGAACATTCAAAATTTTGTCTTCAAGGTATTTTGGGATAAACATGGGTTCTTCAAAAACTTCATGGAAAAGTCATATTATGGAAAAGCTGTAAGAATTTCACAACTCTATTTATTCATTTATATTTTAGAAAACTTTTAATAAATATAAATTTGGAAAGTACAACTTTTGGATTATAGCAGTTTTTCCTCCCATAACCACCATCCCACCATCCCACCCACAAACCATCCCATCTCCTACTCTCTTTCCAATCCTATTCCTCATTCAGATTCATTTTTAATTATCTTTATATATCAGAAGATCAACTTGGTATACACTAAAGATTCCAAAGGTTTGCACCCAAACAAACATACAAAGTATAAAGTACTGTTTGAATACTAGTTTTATGTTCAATTCTCATAGTGCAACACATTAAGGACAGAGGTCGTACATAGGAAATAAGTGCACAGTGACTCCTGTTGTTGACTTAACAACTGACACTCTTGTTTATGATGTCAGTAATCACCCTAGGCTCTTGTCATGAGCTGCCAAGGCTTTGGAAGCCTCTTGAGTTCACAAACTCCAACCTTATTTAGACAAGGTCATAGTCAAAGAGGAAGTTCTCTCCTCCCTTCAGAGAAAGGTACCTCCTTCTTTAACGGCCTGTTCTTTCCACTGGGATCTCACTCGCAGAGATCTTTCATTTAGGTCACTATTTTTTGCCATAGTGTCTGGGCTTTCCATGCCTGAGATACTGTTATGGGCTTTTGGGCCAGATTCAAATGCCATAAGGTCTGATTCTGAGGCCAGGGTGCTGCAAGTGCATTTGTCATCTATGAGTCTGCTCTTCCCGCTTCCCTTATTGGATGAGTCCTGCTTCCCTTATTGGATCATTCTCTCCTTTTTTTATTCAAACAATTATTATTAGCATACACTGGGCTTATCTTTTTAAAGATTTGTTTATTTTATTTGAAAATCAGAGTTACACAGAGAGAGAGGGAGTGGCAGAGAGAGAGAGAGGTCTTCTATCTGCTTATTCACTCCCCAGTTTGGCTGCAATGGCCGGAGCTGCGCCAATCCAAAGCAAGGAGCCAGGAGCTTTCATCTGGGTCTTCCACGCAGGTGCAGGGGCCCATATTCTTGGGTCAACTTCTATTGCTTTCATATCATCTGCAAAGAGGGATAGTTTGTCTTCTGCCTTCCCAATTAATATACCTTTAATTTATTATTCTTGCCTAGTGGATCTGGATTCCAGTGCTATATTCAATAGTAATGGTGAGAATGGGTATCCCTGGCTTGTAATGGATCTCAGAGGAAATGCTTCCAACTTTTCCCCATTCAATATGAATCTAGCCATGAATTTTCCTAAATGCAGGTGATATGATTATTTAGGGGATCCAAGAACTCCACTAAGAGACTGGAACTCAGAGAAGAGTGTAAAGAGCAGGATATATAATCAATGGACAGCAATCAACACCCTTTTTATACACAAGCAATGCCATGGCCGCGAAAGAACTGCTGAGATCAATCCCACACAAAATAGTTATAAGAAATCAAATACCTTGGAATAAATTTAACCAAGGATGTCAGAGATCTCTATGATGTAAATAGCAGAGAGTGGGATAGGAATTGGAGCAGCTAGAAATCAAACCGGAATGCTGGAACTGCAGCGGCATCTTTACCCACTATACCACAGTGCCAGCCCCACCCTGGCCTTATTTATGCAATCACTTTGACAATCATATCTTTATGATCAATGAACTTAAACTTTGACTAGTAAGATGGCATTGGTACCTGCCAACTTAATGGGATTTGAAGTCCCATGGCACGACTCTAGCTCTACCATAAGGAGTAAATCCGAATGAATGTGTGCTGAAATGTACATCTCCTCCCTCTTATTCCCACTCTTATTTTTAACAGGGATCAATTTTCAGTTGAATTTAAACACCTAAGAATAATTGTGTATTAATTAAAGGGCTCAAGAAATAGTATTAAGTAGAACCAAAAAATAGATGGGTTTTGTTTTTTAATCCATTTAGCCAGTCTGTGCCTTCTATCTGGAGAGTTGAGGCCATATACATTCTATGTGACTATTGAAAGTAGTAGGTTTGCCATACTGTTTTTGCAAAGATATTTTTAATATATATTTTGAACTTCCTGTGATCTTTTACTGAGAGATTTTCTTCCTTTAGCTTCTTTTATATTGATGACCATGTTTCTGTATTCTAGTTTTTAACACAACTTTAAGCATCTTTTGTAAGACTGTATGAATGGTGACAAAGTCTTTCAATTTCTATTTGCTATGAAAGGTCTTTATTTCACCTTCATTCACAAATGAGAGCTTTGCAGGATATAATATTCTAGGATGGCAGTTTTTTTTTTTCTCTTAGTACTAGGGCTACGTCTTGCCATTTCCTCCTAGCCTGCAGAGTTTCTGATGAGAAATCTGCTGTGAATCTAAATGAAGATCCTCTGAAAGTAATCTGGTGTATCTCTCTTGCACATACAGAATATTTTCTTTATGTTTCACTGTGGTGAGTTTGATTACAAAGTGTCCTGGTGAGGATCTTTTCTGGTCATGTCTATTGGGAGTTCTGTGCGCTTCCTGAACTTGGACCTCTCTTTCTTTCTCTTAACCCAAGAAGTTTTCTGCTAGTATCTCACTAAAAAGGCCTTCTAATCTTTTTTCTCTCTCCATGCCTGGAGGAACTCCTACAACCTGAATGTTGTTTTTTTTTAATAGTATCTTGTAGATTCCTAACAATTTTTTCGATTTCTAATTTCTTCTTCTTGTCTTTGGTTTTACTGTAGACTTCCTGTGCTCTGTCTCTAGTCTGATATTCTCTCTTCTGCCTCACTGATTCTGTTTTTAAGGCTCTCAACTGCATTTTTTATTTGTCCTAATGAATTTTTCATATTTTTGATTCCTCCTTAAGATTTCTTTTCATGAGAGAGATTTTTTTATGTCCTACGTGGATTTCAGTAGTTTTTGTGTTTGATTTTATTTACTTCTAAGTATTCTTATTTTTCTTCTTTTTTTTTATTTTTGACAGGCAGAGTGGACAGTGAGAGAGACAGAGGGAAAGGTCTTCCTTTGCTGTTGGTTCACCCTCCAATGGCCGCCACGGCTGGCACGCTGCGGCCAGCGCACCACGCTGATCCGATGGCAGGAGCCAGGTGCTTCTCCTGGTCTCCCAAGGGGTGCAGGACCCAAGCACTTGGGCCATCCTCCACTGCACTCCCTGGCCACAGCAGAGAGCTGGCCTGGAAGAGGGGCAACCGGGACAGAATCTGGCACCCCAACTGGGACTAGAACCCAGTGTGCCAGCACCGCAAGGTGGAGGATTAGCCTAGCGAGCCATGCTGCTGGCCTACTTCTAAGTATTCTTATCATCAATTTTTTGAGTTCCATTTCTTGCATTTCAACTGTCTCATTGCCTTCATAATCTTGTATTGAAGTGTCATTTCTTTTGGGAGCATGTTGTGTTCCTTATTCTTGAATCTTGGATTATTGCATTTGTTATTCAGCATTTGTTGTGATACTTCAGGTTTCTTCTTCGTTTTATTCCTGTGGCAGCTTTTATCATTGTAGTAGGATTCTGCAGATAAGCGGACTGTCTGCTTTCAGTGAATCTCTAGAGGTTTGTGGTGAGTGTGGCCAGAGACCTCTTTTCAGTTCTTCAGGGTTAAGGGTATGCATAAGGTGACACTCTCAGCTGTGGCTTGGTAAATCTTCTCTCTTCTTCTCTTTTTTCAATCAGAAGGGAAGTACTTCCACTCAGCTAAGCTCTCTTCCTTGACAGCAATCAGTGACGAGTCCTAGCCCCAGGGGGTATAATATTCTTCTGCTCTTTCCCAAGGGCCACACAAAGGATCTGTGCATTCCTCAGTGAAAGTTCATATTCCCCTACCATGTCTCTCACCAGGTAGCCAGAACTGCCCGAGTTTGTGGCCTCTCCCACCAAGACTACTCAAAGTCTCATCACAATTGTTAGTTCTCCCACACACACTCAGCTTTTTTTTTGCATTCCCAATTCAGAAGCTCCACACATGCATAGGTCTTAGTCTCCTGTTATTACTCTCCACCAGAGACATTTATCTATTCAGCTGATTGCCAGACACAGACACGAGCTGGCACAGCTGCTATGTATTTCCAAAATGGCACCTGCTGCATCAGCTTGACACCTTCGTAAGTTGATTAAAGAGAAAGATTCATATCTGTAACATCCCTCTTATTTTTTCTCTCCTCTAGTTATGCTGGTGTGCTTTTCCCTATGGGGCTTCAAGCCTCAATCCCTCTAGGCTCTTCCTCCCACTTTTCTGCCAGTGTCTTGGACTATTGCAGTCTTGTCTCACCTCTGTTTCTTTTGTTCTTTTTTTTTTTTTATTTGACAGGTAGAGTTACAGACAGTGAGGGGGAGAGACAGAGAGAAAGGTCCCTTCCATTCATTCCCTCCCCAAATGGCCGCTACAGCTGGTTCAGCACTGATCTGAAGCCAGGAGCCAGGTGCTTCCTCCTGATCTCCCAGGTGGGTGCAGAGGCCCAAGCACTTGGGCCATCCCTCCACTGTCCTCCCGTACCGCAGCAGAGAGCTGGACTGGAAGAGGAGCAACCAGGACTAGAACCCGGTGCCCATGTGGGAGGCTGGTGCCGCAGGCAGAGGATTAACCAAGTGAGCCACGGTGATGGCCCTATCTCACCTCTCTTTCTAGCACTGGTACAGAGGCTCTGGGCTGCTGAGTTCCCAATCCATGGAACTCCACGTAGGTCCACCATGTCTCTCTAATTACCGAAGTGTTTCCTCTATTTCGACACTATCTCTACTTCTATCTTCTCCTGGTCTGGATCACAATCCTTTTTCACTTTGAAATAATTTTGTTTCCCTTGTATGGAATTTATGTATCATTTTATTTGAGAGGATGATAAAGGAGACAGAGTGAACTAGCTTCCATCCGCTTGTTTGCTCCCTAAATGACTGAAATATCCATGACAGGGCCAGCATGAAGCCAGAAGCTGGGAACTCCATGTAGGTCTCCCACGCTGGTGACAGGAACCCAAGTACTTGATCCATACTGCCTTCTGGGAAGTATGAGTAATTAATTCACAGATTCTAATGTGAGTTGCAGTCACCTTGGCCAGTGTATTAAGTACTACAGCAAGGACTGGCCCCAGCAAGCTAATTTACTGCCATAACTAGTACTCAAACAGTATTTTTCACTTTATGTTTCTGTGTGGGAGCAAACTGTTGAAATCTTTACTTAATGTATGCTAAACTGATCTTCTGTATATAAAGAGAATTGAAAATGAATCTTGATGTGAATGGAAGGGGAGAGGGAGTGGGAAAGGGGAGGGTTGCGGGTTGGAGGGACATTATGGGGGGGAAGCCATTGTAATCAATATTCTGTACTTTGGAAATTTATATTCCTTAAATAAAAGTTAAAAAATAT
Source organism: Oryctolagus cuniculus (assembly GCF_051225735.1). Lineage (NCBI taxonomy): Eukaryota > Metazoa > Chordata > Mammalia > Lagomorpha > Leporidae > Oryctolagus > Oryctolagus cuniculus. The sequence continues at coordinate 7,110,557 of NC_142889.1, read as the reverse complement.
AAAAAAATCAATTTTTCAAAGCCTTGAAGAATTCCCAATGCAATTTATTACTGTCACCCTGCTGTGCCACAAAGTGTCAGAACTTGTGCCTATGCAGAACTGTAACTTGTTACCCATTGACCAATATCTCCCCATTTTAAAGGTGGCAACTTTCCTCGGAGACCAGACCCTGTGTGATACCCTAGCATCCAGGAAAGCAATCTGGAAAGTGCTTTTCCTTGCTAGTCTGTGACAATGCCCCTTGGACCAGCTTCTGAATGCATCATCTCTTTATGGTGTCTGAGGATAGTTCTCACATCCCTTTTGGTTCAAATATTGCTAAACAACACACACCATTAGGAGCTTCCAGAATTTGCTGGACCAGATATGGCTATGATGGCAAAGCACAAAAACAGCCCATCCAGTCCATGCACTATGGGAGGGCCAACTCCACTAGTCTGAAGTGTCCCGGATCCATCCATCATCACCTGACACAAAAGGTACAGAAGGGTGCAGGGGAAGTGGGTGAGGAGAGAGAATCACAGCTGCTGTGATTAGAAATCTTGTGACAAATTTCAGGGAATTTATGACCATAAGAGGCCCTAGCCAGTAATGCCCTGTACCTCCTCAGCTTCCTGCTAGATTTGCCTTCTTGCTACTTTACTTATTTTTGGTCTCCATTATCTTGTTTGTGATATTTTTCCCATCACAAGCTAAAAGTATTTTCTGTGTGAAACTCATTGTGTGAGGCTAAATCCTCACTGATGGTCCAAGATGTGGGCCACAGATTTTATAGATTCCTGCTTCTTCTGCGAGGAACAAGGTGTCTTGGGGCAAGTTAGCAAACTGGAAATGTGGCTGTTTCTAAGTGTGTCCTAACACACAGGTATAGATTTAGGGGACATTACTTAGTGGACACAAATTCGTGCTGCTCAATGCTGTGATTCTTCCATCAAGAGAAAGCCAAGAGCCTGGAGCAGGTATTTGGCTCAGTCAAAGTAATGACACTTCTTGGGACACTTGTGTCTCATATCACAATGCTTGGCTTGAGTCTCAGATCCACTCTGGTTCCAGCTGTCTAACCTTGACTGTGGCAGCCAGCAGCCCATGACTCAAGTCCCTGCCACTCACATAGAAGATCATTTGATCTTGGCTCTCTCCTTCCTCCTAAGGTGAATGTTAGTAGGAAGCTGGATTGGAAGCAAAGGTGAGACTCAATCATAGGTACTGTGATATGAGATGCAGATGACACAAAGAGCAGCTTAAGTTGCTACATCACAACTCCTGCAGCTCGCATAGCTTTTATTACACTTATTCTATTTTATTCGTAAAGTTTGTTTGTAATCTCTTATCGTGTTTAATTTAAATATTAAATATTATCACAGATATGTGTGTAGAGGAATCAAGAGTATTTATGGGGTTGAAAACATGCTGCGGTTCCAGGCATTATCCAGTCTTGAGACAGACATTCTCTCCTTGGAGGAGGGAAGATGACAGAGGCCGAAACTGCCCCCTCTGCTGGGATGGGATTAGTCTGAGGTCATGTGATTCTTCCCATGGGAGAAAAACTCCTCAGGGATGAATCCGAACATGGAAGCCACTACTGCTGGCTTCAACCATTGTTTTACTTCCTCTAACAATGGCATCCAGATCTTTCAGCAGACTTTAAAATAGAAGGGCTGTGCAGTGATAACTGAGAATGCACAGATATACACTTTGATTCAATTTAGAAACAGAGGTGATTCCAGTTATGGCTGACAGTGCCTTCACACTTCTGGCAGGTGTTGATGTGGTGAGCAGAATTGCCTTCAGTGAACCCTTTGGTTTTTTGAAAATTACACTAAATTTTATTAAAGAGAGATACCTATTGTAGAAAAATATGAATGTGTACAGAGTCCTTTTCCTCTTTTTAAAAATTCATTTATTATTATCATTTGGAAAGCAGAGAGACAGAGGCTGCCACACTATAGTGTAGCAGGTAGAGCTGCCACATGTGAAGGCCAGCATCGCATATGAATGCCAGTTCAAGTTCTGGTTGTTCCATTTCCAACCCAGCTTCCTGTTAATATGCCTGGGAAAGCAATGTAAGATGGCCCAACTCCTTGTAACCTTGCATACATGGGGGAAACCTGGAAGAAGTGCCTGGTTCCTGGCTTTGGTCTGACCCATCCTTGGCTTTTGAGGCCATTTGGGGAGTGAACCAGAGGATGGATGAAAATCTCTGCCTCTTCTCTCCTTCTCCTTCTCTTTCTCCTCCTCCTCCTTCTTTTTCTTCTTTTTCTCTCTTGCTCTCTCTCTCTCTTTGTGTGTTTGGTGTGTGTGTGTCTCCTTTTCTCTCTCTGTTAACTCTGTCTTTTTAATAAATAAAATAAATCTTTAAAAAACACACGCATTCTCTATCAATTGTTACTACCATACACTTGGTCTTATTTGTGATCCCTTGACACTTAATCCTATCTATATGATCAATAACAATAGATAGATTTACAAAGGAGAGAATGTTCCAACATGGAAAGCGGTCCACACAGCAGACTCATAGAATGACAAACACCCTGAACAGCACTCTGAGGACAGAATCAGCCCGTAAGTCATTTGGATCTGGCTGAAAAGCCCAGAAGAGCATTTCAGGCATGGGGAGCCAAGATACTGTGGCAAAAAATGATCTACGTGAAACATCCCTGTGAGTGCAATCCCAGTGGAAAGAAGTGGTCATCACAGAAGGAGGTACCTTTCTCTGAATGGAGGAGAGAACTTCCACTTTGACTGTTGCCCTTTATGAATACTGATGAAGTTTGTGACCTCAAAAGACTCCCATAGTCTTGGCAGCTCATATCAGATCCTTGACTGATCACTGGTGTCATAAATAAAAGTGTCAGTTGTTACATCAGCAATAGGAGTCATTGTGCACTTACTCCTCATATAGGACCTCTGTCCTTAATGTGTTATACTATGTGAATTAACTCTACAACTTGTCTTCAAACAGTACTTTATACTTTGTGTGTCTGTGTGGGTGCAAATTTTGGAAATCTTTACTTTGTATAGAGTTGCTCTTCTGTATATAGAAATAATTAAAAATGAATCTTAATGAAGAATGGGATGGGAGAAGGAGTAAGAGATGGGATGGGAGTAGGAGTTTGAGGGCAGGCATGGGGAAAGAACTGCTATATTCCTGAAGTTGTACCTATGAAATTTGTATTTATGAAATAAAAGCTTTATTGAAAAAATAATGCAGAAATTTACAACCACCATGTAAAACAATTTAGTATTTTTAAGCTAAATATACATTCAGAAACTCCACTACTGTGTATTTACAAATGTGATATGCAATCTTAAGTTCCCACAAAATATTTGTACATTAACTGTATATTCATAAACACGAAATACAAAGACATTGAATAGCAACACAGATGAATTCAAACACATTATTTGTGAAATAAATTTTAGTGTGGCAGAGTGAAAAAAGCCAGATTCAAAAGCTAGGTCCCTATGAGTTGTACAATGTGGAAAACAAATAATACTAGGAGTGAGGATAAGATCGTTGCTGCTATGGCGTGAGAGTGAAAGAAAGGACTGGACCCAAGAGAGTATGCAAAATCTCTGGTATGACTGAGATGCTGTTTAGTCTTTATTGTGCTAGTGGTATGGCTGTGTATGTTTGTCAAAAATCACAGAACTATACACAAAAAAGAGTAAAATTTACTTTCTTAAATTATACTTTAATAAATATGTTGAGGACAAAAAACCACACACACACACAGAGACACAGACAGATACATATAGAGAGAAACAGAAAGATCTTCAATCTGCTGCTTCACTCCACAAATGTCCCCGAAAGTGACAGCTGGACTGGGCTGTAGCTAGAAGCCAATAATGTCATTCAGGTTTCTCACGTGTGTGTCAGGGGCCAGATACTTGAGCCATCATCTGCTGCTTTCCAGGGTACACATTAGCAAGAACTTGAATGAGAAATCAAGATGGAGCTTGATCCCAAGCACTTTGAAATGGATGCAGATATTCCAAGTGATTTCTTAACCAATGCTCCCTACACCTACCCCAACTTGGATAGAAATTCTTTTCAGGTCCCCATGAAGAGCAGAAAAGTCCAGCTTTCCCACTGTTGCATGAACCAGTTCCAGAATTTTATCCAATAGAATGTGGTAGAATTGACTGCCATGCTGTTGACCCATGTAGAATTTCTGTTCTGTGAGGTAGGAAGAAACAAATTAGCTTATGTGTGTGGAAGGGGCCTAAGGAAAAGAAAGTACCTGTAGAAAGGAATATAACAGTCTTGGAAGCTGTCCTTTATTTTACACTACAAGGTCCTCCCCATATCCCAGTAACGTTATAGGTTGTCCCAACCAGTAGGCTACACAATCTGATAGCATTGGGATAATAAAACTTTGGAAAGAATTTCACCTACTTCACACCCAGAATACCGGAAGAGTGTAGAGAGCAAGAGGAATAGTGGGAAGAAATAGATCTAGTTTTTTAAAATAAGTAACTTTCTGAAAGGATACTACACTTCTAGCTCAGTTGTCAGTTCCTTGCTGAGATGCCCAACTGGCCTGTCAGGTGTTTCCTCAACATTAAAATTTGCAATTTTTCTAAGCCCAGTCTGAATGACTGAGCACTCTCAGATCCATCTGAAGAGCTGTATATCTGTTCTGATGGACGATCTACCCCATTAAACCTTGCTACTTTGGGGGTGGTTCCCAGATGGCAGAATAGGCAAGGAGCTTACTGATAGTCCAGAAGACAGTTTTATAAAAGTGGAGCTAGTGTGGTCTCAAGGAAAAGTTAGGGAAAAAAACAGCAGAGAAAACTCTTTGGTAATTAGAGGAACATGGTTGACTTATGTAGAGGGCATGGGCACAGATGGATTGGGACCCCAGCAGCCCTAGGCTCCACACCAGTGCTGGAAAGTGAGATGAGATGAGACTGCAGTAGCCCAGGACACTGGCAGAAAAGCACCAGGAAGAGACTAGAGGGAATGAGGCTTGAAGCCCCGGGGTGGGGGGTAGAAAGTACACCAGCATAACTAGAGGAGAGAAAAAATAAAAGGGACTACATGGACATGATTCTCTCTCCACTAACCTTACAAAGGCATATGAGCTGATATTACAGGTGCCATTTTGGACATACCTACAGCTGTGCCAGCTCAAGATTGAGCCTGGCAATCAGCGGAGCAGAGAAACCTGATGCAGGTGGGGAGTAATAACAGGTGGCTGAGACCTAGTGAATGTACGAAGCTTCTGAGTTAGAACTGTGAAAAAAAAATTGAAGGTGTATGGGAGAACTCATGGTGTGGCTAGACATGAGTAGTCTCAGTGGCAGATGCCAAAAGCTCGGAAGGCCCTGGCTACGTGGTGAGACACTGCAGGGGAATCTGAGCTTACACAAGGGACTGAACAGATCCTTTGTGTGTTCCTTGGAAAAGAACAGGCAAATATTACACACACTGGAGCTTGCACTCAGGCACTGACCGCCATTGAGCAGAAGAGCTCAGCGGAGCAGAATTATTTCCCTTAAGATTAAAAAAAGAAAGCGAGAGAGAGAGATTTACCATGCCAAACCTGGGTGTGTCACTTTAGGCACACCCTTAACCCTGAAGAACTGAATAGAACTCTCTGACCACACTCACCAGGAGCCGCTAAAGATTCAAGAAAGAAGACAGTCCACTTATCTACAAAGTCATAATACAATGAGAAAAGTAGACACAGCAGAAAAAAAGAGGAATCCAATGTGAATCTCAACAAATGCTGAAAAACAAATGCAACAACCGAGGAAATAAGAATAGGAAGACAACATGACACTCTGAAAAGAACACGAGACTTAAATAGAAGATTATTAGGAAGATGATGCAGAATATGAAAGATATGGAACTAAAAAAAAGATGAAAATACTTAAAAGTAATCAAAACAAATTCAGGAACTACTGAGATACATTCATTACATGACAGAAAATCTATCATGAAAATAAAATCATAAGGAGTAATCAAAATGAAATGAGGATCTCAATAGAACATGAAATTGAGATATTGAAGAGAAATTCAAATGAAGAATTCAATGGAACAAATAAAAAATGCAGTTGAGAGCCTTAAAACAGAATCAGTTAGGCTAAATAGAGAATATTAGACTAGAAGACAGAGTACAGGAAAGTATACAGTCAAACAAAAAAAAAAGAGGAGGAAATTAGAAATCTAAAACATATTGTCGGGAATCTACAGGATACTATTAAAAACCTGACATTTGGGTTCTAGGAGTTCCTGAAGACATGGAGAGAGAGAAAGGATTAGAAGGTCTTTTTAGTGAGATACTAGCAAAAATCTTCCTGGGTTTGGGGAAAGAAAGAGACATCAAGTACAGGAAGAACACAGAACTCCCAATAGACATGACCAGAAATGATCCTCATCAGACACATTGCAATCAAACTGCCCACTGTGAAACATAAAGAAAAGATCTAAAAGGTGCAAGAGAGAATCACCAGATTACTTTCAGAGGATCTCCAATTAAACTCACAGCAGATTTCTCATCAGAAACCCTAAAGGCTACAAGGGAATGGCGAGATATAGCCCAAGTACTAAGAGAAAACACTGCTATCCCAGATTATTTACATTGCAAAGCTCTCATTTATAAATGAAGGTGAAATAAAGATCTTCCACAGCAAACAGAACTTGAAATAATCTGTCACCATTTTTTTTTGACAGGCAGAGTGGACAGTGAGAGAGAGAGACAGAGAGAAAGGTCTTCCTTTGCTGTTGGTTCACCCTCCAATGGCCGCCGCGGCCGGCGCGCTGCGGCCGGCGCACCGCGCTGATCCGATGGCAGGAGCCAGGAGCCAGGTGCTTTTCCTGGTCTCCCATGGGGTGCAGGGCCCAAGCACCTGGGCCATCCTCCACTGCACTCCCTGGCCACAGCAGAGGGCTGGCCTGGAAGAGGGGCAACCGGGACAGAATCCGGCACCCCGACCGGGACTAGAACCCGGTGTGCCGGCGCCGCTAGGCAGAGGATTAGTCTAGTGAGCCACGGCGCCGGCATGTCACCATTTGTCCAGTCCTGAAAAAGATGCTTAAAAATCTGTTTTACACAGAAACTTGGTCATCATTATGAAAGAAGGAAAAGGAAGAAAATCTCTCAGTAAAGATCACAAGAAGTTCAAAGTATAAATTAGAAATACCTTTGGAAAAATGGCTGGGAAAAATCAATGCTTATCAATAGTAATATTGAATATAAATGGCCTCAACTGTCCAGTTAAAAGGTACAGACTGACTGAATGGATTAAAAAACAAAACCACCTGTTTGCTGCTTACAGGAAACACATCTTTCCAATAAAGGTGCATGCAGATTGAAAGTGAAAGGTTATAAAAAGATATTCCATGCCAACAGAAACCAAAAAAGAGCTGACATAGCCATCTTAATATAATACAAAAATAGAACTTAACACAAAAACTGTTAAGAGAGACAAAGAGGGAACTATATAATGATTAAAGGATCAATTCAGCAGGAAGATGTAACTATTATAAACATATACACACATATTTACAGGTCAATGGGTTATGTATGAATAGATTTAATGGGAGACTTAACTCTAGTACAATAGTACTGGAGAACATCAATACTCCACTTTCAGCAAACTGATCAACCAGACAGATTTACAAAAAACAGCAGATTTAATCTACATTATAGAGCAAATGCATCTAACAGATATCTACAGAACTTTTCATCCTACACTTGAAGAATACACATTCTTCTCAGCAGTGCATGGAACTTTCTCTAGGAGTGACCACATAGTAGGCCATAAAGCAAGTCTCAGCAGAGTCAAAAGAATCAAAATCATACTATGCATCTCTTCAGATCACAATAGAATGAAGGTGGAAATTAGCAACTCAGGAATCCCTAGAGTATGCAAACACATGGAGACTGAACAACATGCTCCAGAATGAACAGTGCATCATAGAAGAAATCAAAAACTTTCTGGAAGTTAATAAGGATAACAACACAACATATCAAAACTTATGGGGGCTGGTGCCATGGCTCAATAGGCTAATCCTCCAACTGCGCTGCTGGCACACCAGGTTCTAGTCCTGGTTGGGGCACCAATTTCTGTCCTGGTCTTCCAGGCCAGCTCTCTGCTATGGCCCAGGAGTGCAGTGGAGGATGGCCCAAATCCTTGGGCCCTGCACCCCAGGGGAGACCAGGAGAAGCACCTGGCTCCTGGCTTCGGATCAGCCCAGTGTACCGGCCACAGCGGCCACTGGAGGGTGAACCAATGGTAAAGGAAGACCTTTCTCTCTGTCTCTCTCTCTCTCACTGTCCATTCTGCCTGTCAAAAAAATATGAGAAGCAGCAAAATCAGTGTTAAGAGGAAAGTTTATGGTAATAGGTGCCTACATTAAGAAATTGGAAAGGCACCAAGTAATTGAGCTAACAATGCATCCATGGATCTAGAAAAACTGCAACAAACCAAATGTTAAACTAGTATGAGAAAAGAAATAATTAAAATTAGAGAAGAATTCAACAGAATTGGATACCAAAATTACTAAACAGGAAAACAAGGAGATGGTTTCTTCAAAAAATAAATAAAATTGACACCCCATTGGCCTAACTAACTAAAACGAAGAGAAAGACTGAAATCAATAAAATCAGAGATGAAAAAGGGAATGTAACAACAGATACCACAGAAATAAAAAGGAATCATCAGAAATTACTACAAGGACTTACATGCCAGGAAACAGGAAAGCCTATCAGAAATGGAGAGATTCCTTGACACATGCAACCTACCAAAATTGAACCAGGAAGACATAGAAAACCTAAAAAGATCCATAACTGAGACAGAAATTGAAATAGTAATAAAGGCCCTCCCAACAAAGAAAATTTGGGACCAGATAGATTCCCTGCTGAATTCTACCAGACATATGAAGAACTAACTCTGATTCTTCTCAACCTATTTAAAACAATTGAAAGAGATGGAATTCTCAGAAATACTTTCAATGAAACCAGCATTAGCTTAATTTCTAAACCGGAAAAAGATGCAGCAGAGAAAGAGAATGACAGACCAATATCCCTGATGAACATAGATGCCAAAATCCTCAATAAAATTCTAGCCAATAGAATCTAAAATACATCAGAAAGAGCATCAAACCAGACCAAGTTTGCTTTATCCCTGGTATGCATGGATGGTTCAACATTCAAACACAATCAGTTTGATACACAATATTAACAAATTGCAGAAGAAAAACCATGACTATCTCAATATATGCAGAGAAGCATTTGATAAAATACAACGCCCTTTCACTCAGAAAATAGGATATAGAAGGAACGTTCCCCAACAGAATCAAAGCAATTTATTTTTTTAACTTTAATTTAATGAATATAGATTTCCAAAGTACAGCTTATGGATTATATTGGCTTCCCCCCACCCCCCGATGACTTCCCTCCCACCCGCAACCCTCCCCTTTCCCACTCTCTCTCCCCTTCCATTCTTATCAAGATTCATTTTTAATTTTCGTTATATACAGAAGATCAGTTTAGTATACATTAAGTAACGATTTCAACAGTTTGTACCCACATAGAAACACAAAGTGAAATATACTGTTTGAGTACTCGTTATAGTATTAAATCTCAATGTACAGCACATTAAGGACAGAGATCCTACATGAGGAGTAAGTGCACAGTGACTCCTGTTGTTGACTTTACAAACTGACACTCCTGTTTATGGCATCAGTAATCTCCCTATGCTCCAGTCATGAGTTTCCAAGGCTATGGAAGCCTTTTGAGTTCTCCGACTCTTATCTTATTTAGACAAGGTCATAGTCAAAGTGGAAGATCTCTCCTCCCTTCAGAGAAAGGTACCTCCTTCTTTGAAGACCTGTTCTTTCCACTGGGATCTCACTCACAGAGATCTTTCAGTTAGGTCATTTTTTTTGGCCAGAGCGTCTTGGCTTTCCATGCCTGAAATACTCTCATGGGCTTTTCAGTCAGATCCAAATGCCTTTAGGGCTGATTCTGAGGCCAGAGTGCTGTTTAGGACATCTGCCATTCTATGAGTCCACTGTGTATCCTCGCTTCCCATGTTGGATCGCTCTCCCCTTTATTTATTCTATCAGTTAGTATTTTCAGACACTATTCTTGTTTATGTGATCCCTTTGGTTCTTAGTCCTATCATTATGATCAATTGTGAACTCAAATTGATCACTTGGACTAGTGAGACAGCATGGGTACATGCCACCTCGATGGTATTGAATTGGAATCCCCTGGTATGTTTCTAACTCTAGCTTTTGGGGCAAGTCAGCTTGAGCATGTCCCAAATTGTACATCTCTTCCCACTCTTATTCCCACTCTTATATTTCACAGGGATCACATTTCAGTTAAATTTCAACACTTAAGAATAACTGTGTATTAATTACAGAATTAAACCAGTCATATTAAGTAGAACAGACCAAAAAAAATATACTAAGAGGGATAACGTATTAGGTTGTTCATTAACAGTCAGGGTGATGCTGAACAAGTCACCATTTCTCATAGTGTCCATTTCACTTCAACAGGTTTCCTTTTTGGTGTTCAGTCAGTTGTCACCGATCAGGGAGAACATATGATATTTGTCCCCTTGGGACTGGCTCAAAGCAATTTATGAAAAACCTACGGCCAGCCTCCTATTGAATAGGGAAAAGTTAGAAGCATTTCCACTGAGATCAGAACCAGACGCAGATGTCCATTCTCACCATTGATATTCAGTATAGTACTGGAAGTTTATTCAGATTCATTAGTCAAGAAAAAGGAATTAAACAGATATAAATTGGGAAGGAAGAAGTCAAACTATTCCTCTTTGCAGATGAAAAGAACTTAATTTAGGGATACAAAGAACTCTTCTAAGATAATTGAACTCATAGATGAGTTAGACAAAGCAGCAGGATCAAATATCAGTGGATAAAAATCAAAAGCCTTTGTATACATATATAAATCTCCTGTCTGAGAAATAACTTCTAAGGTCAATCCCATTCACAGTTGCAACAAAACAAACACATTGGGATAAACTTACCATGGGTGTCAAAATCCCTACAATGAGAATTACAAAACCATAATGAAAGAAAGAGAAGAGGAGGCTGGCACCGTGGCACAATAGGCTAATCCTCCAAAAGTGGTGCTGGCACCCCAGGTAAAAGTCCCGGTCAGGGTGCTGGATTCTGTTCCAGTTTCCTCTATTCTGGGCCAGCTGTCTGCTCTGGCCTGGGAGTGCAGTGGAGGATGGCCCAAGTGCTTGGGCCCTGCACCCCATGGGAGACCAGAATAAGCATCTGGCTCCTGCCATCGGTTCAGCGTGGTGTGCTGGCCGCAGCACGCCAGCCGCGATGGCCATTGGAGGGTGAACCAAAGGCAAAGGAAGACCTTTCTCTCTGTCTCTTTCTCTCTCTCTCACTGTCCACTCTGACTGTCAAAAAAAAAAAAAGAAATAGAAGGGGATACCAAAAAATGGAAAAATCTTCCATTCTCATGGATTGGAAGAATCAATATCATCAAAATGTCCCTTATCTCAAAAGTAATTTAGGATTCAGATCAGAGCCAAGATAGCAGAATAGTAAGGATGTGTACTGATAGTCCGGGAAAAGATAGTTTAATAAAACTGGAGTTACTATAGTTTCAGGGAAAGGCTCGGGGAAAAAATTGCAGAGGAAACACTTCTGGATCTGGTGGATGTGACACGGATGACCTATGGGGAGAGCAAGGATGCCACAGCTCCAGATCCCCACAGTGGAGTCTATGCATCTGCTCTGGAAGGGGAGGTGAGGTCAGTAACCTGAGATGTTGGCAGGGAAATGGCAGATAGAGCCTAGAGGGAACTAGGCTTGAAGCCCTGCTGGGGAAAGTTCACCAGGCTAACTACAGGAAAGAGGAGAAAAAAAAGGGACAAGATTCTCTCTCTATGCCCACCTCACAAAGGCAAACAAGAGACAAAGAGCAGGCACCATTTCAGACATACGTAAAAGCTGCGTGACCTCAGGGCTGTGCATGACCTCAGAACTGTGCCTGCCTTCAGTCCAACAGAAAAATCTGACTTGGGGTGGGGGGTGAAATAACAGGAGGTTAGGACCTAGTGAATGGGTGGAGCTAATGAACTGAGGCAGTGAAAAAAGAGACGGTAGGTGAGAGAACTCACAGAGTTCACATGAGTACTCTCCAGAGATGCTACAATTCAGTAACCTTGGCAAGCAAGTCAGAGACTGCAAAGAAAGAAGTAGAAGAGGATACCAAAAAATGGAAAAATCTTCCATGCTCATGGATTGGAAGAATCAATATCATCAAAATGTCCATTCTCCCAAAAGCAATTTATAGATTCAATGCAATCCCAATCAGGATACCAAAGACATTCTTCTCAGATCTGGAAAATTGCTGCTGAAATTCATATTGAGACGCAGGAGACCTCAAATATCTAAATCAATTTTGTACAACAAAAACAAAGCTGGAGGCATCACAATACCAGATTTCAGGACATACTACAGGGCAGTTGTAAACAAAACAGCATGAACCTGGTACCAAAATAGATGGATAGAGCAATGCAACAGAATAGAAACAGCAGAAATCAACCCAAACATCTACAGCCAACTTATAGTTGATCAACGATCTAAAACCAATTCTTGGAGCAAGGACATTCTATTCAATAAATGGTGCTGGGAAAATTGGATTTGCATGTGCTGAAGAAGGAAGCAAGACCCCTACCTTACTCCTTACACAAAAATCCACTCAACATGGATTAAAACCTTAATCTATGACCCGACACCATCAAGTTATTAGAGAACATGGGAGAAACCCTGCAAGATATAGGTACCGGCAAAGACTTCTTGGAAAAGACCCGGGAGGCACAGAATCAAAGCCACAATTAACTATTGGGATTGCATCAAATTGAGAAGTTTCTGTACTGCAAAAGAAACAGGAGAGTGAAGAGACAGCCGACAGAATGGGAAAAAATATTTGCAAACTATGCAACTGATAAAGGGTTGATAACCAGAATCTACAAACAGATCAAGAAACTCCACAACAACAAAACAAACAACCCACTTAAGAGATGGGCCAAGGACCTCAAGAGACATTTTTCAAAAGAGGAAATACAAATGGCCAATAGGCACATGAAAAAATGTTCAAGATCACTAACAATCAGGGAAATGCAATGCAAAACCACCATGAGGTTTCACCTCACCCCAGTTAGAATGGCTCACATTCAGAAATCTACCAACAACAGACGCTGGAGAGGATGTGGGGAAAAAGGGACACTAACCCACTGTTGGTGGGAATGCAAATTGGTCAAGCCACTATGGAAGTCAGTCTGGAGATTCCTCAGAAACCTGAAAATAACCCTACCATTCGACCCAGCCATCCCACTCCTTGGAATTTACCCAAAGGAAATTAAATTGGCAAACAAAAAAGTGTTAATGTTTATTGCAGCTCAATTCACAATAACTAAGACCTGGAATCAACCTAAATGCCCATCAACGGTAGACTGGATAAAGAAATTATGGGACACGTACTCTATCGAATGCTGTACAGCAGTCCAAAACAACGAAAACCGGTCATTTGCAACAAAATGGAGGAATCTGGAACACATTATGCTGAATGAAATAAGCCAGTCCCAAAGGGACAAATATCATAGTTCTCCCTGATTGGTGACAACTGACTGAGCACCAAAAGGAAACCTGTTGAAATAAAATGGACACTATGAGAAACGGTGACTTGATCAGCATAGCCCTGATTGTTGATGAACAACTAATACATTTTCCCTCTTAGTATTTTTTTTTTCTGTTCTACTTAATCAGCCATTTCCCTGACTGTTGATGAACAACTAATACGTTTTCCCTCTTAGCATTTTTTTCTGTTCTACTTAATACTATTGGTTTAGTTCTGTAATTAATACACAGTTATTCTTTTTTTTATTTAATGAGCATAAATTTCCAAAGTACAGCTTATGGATTACAATAGCTTCCTTCCCCCCCCATAACTTCCATCCCATCCACAACGCTCCCCTCTCCCACTCCCTCTCCGCTTCCCCTTCACATCACGATTAATTTTCAATTATCTTTATATACAGAAGATCAATTTAGTGTATGTTAAGTAAAGATTTCCACATTTTGCTCCCACACAGAATCACAAAGTGTAAAATACTATTTGAGCACTAGTTATAGCATTGATTAAACACCTAAGAGTAATTGTGTATTAATTACAGAGTTCAACCAATAGTTTTAAGTAGAATATAAAATGCATCTTTTGTGTTGTGGCTTGCCCCCCGAACCTCCCTCCCTCCCGTGGCCCTCCCCTCTCCCACTCCCTCTCCCATCCCGCCCTTCATCACGTTTCATTTTCCATTACCTTCATATACTGAAGATCAACTTAGTATATACTAAGCAGGGATTTCAACAGGTTGCACTCACACAACCGAACCAGGTATAGGGTATTGTTCGACTAGTAGTGTTGTTTTTGAGTTTCATAGTTAAACATATTAAGGACAGAGATCCTGCATGGGGAGCATGAACCCAGTGACTCCCGTTGTTGATTTAACAATTGGCACTCTTATTTATGATGTCAGCAATCACCCGAGACTCTTGCTATGAGCTGTCTAGGCTATGGAAGCCCCTTGAGTTCACCAACTCTGAATTTGTTTAGTCAAGGCCATATAACAGTGGAGGTTCCTTCCTCCCTTCAGAGAAAGGTGCCTCTCTCCTTGATGGCCTGATCCTTCTGCTGGGGTGTTGTTCACCAGAATCCTTCATTCAGATTGTTTTTTGCCACCGTGTCATGGCTTTCCATGCCTGCGAGACTCTCATGGACCTTTTAGTCAGATCCGAATGTCCCAAGGGTTGATTCTGAGGCAGGAGTGCTGTTTTGGACATTTGCCATTCTATGAGTCTGCTGTGTGTCCTGCTTCCCCCGCAGGATCATTCTCTCCCTTTTGATTCTATCTTTCGTTATTTGCTTACACTGGTCTTATTTGTGTAATCTCTTTGACACTTACCCTATCTTTTTGATCAGCTGTGTATTTATATTTGTCACTTTACCAAGTGTACTGGCATTGGTACCTGCCTCCTTGGTAAGGTTGAGTTGAAATCCCCTGGCACATTTCTAGTTCCACCATTGGAGGTAGATCTGAGTGAGTATGTGCTGTCCTATATATCTCCTCCCTCTCTTATTCCCACTCCCATGTTTCACAGAGATCAATTTTCTGTTAATTTTTAAATGCTTAAGAATGGTTGTGCATTGATTGCAGAGTTCAACCAGTGGTCTTGTGTAGAGCAAATTGAGCAACAACAACAACGACAAACATACTAAAGGAACAAAATAGTAAGTTGTTCCTCAACAGTCTAGACAAGGGCTGCTCATGTCATTGTCTCTCATAGTGTCCATTTCACTTCAATGGGTATCATTTTAGGTGCTCCTTTAGTTGCCATCGATCAGGGAGAACCTGTGATATTTATCCCTTTTGGACTGGCTTATTTCACTCAGCATGATGTTTTCCAGCTTCCTCCATTTTGTTGTAAATGCCCGGATTTCATTGTTTTTTTTACTGCTGTATAGTGTTCCATAGAGTACATATCCCATAGTTTCTTTATCCAGTCATCCGTTGATGGACATTTAGGTTGATTCCATGTCTTAGCTATTGTGAATTGAGCTGCAACAAATATTGAGGTGCAAATGGCTTTTTTCACCCCTTTAATTCCATTTGGGTATATTCCAAGGAGTGGAATGGCTGGGTCCTGTGGTAGTGCTATATTCAGGTTTCTGAGGACTCTCCAGACTGTCTTCCATAGTGGCTTTACCAGTTTGCTTTCCCACCAACAGTGGATTAGTGTCCCCTTTTCTCCACATCCTCCCCAGCATCTGTTGTTGGTTGATTTCTGTATGTAAGCTAATCTAACTGCAGTGAGGTGGTATCTCATTGTGGTTTTGATCTGCATTTCCCTGATGGCTAGGGACCCTGAGCATTTTTTCATGTGTCTGTTGGCCATTTGGATTTCCTCTTTTGAAAAATGTTTGTTAAGGTCCTTGGCCTATTTTTTTATTGGGTTGTTTGTTTTGATTCTGTGGTGTTTTTTGATCATTGTGTAGATTTCTAGTTGTTAATCCTTTATCTGTTGTGTGGTTTGTGAATAACGTCTCTCATTTTGTTGTTTGCCTCTTCGCTCTCCTGACTGTTTCCTTTGCTGTTAAGAAACTCTTCTATTTGAGGTAATCCCATTTGTTTATTTTATCTTTGATTACCCGTGCCTGTGGGGTCTTCTCCAGGAATTCTTCGCTTATTCTGATATCTTGAAGTGTTTCTCCTATGCTCTCAATTAGTTTCATGGTGTCATGGCATATATCTAGTTCTTTGATCCATGTTGAGTGGATTTTCATATAAAGTGTAAGGTAGGGGTCTTGCTTCATACTGCGACATGTGTACATCCAGTTTTCCCAGCACCATTTGTTGAAGAGGCTGTCCTTGTTCCAGGGGTTGGTTTTAGGTCCTTTGTCAAATATGAGTTGGTTATAGATGTTTGGATTGATCTCCGGTGTTTGTATTCTGTTCCATTGGTCTATCCATCTGTTTTTATACCAGTAGCAGGCTGTTTTGATTATAACTGCCCTGTAGTATGACTTGAAGTCTGGAATTGTGATGCTTCTGGCTTTGTTTTTATTGTTAAGGATTGCTTTAGCTATTCTGGGTCTCCTGTTCTCCATATGAATTTCAGCATTGTTTTTTCTAGGTCTTTGAAGAATGACTTTGGTATTTTGATTGGTATTGCATTGAACTTGTAAATTGCTTTTGGGAGAATGGACATTTTGATGATATTGATTATTCCAATCCATGAGCATGGCAGGTTTTTCCATTTTTTTGTGTCGTCTTCTATTTCTTTCTTTAGTGTTTTGTAATTTTCATCACAGAGGTCTTTGACCTCCTTGGTTAAATTTATTTTACGGTACTTTATTGTTTTTGTGGTTATCATGAATGAGATTGATCTTAGTAGTTCTTCCTCGGCCATGGCATTGTCTGTGTATACAAAGGCTGTTGATTTCTGAGCGTTGACTTTGTATCCTGCTACTTTACCAAACTCTTCTATGAGTTCCAGTAGTCTCTTATAGGAGTTTATCAGGTCCCCTATATATAGTATCATGTCATCTGCAAATAGGGATAGTTTAACTTCCTCCTTTCCCATTTGTATCCTTTTAATTTCTTTTTCTTGCCTGATGGCTCTGGCTAACACTTCTAGGACTATATTGAATGGCAGTGGTGAGAGTGGGCATCCCTGTCTGGTGCCCGTTTTCAATGGAAATGCCTCCAACTTTTCCCCATTCAATATGATGCTGGACTTTGGTTTATCATAGACTGCCTTAATTGTGTTGAGGAATGTTCCTTCTAACCCCAATTTGCTTAGGGTTTTCATCATGAAAGGGTGTTGTATTTTGTCAAATGCTTTCTCTGCATCTATTGAGATAACCATATGATTTTTGTTTCTCAATTTATTAATGTGATGTATTACATTGATTGACTTTCAAATATTGAACCATCCCTGCATACCAGGGATAAATCCCACTTGGTCCGGGTGAATGATCTTTCTGATGTGTAGTTGGATTCGGTTTGCCAGAATTTTGTTGAGTATTTTTGCATCTTTGTTCATCAGGGAGATAGGTCTGTAGTTTTCTTTCTCTGTTATGTCTTTTCCGGGCTTAGGAATTAAGGTGATATTGGCTTCGTAGAAGGAATTTGGACGGATTCCCTCTCTTTCAATCATTTTGAATAATTTGAGAAGAACTGGGGTTAGTTGTTCTCTAAATGTCTGGTAAAATTCGGCAGTGAAGCCATCCAGTCCTGGGCTCTTCTTTTTCGGTAGTGCATTTATTACTGATTCAATTTCTTCCCTGGTTATGGACCTGTTTAGATTTTCTATATCTTCACGGCTCAGTTTAGGAAGGTTGTATATGTCCAGGAATCTATCCATTTCTTCCAGGTTCCCCAATTTGTTAGCATACATCTCTTTGTGGTAGTTTCTGATGATTCTCTTTATTTCTGTTGTGTCTGTTGTTACATTTCCATTACTATCTTTGATTTTACAGATTTGGGTCTTCTCTCTCCTTTTTTTGGTTGGTTGGGCCAATGGTGTGTTGATTTTGTTTATTTTTTCAAAGAACCAGCTCCTGGTTTTGTTGATCTTTTGTATTTTTTTTTGTTTCAATTCTGTTTATTTCTTCTCTGATCTTTAGTATTTCTTTCCTCCTTTTGGATTTGGGCTTGATTTGCTGCTGTTTCTCTAAATCCTTGAGGTGCATGGAGAGTTCATTTGTTTGGTTCCTTTCCAGCTTCTTGATGTAGGCACCAATTGCTATAAACTTTCCTCTTAGCACTGCTTTTGCTGTGTCCCACAGATTTTGATAGGTTGTGTTATCATTTTCATTTGTTTCTAGAAATCTTTTGATTTCTCTTTTAATTTCTTCGATGACCCACTGTTCATTTAGGATCATGTTGTCCATTCTCCATATATTTGTATATGGTGTAGAGATTCTTGGGTTGTTGATTTCAAGTTTCACTGTGCAATGGTCTGAGAAGCTGCATGGTATAGTTTCAACTTTTTTGAATTTGTTGAGGCTCCCTTTATGGCCTAGCATATGGTCAATCCTAGAGAATGTTCTATGTACTGGGGAGAAATACGTGAACTCTGTGGCTGTGGGACGGAAGGTTCTGAAGATATCTATTAAGTCTATTTGGTCTATGGCGTCAATAAGCTCAGTTGTTTCCTTGTTGAATTTCTGTCTGGTTGATCTGTCCGTTGGTGAGAGTGGGGTGTTGAAGTCCCCTGTTACTGCTGTATTTGAGTCTATATCTCCCTTTAAATCCTTTAGTAATTCTTTCAGGTAGCCAGTTGCCCTGTAATGAGGTGCGTATACATTTATAATAGTAATGTCTTCCTGTTGGATAGATCTTTTAATCATTATATAGTGCCCTTCTCTGTCTCTTTTAATAGTTTTTATGTTAAAGTCTATTTTGTCTGATATTAGGATGGCCACACCAGCTCTTTTTGATTTCCGTTAGCTTGGAGTCTCTTTTTCCATGCTTTCACTTGCACTCTGCGTGCATCTTTGCTGATGAGGTGTGTCTCCTGAAGGCAACATATAGATGGATACTCTTTCTTTATCCAATCACCTAGTCTATGTCTCTTCGTCATGGAATTAAGACAATTCACATTCAATGTGATTACCGTTTTTTTTTTTTTAACTTTTATTTAAAGAATATATATTTCCAAAGTACAGCTTATGGACTACATTGGCTTCCCCCCACCCCGCGATGACTTCCCTCCCACCCACAACCCTCCCCTTTCCTGCTCTCTCTCCCCTTCCATTCTTATCAAGATTCATTTTCAATTCTCTTTATATACTGAAGATCAGTTTAGTATACATTAAGTAACGATTTCAACAATTTGTACCCACATAGAAACACAAAGTGAAAAATACTGTTTGAGTACTCATTATAGCATTAAATCTCAATGTACAGCACATTAAGGACAGAGATCCAACATGAGGAGTAAGTGCACAGTGACTCCTGTTGTTGACTTTACAAATTGACACTCCTGTTTATGGCATCAGTAATCTCCCTATGCTCCAGTCATGAGTCTCCAAGGCTATGGAAGCCTTTTGAGTTCTCCGACTCTTATCTTATTTAGACAAGGTCATAGTCAAAGTGGAAGTTCTCTCCTCCCTTCAGAGAAAGGTACCTCCTTCTTTGAAGACCTGTTCTTTCCACTGGGATCTCACTCATAGAGATCTTTCATTTAGGTCCCCACCCATTTTATTTTCCCCAGAGTGTCTTGGCTTTCCATGCCTGAAATACTCTCATGGGCTTTTAAGCCAGATCCAAATGCCTTTAGGGCTGATTCTGAGGCCAGAGTGCTGTTTAGGACATCTGCCATTCTATGAGTCTGCTCTGTATCTTGCTTCCCATGTTGGATCGCTCTCCCCTTTATTTATTCTATCAGTTAGTATTAGCAGGTACTAGACTTGTTTATGTGCTCCTTTTGACTCTTAGTCGTTTTGTTATGATCAATTGTGAACTGAAATTGATCACTTGGACTAGTGAGACAGCATTGGTACATGCCACCTTGATGGGATTGAATTGGAATTTCAACACTTAAAATAACTGTGAATTAATTACAGAATTAAACCAGTCATATTAAGTAGAACAGAAAAAAAATACTAAGAAGGATAATGTATTAGGTTGTTCATTAACAGTCAGGGCTATGCTGATGAAGTCACTGTTTCTCATAGTGTCCATTTACTTCAAAAGGTTTCCTTTTTGGTGTTCAGTCAGTTGTCACCGATCAGGGAGAACATATGGTATTTGTCCCTTTAGGACTGGCTTATTTCACTCAGCATGATGTGTTCCAGATTCCTCCATTTTGTTGCAAATGACTGGATTTCATTTTTTATTACTGCGGTATAGTTTCATAAAGAGTACATATCCCATAATTTCTTTATCCAGTCTACTGTTGATGGGTGTTTAGGTTGGTTCCAGGTCTTGGCTATTGTGAATTGTGCTGCAATAAACATTAGGGTGCAGACCGCTTTTTTGTTTGCCAATTTAAATTCCTTTGGATAAATTCCAAGGAGTGGGATGGCTGGGTCGAATGGTAGGGTTATCTTCAGGTTTCTGAGGAATCTCCAGACTGACTTCCATAGTGGCTTGACCAATTTGCATTCCCACCAACAGTGGGTTAATGTCCCTTTTCCCCCACATCCTCTCCAGCGTCTGTTATTGGTAGATTTCTGAATGTGAGCCATTCTAACTGGGATGAGGTGAAACCTCATGGTGGTTTTGCATTGCATTTCCCTGATTGTTAGTGATCTTGAACATTTTTTCATGTGCCTGTTGGCCATTTGGATTTCCTCTTTTGAAAAACTTCTCAATTTGATGCAATCCCAATAGTTGATTTTGGCTTTTGACTGCCTGTGCCTCCCGGGTCTTTTCCAGAAACTCTTTGCCTGTGCAAAATCCTGAAGGGTTCTCCAATGTTCTCTCATAACTTGATCATATCAGGTCATAGATTTAGGTCTCTAATCCATGTTGAGTGGATTTTTGTGTAAGGTGTAAGGTAGGGGTCTTGATTCATGCTTCTGCACGTGGAAATCCAGTTTTCCAGCACCATTTATTGAATAGACTGTCCTTGCTCCAGGAATTGATCGTTGATCAAATATAAGTTTGCTGTAGATGTTTTGGTTGATTTCTGGTGTTTCAATTCTGTTCTATTGGTCTATACATCTGTTTCTGTACCAGTACCATGCTGTTTTGATTAACGGCCCTGTAGTATGTCCTGAAATCTGGTATTGTGATGCCTCTGGCTTTGTTTTTGTTGTACAAGATTGTTTTAGCTATTTGAGGTCTACTGTGTCTCCATATGAATTTCAGCATCATTTTTTCTAGATCTGCGAAGAATGTCTTTGGTATCTTGATTGGGATTGCATTGAATGTATAAATTGCTTTTGGGAGAATGGACATTTTGATGATGTTGATTATTCCAATCCATGAGCATGGAAGATTTGATTGTTTTTGTAGCTATTGGGAATGCGATTGATCTTAGCAGTTCTTTCTCAGCCATGGCATTGCTTGTGTATACAAAGGCTGTTGATTTTTGTGCATTGATTTTATATCCTGCCACTTTGCCAAAATCTTCTATGAGTTCCAATGGTCTCTTAGTAGAGTTCTTTGGATCCTCTAAGTTAAGAATCATATTGCCTGCAAAGAGGGATAGTTTGATTTCTTCCTTCTCAATTTGTATTCCTTTAATTTCTTTTCTTGTCTGATGGCTCTGGCTAAAACTTCCAGAACTATGTTAAATAGCAGTGGTGAGAGTGGGCATCCCTGTCTGGTGCCAGATCTCAGTTAAATGCTTCCAACTTTTCCCCATTCAATAGGATGCTGGACGTGGGTTTTTCATAAATTGCTTTGATTGTATTGAGGAATGTTCCTTCTATACCCAATTTGCTTAGAGTTTTCATCATGAAAGGGTGTTGAATTTTATAGAATGCTTTCTCTGCATCTATTGCGATAGTCCTATGGTTTTTCTTCTGCAGTCTGTTAATGTGGTGAATCACATTGATTGCTTGCACACATTAAACCATCCCTGCATACCAGGGATAAATCCCACTTGGTCTGGTTGGATGATTTTTCTGATGTGTTGTTGTATTCTATTGGTGAGAATTTTATTGAGGATTTTTGCATCTATGTTCATCAGGGATATTGGTCTGTAATTTTCTTTCAGTGCTGCATCATTTTCCAGCTTAGGGATTAAGGTGATGCTGGCTTCATAGAAAGAATTTGGGAGGATTCCCTCTTTTGCGATTGTTCTGAATAGTTTGAGAAGAAATAGGATTATTTCTTCTTTAAATGTCTGGTAGAATTCAGCAGTGAATCCGTCTGGTCCTTGGCTTTTCTTTGTTGAGAGGGCCTTTATTACTGTTTCAATTTCCGTCTCAGTTATGGGTCTACTTAGGTTTTTTATGTCTTCATGGTTCAATTTTGGTAGATTGCATGTGTCCAGGAATCTATCCATTTCTGATAGGTTTCCCTGTTTGCTGGCATACAAGTCCTTGTAGTAATTTCTGATGATTCTTTTTATTTCTGTGGTGTCTGTTGTTACGTTTCCTTTTTCATCTCTGATTTTATTGATTTGGGTCTTTTCTTTTTTTATTTAGTTGGGCCAATGGGGTGTCAATTTTGTTTATTTTTTGAAAAAACCAGCTCCTCGTTTGGCTGATTTTTTGTATTTTCTTTTTTTGATTCAATCCTGTTGATTTCTTTCTGATTTTAATTTCTCTTCTCCTACTAGATTTGGGTTTGGTTTCCTGCAGTTTTTCTAGGTCCTTGAGATGCGCTGAAAGCTCAATTATTTGGTACCTTTCCAATTCTTGTTATAGGCACCTATTGCTATAAACTTGCCTCTCAATACTGCTTTTGCTGTATCCCATAATTTTGATATGTTGTGTTGTTATCCTCATTTACTTCCAGAAAGTTTCTGATTTCTCTTTTGATTTCTTGAATGACCCATTTTTCATTCAGGAGCATGTTGTTCAGTCTCCATGTGTTTGCATATGCTCTAGGGATTCCTGAGTTGTTCATTTCCAACTTCATTCCTGTATGGTCTGAGAAGCTGCATGGTATGATTCTAATTCTTTTGACTTTGCTGAGACTTGCTTTATGGCCTAGTATGTGGTCAATCCTAGAGAAGGTTCCATGTACTGCTGAGAAGAATGTAAAGTCTTTAGATGTAGGATTGAAAGTTCTGTAGATATCTGTTAGATCCATTTGGGCTATAGTGTCGATTAAATCTGCTCTTTCCTTGTTGGTCTTCTGTCCTGTTGATCTGTCTATTTCTGAGAGTGGAGTATTGAAGTCCCCCAGTACTATTGTATTGGAGTCTAAGTCTCCTTTTAAGTCCCTTAACATATCCTTTAAATAGAACGGTGCCCTGTAATTAGGTGCATATACATTTATAATAGTCACACCTTCCTGTTGAATTGAACCTTTTTTTTTATCTTTTATTTAATGAATATAAATTTCCAAAGTACGACTCATGTGTTACAATGGCTTCCCCCCCATACCGTCCCTCCCACCCACAACCCTCCCCTTTCCCACTCCCTCTCCCCTTCCATTCACATCAAGATTCATTTTCGATTATCTTAATATACAGAAGATCAGCTTAGTATACCTTAAGTAAGGATTTCAACAGTTTGCTCCCACACAGAAACATAAAGTGAAAAATAATAGATGATTTTTTTTAAATGATGATGAAATCAGATCAGACCTATTGTCATGTTTAATCCCAGTGAGAGTCAAGCTGGGAATTGATAATTTCTTTCTTTTTTTTTTTTTTTTTTTTTTTTTTACAGAAGATCAGTTTAGTGTACATTAAGTAAAGATTTCAGTCGTTTGCACCCCCATAGAAACACAAAGTGAAATATACTGTTTGAGTACTCGTTATAGCATTAAGCCTCAGTGTACAGCACGTTAAGGACAGAGATCCTACATGAGGAGTAAGTGCACAGTGACTCCTGTTGTTGACTTTACCAATTGACACTCCTGTTTATGGCATCAGTAATCTCCCTATGCACCTGTTATGAGTTTCCAAGGCTATGGTAGCCCCTTGAGTTCTCCGACTCTTATCTTGTTTAGACACGGTCATAGTCAAAGTGGAGGTTCTCTCCTCCCTTCAGAGAAAGGCACCTCCCTCTTTGAAGACCTGTTCTTTCCACTGGGATCTCACTCACAGAGATCTTTTTGCCAGAGTGTCTTGGCTTTCCATGCCTGAAATACTCTCATGGGCTTTTCAGCCAGATCCGAGTGCCTTTAGGGCTGATTCTGAGGCCAGAGTGCTATTTAGGACATCCGCCATTCTATGTGTCTGCTGAGTATCTCACTTCCCATGTTGGATCACTCTCCCCTTTATTTATTCTATCGGTTGGTGTTAGCAGATACTAGACTTGTTTATGTGCTCCATTTGACTCTTAGTCCTTTCATTATGATCAATTGTGAACTGAAATTGATCACTTGGAGTAGTGAGATGGCATTGGCACATGCCACCTTGATGGGATTGAATTGGAATCCCCTGGTATGTTTCCAACTCTACCAATTGGGGCAAGTCAGCCCGAGCATGCCCCAAATTATACATCTCTTCCCTCTCTTATTCCCACTCTTATGTTTAACAGGGATCACATTTCAGTTAATTTTCAACACTTAAGAATAACTGTGTGATAATTACAGAATTAAACCAGTCATATTAAGTAGAACAGACCAAAAAAATACTAAGAGGGATAATGTATTAAGTTGTTCATTAGCAGTCAGGGCTATGCTGATCAAGTCACCATTTCTCATAGTGTCCATTTCACTTCAGGAGGTTTCCTTTTTGGTGTTCAGTCAGTTGTCACCGATCAGGGAGAACATATGGTATTTGTCCCTTTGGGACTGGCTTACTTCACTCAGCATGATGTGTTCCAGATTCCTCCATTTTGTTGCAAATGACTGGATTTCGTTGTTTCTTACTGCGGT
This sequence comes from Oryctolagus cuniculus, assembly GCF_051225735.1. NCBI lineage: Eukaryota > Metazoa > Chordata > Mammalia > Lagomorpha > Leporidae > Oryctolagus > Oryctolagus cuniculus. The sequence goes on along the minus strand of NC_142889.1, from coordinate 7,085,528 downwards.
ATAGTACTCTAAAGAATACATATCCCATAATTTCTTTATCCAGTCTACCGTTGATGGGCATTTAGGTTGGTTCCAGGTCTTGGCTATTGTGAATTGTGCTGCAATAAACATTAGGGTGCAGACCGCTTTTTTGTTTATCAATTTAAACTCCTTTGGGTAAATTCCAAGGAGTGGGATGGCTGGGTCGAACGGTAGGGTTATATTCAGGTTTCTGAGGAATCTCCAGACTGATTTCCATAGTGGCTTGACCAGTTTGCATTCCCACCAACAGTGGGTTAGTGTCCCTTTTTCCCCACATCCTCGCCAGCATCTGTTGTTGGTAGATTTCTGTATGTGAGCCATTCTAACCGGGGTGAGGTGAAACCTCATTGTGCTTTTGATTTGCATTTCCCTGATTGCTAGTGACCTTGAACATTTTTTCATGTGCCTGTTGGCCATTTGGATTTCCTCTTTTGAAAAATGTCTATTGAAGTCCTTGGCCCATCTCTTAAGTGGGTTGTTGGTTTTGTTTTTGTGTAGTTTCTTGATCTCTTTGTAGATTCTGGTTATTAACCCTTTATCTGTTGCATAGTTTGCAAATATTTTTTCCCATTCTGTCGGTTGTCTCTTCACTCTCCTGACTGTTTCTTTTGCAGTACAGAAACTTCTCAATTTGATGCAATCCCAATAGTTGATTTTCGCTTTGACTGTCTGTGCCTCCTGGGTCTTTTCCAGAAATTCTTTGCCTGTGCCAATATCTTGAAGGGTTTCTCCAATGTTCTCTAATAACTTAATGGTGTCAGGACGTAGATTTAGGTCTTTAATCCACGTTGAGTGGATTTTTGTGTAAGGTGTAAGGTAGGGGTCTTGCTTCATGCTTCTGCACGTGGAAATCCAGTTTTCCCAGCACCATTTATTGAATAGACTGTCCTTGCTCCAGGAATTAGTTTTAGATCCTTGATCAAATATAAGTTGGCTGTAGATGTTTGGGTTGATTTCTGGTGTTTCAATTCTGTTGCATTGGTCTATCCATCTGTTTCTGTACCAGTACCATGCTGTTTTGATTACAACTGCCCTGTAGTATATCCTGAAATCTGGTATTGTGATGCCTCTGGCTTTGTTTTTGTTGTACAAGATTGCTTTAGCTAATCGAGGTCTCCACTGTCTCCATATGAATTTCAGCTTCATTTTTTCCAGATCCGAGAAGAAGGTCTTTGGTATCTTGATTGGTACTGCATTGAATCTATAAGTTGCTTTTGGGAGAAGGGACATTTTGATGATATTGACTCTTCCAATCCATGAGCATGGAAGATTTTTCCATTTCTTGGTATCCTCTTCTATTTCTTTCTTTAAGGTTTTGCAATTCTCATCGTAGAGATCTTTAACGTCCTTGGTTAAGCTTATTCCAAGGTATTTGATTGTTTTTGTAGCTATTGTGAATGGGATTGATCTTAGCAGTTCTTTCTCAGCCGTGGCATTGCCTGTGTATACAAAGGCTGTTGATTTTTGTGCATTGACTTTATATCCTGCTATTCTGCCAAACTCTTCTATGAGTTCCAATAGTCTCTTAGTAGAGATCCCCTAAATAAAGAATCATATCATCTGCAAAGAGGGATAGTTTGACTTCTTCCTTCCTGATTTGTATCCCTTTAATTTCTTTTTCTTACCTAATGGCTCTGGCTAAAACTTTCAGAACTATATTGAATAGCAGTGGTGAGAGTGGGCATCGCTGTGTGGTACCAGATCTCAGTGGAAATGCTTCCAACTTTTCCCCATTCAATAGGATGCTGGCCGTGGGTTTTTCATAAATTGCTATGATTGTATTGATGTATGTTCCTTTTATTCCCAATTTGCTTAGAGTTTTCATCATGAATGGACGTTGTATTTTATCAGATGCTTTCTCTGCGTCATTAGAGATAATCATATGGTTTTTCTTCTGCAGTCTGTTAATGTGGTGTGTATCATTGTTTGTTTTGCGCACATTAAACCATCCCTGCATTCCAGGGATAAATCACACTTGGTCTGGGTGGATGATCTATCTGATGTGTTGTTGCATTCTATTGGCCAGAATTTTATTGAGGATTTTTGCGTCTATGTTCATCAGGGATATTGGTCTGTAATTCTCTTTCAATGCTGCATCTTTGTCCGGCTTACGGATTAAGGTGTTGCTGGCTTCATAGAAAGAATTTGGGAGGATTCCCTCTTTTTCGAGTGTTCTGAATAGTTCGAGAAGAATTGGAGTTAGTTCTTCTTTAAATGTCTGGTAGAATTCAGCAGTGAATCCATCTGGTCCTGGGCTTTGCTTTGTTGGGAGGGCCTTTATTACTATTTCAATTTCTTTCTCTGTTACAGGTCTGTTTAGTTTTCGATGTCCTCATGGTTCAATGTAGGTAGGTTGTATGTGTCCAGGAATCTATCTATTTCTGATAGGTTTCCGTGTTTGCTGGCATACAAGTCCTTGTAGTAATTTCTGATGATTCTTTTTTTTCTCTCTTGCACATTTTAGAATATTTCTTTATGTTTCACTGTGGTGAGTTTAATTACAATGTGTCATGGTGAGGATCTCTTTTTGGTCATGTTTATTGGGGGTTCTGTGAGCTTCCTGTACTCAGATGTCTCTGACCTTCTCCAAACCTGGGAAGTTCTCTGCAAGTATCTCACTAAAAAGGCCTTCTAATCCTTTCTCTCTCTCCATGCCTTCAGGAACTCCTAGAACCCAAATGTTGGTTTTTTTAATAGTATCCTGTAGATTCCCAACAATATTTTTTCTTTTCTTTGGTTTGACTGTATGCTTTCCTGTGCTCTGTCTTCTAAATCCGATATTCTCTCTTCTGTTTCACTGACTCTGTTTTTAAGGCTCTCTAATGTGTTTGTCGTTTGATCTATTGAGTTCTTCATTTCATTATGATTTCTCTTCACTATCAGCGTTTCATGTTCTACTAGTTGCTTCGTTTCATTTTGATTCCTCCTTAAGATTTCATTTTCTCGAAGGAGATTTTCTATCCTGTCCAGTAAGGATTTCTGTAGGTCGAGAAGTTGTTTTTGAAAACTTCTTATTGTTCTTATCATAAATGTTCTTATCATAAATGTTTTGAAATCCGTATCTTGCATTTCTTCTATCTCATCATCTTCATAATCTTGAATTGGAGTGTCTTGTTCATTTTGGGGGTGCCATAATGTCTTCCTTGTTCTTGTTTCCTCAGTTTCTGCATTTGTTGCTTGGCATTGTGGATGCTCTTTGGATTCTTCTTCCCTTGCTGTGGTGTTTTTTTCTTGTTATACTATGACTGTATTAAGTGGACTGTCTGCTTTTGATGGAGCCTTAGAGGCTTGAGCTGGGTGTGGCCTGAGAGCTCTGTTTGTTCCTCAGGGTTAAGGGTGTGCCAAAGGTGACACTCCCAGGTTAGGCATGGTAAATCTCTCTTTCTTTTCTTTCTTTTTTTTTTTTTTTTTGGATTCAGAAGGGAAGTAATTCTGCACAGCTGAGTGGAATTGAAGGTAGTTAGCAGGCGAATGATGTACCCACAGGAGCCATAGATCGGAAGCTGTTTCCCAAGGACCACACAGGGAATCTGTTCTGCACTCAGTGTGGGCTCAAATTCTCTTGCAGTCTCCCACTGGGTTGCCAAGGTTACCAAATTGTTGTGTCTCTGGAGAGTACTCACGTGAATTCCATGAGTTCTCTCACCCACCATCTCTTGTTTCACAGTCTCAGTTCATCAGCACCAAACATTCACTAGGTCCCAATTTCCTGTTATTTCACCCCCCCACCCCACTCCCAGAGTTAGGTTTTTCTGCTTAGATTAGTTTGCCTAGTGAACTTTCTCCCACGGGGTTTCAAGCCTCGTTCCCTCTAGTCTCCTCCTTCTGCTCTCCCACAGGTGTCTCGGGCTATTGAGATTCAGCTCACCTCGTGTTCCAGCGCTGGTGTGTTGATTCTGCCGCTGGTGTCCCGAGCCGTGGGCTCCCACACCCTCCACGCAGGTCCACGTGAATCACTAGTTCCGGAAGAGTTTCCTCTGCTGTTTCTTCCCCTACTCTTCCTTGAACCTGCAGTATCTCCACTTTTATTAAACTGTCTCTTCCCAGACTATCAGTGTGCTCCCTTCCTATTCCGCCATCTTGCCGCTGTCTGTAGATGGGTTTTCTTTTTAATCCATTCAGCTAGTCTGTGTCTTTTGACTGTAGAGTTGATACCATTTACATTCAGTGTGACTATTGTTAAATACTGTCTTTTTTCCTGTCACCTTTCCTTAAGTAGAGCTGTTTATGTATTTTGGTTTTTCTTTGTATTCTAGCTAGGTCGTTTTCCACATTCATCTTCTTTGTAGTGAAGTTCCTTTTTTGTGTTTCTGTGCAGCACATACTTGAGCCAGTGTTGTAGGGCTGCACATGAACATAAAAATTCTTTCAGTTTCTGTTTGTTGTGAAAATCTTTACTTCCCCTTCATCTGTAAATGGTGGCTTTGCAAGGTACGGTATTCTCAGGTGGGAGTATTTTTCTTTTAAAACTTGGAATATATCATGCCACTTCTCCTTGCCTGTAAGGTTTGTGATGAGAAGCCGGGGGTGAGTCTGATTGGATTCCTCAGAGTGTCATCTATCAGTTTCTCTATGGCACATTTTAAGATCTGTTCTTGGCTGGCACCGCGGCTCCCTAGGCTAATCCTCCGCCTTGCGGCACCGGCACCCCGGGTTCTAGTCCCGGTCGGGGTGCCGGATTCTGTCCTGGTTGCCCCTCTTCCAGGCCAGCTCTCTGCTGTGGCCCGGGAGTGCAGTGGAGGATGGCCCAAGTCCTTGGGCCCTGCACCCGCATGGGAGACCAGGAGAAGCACCTGGCTCCTGGCTTCGGATCAGCGTGATGCACCGGCCGCAGCGGCCATTGGAGGGTGAACCAACGGCAAAAGGAAGACCTTTCTCTCTGTCTCTCTCTCACTGTCCACTCTGCCTGTCAAAAAAAAAGAAAAGATCTGTTCTTTCACTGAGCTGAGTGTTGCTACAGTGTGTCGTGGTGAATACTTTTTCTGGTCATGTCTGTTGGGGGTTCTATGTATTTCTTGTACTTGGATGTTGTGGGAGTTTGCTAATAGTATTTCTTTATTTTTTGACAGGCAGATTTAGACAGTGAGAGAGAGAGACAGAGAGAAAGGTCTTCCTTTTCCATTGGTTCACCCCCCAAATGGCCGCTATGGCTGGCGTGCTGCGCCGATCTGAAGCCAGGAGCCAGGTGCTTCCTCCTGGTCTCCCATGCGGGTGCAGGGCCCAAGGACCTGGGCCATCCTTGCACTGCCTTCCTGGGCCACAACAGAGAGCTGGACTGGAAGAGGAGGAACCGGGACAGAATCCGGCGTCCCGACTGGGACTAGAACCCAGGGTGCCAGCACTGCAGGTGGAGGATTAGTCAAGTGAGCCATGGTGCCAGCCAGATAGGATTTCATTAAGAAGGCCTTTAATCCATTCTCTCTTTCCACACATTCCAGGGCTCTCATTATCTGTACATTACATTGCTTGATATAGTCTTGTAAATCTAAAACTGTGATTTTTAATTTTCTAATTGTTCTTCTTATGTTTAGTATTACTGTGTTAATTTAGTATTACTGCATTAATTGCAGAAGTTTGTCTTCCAGTTCTCATATTCACTCTTCTATTTCATATGTTTGATTTCTGAGAGATTCCACGACATTTTTTATTTGGTCAATTTGAAGCTTTCATTTCCAGTATTTCATTTTGGCTTCTCTTTAGAATCTCAGTTCCTTGGGAGTGCTTCTCATTCAGATCTTGAATTTGTTTTTGATTGCTCTTAAGTAATCTTATCAATTTTCTGAACTCTTTTCCTAGCATGACTTCAATTTCTTTTTCTTCTGTCTATTTGTGAAGACTTAGATTGCTCCATTGGCAAGTTCATTGGTTCTTTCTTACTCTTATTCAGAATTTTTCCTTTGTTCTTTGGCATTTGTTTGTGTTCTGATTGATTTAATTTTTAGATTGTTTTTCCTCTGCTGTGAGCTGCTATGTGTCTGTGCTGGTTGCCAGTGTAAGCAAGCAGCTCCACCTCCTGGAGCTCTGTTTATTTCTGGCAGCTTAAAGAGGAGAGTAGCCAGGCTTTGATGTACTAAGCCCCACCTACTAGGGCTGGTCTCCCTGCTCCTTTGTTCACTAAAAAGAGCTTGTGTTTGTTTTTCAGATTTATTTTTTGCTGTGTAACTTGCGTGATGGGAGAGAAGTCACTCTGAATTGTTGTGATTGTTGTTCTCTGGTGGGGTGTGTTATGAGGTGGCCCCCACAATTTTTGGGTTCATGGCACAGGAGGCAAAAGTGCAGCCCGCTGCCTACACTGGAAAATGTAAGCAACCAATGTGGCCTATCCCTGCCAGCTGCAGTTCCAGTTAGGGGGCGGGGTAAGACACCGAGGAATCGTGGCATGTTCACCCTTTCTGCCCGTCCCCCAGAATTTCTCCTTCTTCCCACTTAGAGCACCGATTACTGTTCACCAAATTTCCACACTCATCTGTGTATGCATCTCTGTGGGCTCACAACCTCTCACCTGAGTCACTGAGGGAGTGGTGGCTGTCTCCTCACTGTTCCCTTTCTGCACTTTGGGCACCTGTCTGTCTTTGCAACGTGGGCCTGTGCACACTCTGGTGAACTCCTGAGCCACTCTGCGTAAACTTTTTATTATTGCTGTGCTTGCTTGTATTCCTCCTTCTTGTTAATTATCCATTTTTCCCTGTGCAACTTGGAACATCCCACTGCTATACCACCGTCTTGCCTCCACCTCCACAGACACAAACTTCATCTGCTGTTTCACTCCATAAACAGCTGCAGCCGCTGTCCTGGGCCAGGCTAATGCTAGGATCCTAGAACTCAGTCTGGAACTCCCTCATATGTATCAAGAACCTGAGGACTTGAGCCACTTCTGCTGCCTCCTGCGGTGCGCAATAACAGGAAGCTGGAGTAGAACTGTAATAGCTGGAATTCATAGTAGGCATGCCAACTTGAGGTGCTGGCTAATGAAGCACAGTCTTAACCACCATTTCATTTTTATTTATTTTTATTTTTATTTTTTTGACAGGCGGAGTGGACAGTGAGAGAGAGAGAGAGAGAGAGAGAAAGGTCTTCCTTTGCCATTGGTTCACCCTCCAATAGCCACCGCGGACGGCGCACTGCGGCCGGCACACCGTGCTGATCCGATGGCAGGAGCCAGGTGCTTTTCCTGGTCTCCCATGGGGTGCAGGGCCCGAGCACTTGGGCCATCCTCCACTGCACTCCCTGGCCACAGCAGAGAGCTGGCCTGGAAGAGGGGCAACCGGGACAGAATCCGGCGCCCCGACCGGGACTAGAACCCGGTGTGCCGGCGCCGCAAGGCCTCCAGAGGATTAGCCTAGGGAGCCGCGGTGCCGGCCAACCACCATTTCAAATGCTTGCCCCCTGTTTTAAGGTCCTGTCCCTCTGCATCCATGATTGAACGATTAGAGATCAAAAATATGTGAATGATAAAAATTGCATGTATATTGAGCATATACAGGAACACATGTAACTATCTACTTGTGTTGCATTAGATATTGCAGTCCTAATGTCCTAATGTGAGTTAGAGTTGGTGTGCAAGTATGATCAGCATTTTGTATGAAGAACTTGAACATCTGTGGGAGTTTTGTATCCATTGAGTTCCTAGAACCATTCTTCAGTTACAAAGAGATCTTAGTGTTTTTATAGTTGTTTTCCTGGCCTTTGATAGTTTTTTTGTTTGTTAATTTTTTATGCTTTATACTCAGGTCTGCAGTATATTTCTAAGGCTGGTGTTCTTTAATTTGCTTCCCTGTCCTCAAGAACTGTGTCCTGTGAAGTCAATATGTTCTTGTCTCTGAATTCTGAACTCATTGTCAAATGAGGGTGTTTGCTGGTTTCTGTGATCCTTCCTACTTCTTGTGCTTTGGCAACAAGCTGGAATAATCAGGCAGCTAATTGCATTTGTTATTTTAACAGGAATCATTTTTTTGTACTGCCTTTTCTCATGGTTAAAAACTGATTTCCGTGGTTTCTTCGTTAATTATTATAGAAAGTTAAATTAATCAGAACTGAAACCTTTTAGTTGTCTGAGGACTGGACTAGAGGCAAAATTCTGAGTTGAGCCCCAAAGTCAGAGACATGTGTGAGACATGGTCGAGACACGTCCTCAAGATTTGAGTTGTGTGAAGGAGAGGTCTCTCCTAATTGTTGTGACTCTCCCAAGGATCTGGGTTAAAGGTATACAGATTACCTAGTTTCAGGTGGAGAGTTGATGACACTTTCTTAGAGTTTGGAGAAGGAGAGAGAGACAACTCTTTCATACGTTCTGAGTCTCAGGAGCCTGAGCAGACCCCTGGAGATCAAAGACAGATTTCATTCTTTGTATCTGAGTGCTTGCAGTCTCCTACACTCAAGTAGACAAAAAGGATAGAAGGTATTCACAATTTTTAATTGAAAAGGAAGAGCTATAAACATGGCTTTTTTTAGAATCGTATTTAGAAGTAGAGTCATTGAGGGGGTTGAGCTAAACCTGGGGCAGGAGAGGAACAGTTTTAGATACCTGAATGTAAGAATAGAGGCTTACAGTGTCTGCGCTACAAGTATTTTGGTTTTTAATTTTAAATTGAATGGTGCTACAATTCACAATAGCCAGGACCTGGAACCAACCTAAATGCCCATCAGCGGTAGACTGGATAAAGAAATTATGGGGTATGTATTCTTTAGAATACTACACCGCAGTAAGGAACAACGAAATCCAGTCATTTGCAACAAAATGGAGGAATCTGGAACACATCATGCTGAGTGAAGTAAGCCAGTCCCAAAGGGACAAATACCATATGTTCTCCCTGATCGGTGACAACTGACTGAACACCAAAAAGGAAACCTCCTGAAGTGAAATGGACACTATGAGAAACGGTGACTTGATCAGCATAGCCCTGACTGTTAATGAACAACTTAATACATTATCCCTCTTAGTATTTTTTTGGTCTGTTCTACTTAATATGACTGGTTTAATTCTGTAATTATCACACAGTTATTCTTAAGTGTTGAAAATTAACTGAAATGTGATCCCTGTTAAACATGAGAGTGGGAATACGAGAGGGAAGAGATGTATAATTTGGGACATGCTCAAGCTGACTTGCCCCAAATGGTAGAGTTAGAAACATACCAGGGGATTCCAATTCAATCCCATCAAGGTGGCATGTACCAATGCCATCTCACTACTCCAAGTGATCAATTTGAGTTCACAATTGATCATAATGAAAGGACTAAGAGTCAAAGGGAGCACATAAACAAGTCTAGTACCTGCTAATACTAACCGATAGAATAAATAAAGGGGAGAGTGATCCAACATGGGAAGTGAGATACTCAGCAGACTCATAGAATGGCAGATGTCCTAAACAACACTCTGGCCTCAGAATCAGCCCTAAAGGCTTTCAGATCTGGCTGAAAAGCCCATGAGAGTATTTCAGGCATGGAAAGCCAAGACACTCTGGCAAAAGATCTCTGTGAGTGAGATCCCAGTGGAATGAACAGGTCATCAAAGAAGGAGGTACCTTTCTCTGAAGGGAGGAGAGAACCTCCACTTTGACTATGACCTTGTCTAAACAAGATCAGAGTCAGAGAACTCAGAGGGCTTCCATAGCCTTGGAAACTCATGACTGGTGCATAGGGAGATTACTGATGCCATAAACAGGAGTGTCAATTTGTAAAGTCAACAACAGGAGTCACTGTGCACTTACTCCTTATGTAGGATCTCTGTCCTTAATGTGCTGTACATTGAGATTTAATGCTATAATGAGTACTCAAACAATATATTTCACTTTGTGTTTCTATGGGCGTGCAAACTGCTGAAATTTTTACTTAATGCTTACTAAACTGATCTTCTGTAAAAAAAAAAAAGAAAAGAAAAAAGAAATTATCAATTCCCAGCTTGACTCTCACTGGGATTAAACATGACAATAGGTCTGATCTGATTTCATCATCATTTAAAAAAATCATCTATTATTTTTCACTCTATGTTTGTGTGTGGGAGCAAACCGTTGAAATCCTTACTTAATGTATACTAAGCTGATCTTCTGTATATTAAGATAATCGAAAATGAATCTTGATGTGAATGGAAGGGGAGAGGGAGTGGGAAAGGGGAGGGTTGTGGGTGGGAGGGACGGTATGGGGGGGAAGCCATTGTAATCCATCAGTCGTACTTTGGAAATTTACATTCATTAAATAAAAGTTAAAAAAAAATAAATAAATTTAATGGTGCTAGATGGCAAGATGGGAGAGTTGTTACATGACTTAACATATTCCCCTCCACCTTTTTTTGTTTCCCTTAGGGCCTTACACCTTCAGCATATGTGATACCTCCAGCTTCTCTGAGTATATTCGTGGAGGCATTGTCAGTCAGGTCAAAGTACCTAAGAAGATTAGTTTTGTGAGTATGAGTTGATGGTAGGTTTCTGGGCGTTTTCTAGTTTTTTCCGGCCTCTGATCCTGATGTCCCACTTTCCACAGAAATCCTTAGTAGCGTCATTGGCAGAGCCAGATTTTGTGATAATGGACTTTGCCAAGTATTCTCACCCTGCTCAGCTGCACATTGGCTTCCAGGCCCTGCATCGGTTTTGTTCTCAATACAATCGATCTCCTCGACCACATAATGAGGTAAATGAGATGGGGAGATAACCAGTGGATTGGACCAAAGCGGTCATTTTTCCGTTTGCCTACAATTTCCTTCCTCCTTATCCTCTTATGGTGGTCTGAAATGTTCTTTTTTGACTCGTCAGGAAGATGCAGCAGAACTGGTGATCTTAGCACAGACTGTGAATTCTGAAGCCTTGCCCCCAGGACAGCAGGGCATCCTGGATGAAGACCTCATTCGCAAGTTGGCATATGTAGCTGCTGGGAATCTGGCACCTATAAATGCCTTCATTGGGGGCCTGGCCGCCCAGGAGGTCATGAAGGTCAGCATGGATGGTTAAGGGCATGGCCAGAAGTGTCCTCTACTTGTCACTTGTCAAGCCTCAACTACTGACAACCTTTTCTCCCCAGGCCTGCTCTGGCAAGTTTATGCCTATCATGCAGTGGTTGTACTTTGATGCTTTAGAATGCCTTCCTGAAAACAAAGAAGCCTTCATGGAAGACAAATGTCTCCCGGTATGTGGGTCCTCTGTGACGACTTCATTGTGAGCATCTCTAAAGCCACTCTTCCTTAACCTTCCTGTTCTTTTCTTTTCTTTTCTTTTCTTTTCTTTTCTTTTCTTTTCTTTTCTTTTCTTTTCTTTTCTTTTCTTTTCTCTTTTCTTTCCCTCCCTCCCTCCCTCCCTCTCTCCCTCCCTCCCTCCCTCCCTCCTTCCCTCCCTCCCTCCCTCCCTCCTTCCCTCCTTCCCGCCTTCCCGCCTTCCCGCCTTCCTTCCCGCCTTCCTGCCTTCCTTCCTGCCTTCTGTCTTCCTTCCTGCCTGCCTGCCTTCCTGCCTGCCTGCCTGCCTGCCTTCCTGCCTTCCTGCCTTCCTGCCTTCCTTCCTTTTTTGAAAGCATCAGAACCGTTATGATGGGCAGGTGGCAGTATTTGGCTCAGACCTACAAGAGAAACTAGGCAAGCAGAAGTACTTTCTGGTGAGTAGACACCCACTACCTTCACCTTCCTTACTAGCTTCTGACCCCTCTTAGATTTTCTTTTGTCTCTAGAAGTTGGGTCTTTCTGATCTTTTGTGGCTTGATCACATTCACTTTTTCACTTTCTGTGAATTGAAGGAAAACATGATATATTCTTTGTTTTGGGTCTCAAGTGCTTCCATTTTTAAGATGATGATAGATTTTTGTGATTTGGGGGTTTAAATATGTGGCATAGATGACTTTCTTTCATCTTTGTACCTCTACGGGAAGTACAGAGCGGTAAATGGCTTCCTGCTATCTGCAGTCACCTTGACCAGACTCTCTTTCCCATCTTCCAGGTGGGTGCAGGTGCCATTGGCTGTGAGTTGCTCAAGAACTTTGCCATGATTGGACTAGGCTGTGGGGAGGGTGGGAATATTACAGTGACAGACATGGATACCATTGAAAAGTCCAATCTGAACCGACAGTTTCTCTTCCGGCCCTGGGATGTCACAGTGAGTTGAATGGGGTTTATGAGTTTCTGTCATATCTCTCTCTCTCTCTCTCTCTCTCTCTCTCTCTCTCTCTCTCTCTCTCTCTCTCTTCTCATCCTAGTGGCTTAGAACACCTCTCTCTGTGTGTCTCATACCCTCATACCTGTGTCCAAATTTAATTGTCTGCTGGTCAGTCTTCACCTCAGCAAACATTTATCAAGCACTTAGGTCATTTCATTGATAGGTTTTCATAATTTCTCCACTCCTGCGTTGTTGGTTTTGGGCCATTTTGAATACGGTACTGTAAATTGGGGTTATGGAAGGCCGTTGTGAAAGTCAGTAATTTTACTGCCTGCTCAGAGTCTTATAACTTTACAGTCCACATAGTAGGTTCTAGACATTGAAATATATGTTAAAAAGAAGTTCCTGCCCTTTTCTAATAGGAAAATTAATAGTAAAATACTCTTGGAATCCACAAGATTATAATAGTCATTTTAAGAACACTAAGACCATTATTTGACTTTTTTATTCTTATTTTATCAAAGAATGGAACTTTCTAATCTTCTACAGGAAATCCTCCTTTAATTCAATGAAACACTTTTCCAAATGACCACTGTATCGTGAGACAGAATATGTACTAGTTGTAAATATCCATTCAAAATGGAAGTTGATTGAATATGGATTCCAGATTTACTTAAAACCAAACTTATAAACACTTTGACTTGTTAAGTTTGCTATATAGTTTTAAACTCCTGCAAGTTACGCTGATAGGCTGTCAAACTATTTTTCTGTGCTGCCTTTTCCTTCAAACAAAATACCAGGTTGAATGCATTAGAAATGAGAATCTAGCTGTCATTAAGAAGTACATAAAGATATTTGACCAAAAGGTAAATGGATTTTAGCTCCTGTTACTGAAGTTTGCATTGGAAAATATTTTTATGATGATTCAGATTATGTGTAGGATTTATTAAGGATTTTAAAATGGTCTAATTTTTTTCTACTTTCTAGTTAAATATGTGATACGAAAATGTATAGAAAAAGTTTCTTGGTTTGATAACTTAAAAAAAACAAATACAGTCACAGAGAATATCATTAACACGTGAAAAGGTAGGGTATGGACGTGGTAAGAAACAAAGGTGTCTTTGGAAGGTTTACAGTGTAAACAAAGGTATCTTTCATGAGAAAGATGACATTTTTGGGGCTGGCGCTGTGGTACAGTGTGTTAACACCCTGGCCTGAAGTGCCAGCATCCCATATGGTTGCCAGTTCAAGACCCGGCTCTGTTCCACTTCCGATCCAGCTCTCTGCTGTGGCCTGGGAAAGCAATAGAAGATGGCCCAAGTCCTTGGGCCCCTGCACCCACCATGGGAGGCCTGGAGGAAGCTCCTGGTTCCTGGCTTTGGATCAGCACAGCTCCAGTCCTTGCGGCCAATTGGGGAGTGAACCAGCGGATGGAAGACACCTCTCTCTCTCTCTCTCTCTCTCTCTCTCTCTCTCTCCCTCTCCCTCTCCCTCTCCCTCTCCCTCTCCCCCTCCCCCTCCCCCTCTCCCTCTCCCTCTCCCTCTCCCTCTCCCTCTCCCTCTCCTTCTCATCTCTCTGTGTAACTCTTGACTTTCAAATAAATAAAAAAATCTTTAAAAAAAGTGAAATTTTTTTCAGATACTCGAAGGATGTAGATTAGAATGTCTAGCATAATAGTGTGCCAACAGATAAAGGTAAAAACCTGAGCAAAACTGTACTTTATGGTGTGCAATGATAGAGACAGCTCATTTTTCTCTAAGGAAAAATGTATTACCAGTGGAGGGTTTTTTTTTTAAAGATTTAGTTTTGTTTATTTGAAAGAGTTTGAGAGAAGAGGGTCCTTCATCCACTGGTTCACTCCACAAATGGCTGCAGTGGCCAGTGCTGAGCTGATCTGAACCCAGGGGCCAGGAGCTACTTCCGGGTCTGCAGGGGCCAAGAGACTTGAGTCATCCTTCTCCTGCTTTCCTGTGCCATGGCAGAGAGCTGTATAGGAAATGGAGCAGCCAGGACTTGAACCAGCACCCATTTGGGATGCTGGCACTGCAGGCCACAGTTTTAAAACACTTCACCACAGTGTTGCATCATCCAGTGTTGGGTTTTAAATAAGAAAAGGTCTTGGTTTTGGCTTTGGCTTTGAAAAGATCCTGTGTGTCTTTGTTTTTATTTAGGTGATGTCATCTCTATTCTGGGTCTCATTAAATGAAAAAAAAAAGTGGAATTAGTTGGTAAAATAATGTAAAACTAAGGAATTTTTTTCCTATTTGTGGCATATATTTTGGGCCCTCTTGGTCTCATTTCACATTTGTCACATGTGGCATTGTCACAGAACATCAGGTGATGTTCTTGAATTTGGAGTCAAGGCTTTTCTTCACTTACTCAGTTGTTAGGTTAGCTGTTTAAAAGGTTGTGTGTGAATGTATGACAAACAGCTTTCTCCCTCCATTCCCATTCAGAAGTTAAAGTCTGATGTAGCTGCGGCATCTGTGCGTCAGATAAATCCATACGTCAGAGTAATAAGCCACCAGAATCGTGTAGGCCCTGACACTGAGTGTATCTACAACGACGACTTCTATGAAAACCTGGATGGTGTAGCCAATGCCCTGGACGATGTAGATGCCCATGAGTTTCTAGGCACATGAGGATAGGGCACAGCCATCATTGTGCATATTAGGGTGGGGTGTACCTGTCCTAATACTCCTCTCCCAGTTCTCATGAAACATCCTCTTTACCTCCATGAAGGCCTGTACATGGACCGCCGCTGCGTGTACTACCGTAAACCATTGTTGGAGTCAGGGACACTGGGCACCAAGGGCAGTGTGCAAGTGGTTATTCCCTTCCTGACGGAATCTTACAGCTCTAGCCAGGACCCACCTGAGAAGTCCATCCCCATCTGCACACTGAAGAACTTCCCCAATGCCATTGAACACACTCTGCAGGTGACTAGCCTTGGGGACTTTGGGAGGTAAAAGAGACAGGTTCAGACATAGCCTCTGGATTTTGAAGCCCTTGACATTCCAGAACTGTAAGGCTCAGTGCAGCAAATCTTTCTGCTAATCAGTTTTCATGTGTACCAATAACTTCATTTTTAAAACTTTTTTTAACTTTAAAAAATCTTCTGTTAAAGACTACAGTTTCAGTAAACGTCTGAAAAGTGAGAATGTGTAAACACTAATGTGTTTCTGAGCAAAATTGACTTCATTGTTAACTTTGTTATTTCAAAGTTAACAAAGTTATTACAGAAAAATTTGTGTTAAAGTATATATTTATATTTCTATAACTGCTGCTCAAAATGTTTCAACAGTTAGTTTATCAGAATAGTTTCTATTGACATAATGGCCATACATATAGAACAGGGCATATTTAGTTGAAGAAAATAAATACACCTGAGTAACTGATACACATAATCTAATGCTAATCTGCAACCCAAGAACCACACCATTGTGTGTTTAGAGTGTTTCTTACTGTAATATTTGAGACTTTGTTTAGGAGGAATTATTTGTGGAAAAAAAAAGTTGCCTTCCCAACTTAGCACTTTCAGCATGAGTGGATATACTTATTTATGTACTCATGACTGTCAGTTTTTGGCTCTCATGTGTATTTATATGTTTATATAACCTCTAGTAGGTCACGTTTTCTTTTGTGTCCAACATGCAGGGAAATCTATGAGAAAGGTTTTAAAACATTTTCATTATATGACCTCAGACTTCTGTGAAACTTCCACATGCCTCGGATTCCTTATCCATAAAACTTCCATGACAATTAGTATCTCATCCTTTCTATAACATTTAACATGCATTTGCTATTTTGAATAAGCTTTAGATATATATGTATTTGGTTGTTTCTTTGTAGCAAGTCCATGGAGCATAGAAATTACTATCTAGAATGATGAAGTAGGCAGTAGGAAAGAGCTACAGTCTCCAGTGAATCTCCGGCGCTAGAGATCCAGATGACTTTGCAAGTGATTGTACTTACTGGTCTTATATAAATATTTCGTATTTAAAGTATAAAATGGCAGTACATATGCAGAAGTGCTTTGTTTTTTGCCAGTCCCAGGGTCTGTATGAGGATTGTTGTTGTTATATTTAGCTGTGAATTTTCCTTTTTTTTTTTTTTTTTTGAGGAAAAACACCCGTATTCTAGTAATGTACACAGACGTGACAAGTAACTTTTAATGCCTAAGCACCTGCATTACCACTATATAGATAAGCCATTGAAAAAGTAGCGGTGTGAAGTTGGTAAATTTGGGGAGCCACATTTAAGAAACTTCACTGTTGCGCACTCACAGAGCAAAAGTGCTTCTTTCAACTTGCTTGATTCATTGATTAATCTTTCGAATACATTTAGAAACCTCTGTGTTATTCATTGTCCCTGTGTAATGTTTGCTTTGTCTGCAGTGGGCCCGGGATGAATTTGAAGGCCTCTTCAAGCACCCTGCAGAAAATGTCAACCAGTATCTCACGTGTGTAACCTAAATGAACTGTGATGCTTGCCCCTGCCCAGCAGCCTAAAAACCTTGTGTCTGCTTCCCTCACATCTGTACCTTATTATGTTTGAGCCTCTTGACACCTTTTGGGAATCACGTCTGGCTTTGCATGGAGAGTGTGGGATTTTCAAGAAGCCTGCTTCTGGGTCTGTTGAATAATTTTGCTGTTTGCTTCTTCCCTATAGAGACCCAAAGTTTGTGGAACGGACTTTGCAGCTGGGAGGCACCCAACCAGTGGAGGTGCTGGAGGCCTTACAGCGTAGCCTGGTACTGCAGCGACCACATACATGGGCTGACTGTGTGACTTGGGCTTGCTACCACTGGCACACCCAGTATTCTAACAACATCCGGCAGCTACTCCACAACTTCCCTCCCAACCAGGTATTATTGCACTTTCCTGGACCTTTGGGCAGAGTACATTTCTGGGAAACAAGAGAATTCTCCTAGGTTTTTGATAATCCAGCAGTCACAGGCAACCCAAGGATTGGTATCTCAGAAAAACAAGCTGCAGTTCTGCAAACGTGTTCTGCCTCATTCCTTTTCCACCAGGAAAGGGGTTTTTCATTTCTGTTTCCCTGGCTGATGGTGTGGAGTATTGTTTCTGATCTCACATTGTAGATACTATCAGGGAAAGCTTTATAGTTCTAAAGTTTTATAGTTAACATAGTTTCAAGTTTAACAGCCATTGTTGGTTTGAAACCCAATGGACTTGACATTAGAGCAAGCCATTTATTTTCCTCTTTGTATTTCAGTAACTTTATCTGTAAAGAAGAAATAATAACTCATATAATGGGGGTTTTTTCAGGGTTAACATATAAATGTTAAGCTTTAGTTTGTATAGTGCCTGCCAGATTGACAAGTTTATGATTTTTTTGTTATTCTGATAAAAAGTTTCCCAGAATAGTGTCTAGACTCACAGGAACAAAGTAAGGTGGTAGCATTGCCAGCTGGTCTTCTACACTCAGGTTCTACTCCTCCAAAATCTTTCCTCTCCTAGCTGACAAGCTCAGGAGCCCCATTCTGGTCTGGACCCAAACGCTGTCCACATCCACTTACATTTGATGTCAACAATGTAAGTCTCAACTTCCTGGGATCTCTTTGGGTCAAGGGGAAGTTGCATAGATAGGAAACAGGCAGATTTCCCCACTGAGAACTGACTTTGTGTGTTTGCCTTCTCATAGACCCTACATCTGGACTATGTGATGGCTGCTGCTAACCTGTTTGCCCAGATGTATGGGCTGATGGGCTCTCAAGACCGACCTGCTGTGGCCACACTCCTGCAGTCTCTACAGGTACCTGAATTCATCCCCAAGTCTGGTGTCAGGATTCATGTTTCTGACCAGGAGCTGCAGAGTGCCAGTGTCTCTCTTGGTGAGTTTTGGCCAGCTGGCCAGGAGTTGCACTCTACTTTCTCCACCCATGTCTCCTCACTAGCCTTACCACTTGGCCCTTCTCTGTGACTATAGGCATAGGGTTTACTAACATATCATCTTTTTGGGTGTTACTTTTATTCTGTGTGAAATAAGGATGACTGGTTGGAGGTCTCATTTCTTTTCTTCCTACCACAATAGATGTCAGAAATAGCTGTTCATCATCCCTTTTCTGGTTTTTGTTTGCCTTTGTTCTTTGCTTCTCTATATGATCTGAACCAGTGTTATCTTTTCTTGATACCTTACCTGCTTTATCTCTTCAATTTCTCTTGTATCCCCATGTAAATATTTACCCCAAACTTTTTGTTCTCTGTTTTCCTCCTTATCACGTTGTCCTCCATATGTCTTCTCACCTCATTCTCAAGTTCCCATCTCCATCTGTCTACAGTGTGGCTCATGCTGTGTGTCTTCCTCTCTGTAGTATCTTTTTTTTTTTTTTAATTTTTGATAGGCAGAGTGGACAGTGAGAGAGAGAGAGAGAGACAGAGAGAAAGGTCTTCCTTTGCCGTTGGTTCACCCTCCAATGGCCGCTGCGGCCAGCACATCACGCTGATCCGAAGGCAGCAGCCAGGTGCTTCTCCTGGTCTCCCATGCGGGTGCAGGGCCCAAGCACTTGGGCCATCCTCCACTGCACTCCTGGGCCACAGCAGAGAGCTGGCCTGGAAGAGGGGCAACCGGGACAGAATCCGGCACCCCGACCAGGACTAGAACCTGGGGTGCCGGCGCCGCAGGCGGAGGATTAGCCTATTGAGCCACGGCGCCGGCCCCTCTCTGTAGTATCTTACCCTGAATGTGTTTCTTCCATTTTACATATCTCACGACTTAAGATCAGCTGCCCTATTTTCCTTTATAATTGCCACCTCTTTATGTTCCTCTGTGCACGTATTTATCTGTATCTCTCATGCATGTCTGCCTTCCATGTATTTGTTTTTGACTCGCCTTATGTACGTTACCTATCTCTATTAGTATTCTTCCACTGAATCTTGCCCTTCAAATTTCTTGATATTAATCCGACTTGATAGTTCCCTTCTTTGTTACTGTCTGGAAGTTTTCCTTCCTTCCCTTACTCATTTTCTTTTTTAACTCCAGTCTCGTGTTTCCTCCCTGTATCTCCTCATCTGTGTGTGTTATTCTTCCTTAAGACCTCGATATCCATGGTTTATCTTTTCTGTCTTCTGTGAAGATCCTATCCACTCCCTCTTTTTTTAATATGGTCAAAGTCTGATGAGACTATTACCTGTTTATGATGAGTGTTCAGTGATGCTAAATGTGTTCTTGTTGTACAACCACTTTCTAAGACTTTTTAATGTTAACTAAAAATTCAAGTCCTGTTACAGTTTCTCCTCATTTTCCCCTTCCTCACTGTCTCAGGCAGCATACCTGTTTTCTGTTTCCACAAATTATTATTCTAGGAATATAAAAAGTAGAATCATACTATTTTTCTTTTGTGTCTTATTTATTTTATGGCTGTGATGTCTTCAGTAATGCATGGACAGACAAAACACCTAGGAGGTTAATGTGTGTTAAAAGTATGTGTCAAAATTTCCTTCCTCTTTAAGACTGAGTCTGTTACATGGATTATTTCATTTTGTTGACAGAAATTTGGGTTGCTTCTGCCTCTTGGCTATGCTGGATAATTTTCCTATCATGCTTCCTACATCTTTGTACCTCTTTCTCTGGGGGAATATTCCCTCCTATTTTTCTTGTTTCACTATTTCCCAAAGTGTCCATCATATGCATGAACACTTTGTGTACCCTGGGCTACTGATTTTACCTCAGAAACAGGGTTAGGATCAGAGGGACTAAGCATGTCTCCTCTTTTCGTGCAGATGACAGCCATCTAGAGGAGCTCAAGGCCGTGCTTCCCAGTCCAGACAAACTCTGCGGATTCAAGATGTATCCCATCAATTTTGAGAAGGTTGTTGGTGGGGCCCTGATCTGGGTAGGGAAATAGGTTGACAGTGGCTCAGCTCTCAGGCTTTGTCAGCATTATGGATCTACAACAGGGCCCAGTCATCCTTTGTGGTGTGGAGGTTAGCAGGTAGTTGGAGTGGGAAATGTACTTCTCCCATGTAGCCAAGAATCCTTTTCATGCTTATTCTTTCCCCTCTCCCCCCTCCTCCTCATTCACAACAGGATGATGATAGCAACTTTCATATGGATTTCATTGTTGCTGCATCCAACCTCAGAGCAGAGAACTATGATATATCCCCTGCAGACCGTCATAAGGTAATGGCGGTCTGATCAATCTTCCACCCCTTGCAAGCTTACTTAAGTCTAGAATTTGAACTTAGCTTCTTGTGTAGATTTCAGCCTTCTCTAAAAATAACATCTATGGCACACTTGATTCACAGAGCAAGCTTATTGCAGGAAAGATCATCCCAGCCATTGCGACAACCACATCAGCTGTAGTTGGCCTTGTGTGTCTGGAGCTGTACAAGGTAGTGCAGGGACACCAACAGCTTGCGTCCTATAAGAACAGCTTCATGAACTTGGCTCTGCCATTCTTCAGCTTCTCTGAGCCCGTTGCCCCACCGCATCACCAGGTGAGAAGGGTAATGGCCTGCCTGTATGGAGATGTCATGTTACCCCAACTATGTATATGAGTGAAAAATGTGTGTGTGAGTGTGTATGTGTGTGTGTGTATGTGTGTGCAGTCATCCGTATTCCTTATGGCACATGTAAGTTTCTGTTACTAGGTATCTGCTTTTTGTGTTCCCTGGTTTATTCATTCAGTGTACAAGGTAGGAGCACGACACACATTTTGAAAAAAAAAAAAAACAACAGATTGCCAAGGTACTTGTAAGAAATTAAAAGGAGGAAAGTAAACGAGATGGAAAATGAGTGGAAGAGGTAACAAGGTCTCAGTCATATGTGACTATTTGGTCATTATAAGAATTACAGTTACTTAAATTGAGATGTGGCTATCAGACTACTTGGAATAAAGAACTTCAGTGGCTCTGACCTAACATGTCAAGTTGGCTGATAGTGGCCAGACCATCTGGAATAACAACTATCCTTCCCCCTGTTCTTTGTTTCCAAGTATTATAACCAAGAATGGACTTTGTGGGATCGCTTTGATGTACATGGATTACAGCCTAATGGTGAGGAGATGACCCTCAGGCAGTTCCTAGAATACTTCAAGGTAAGATGCTTTTCTTCTTCATTTCCCCTACCCACGGGGTTGGTAGTTGTATAAATTCAGAATCTTACAGATGGTCGTTCCCCTTCCTCCTTCTCATCCTCTGTAGACAGAGCACAAACTGGAAATAACCATGCTGTCCCAGGGTGTGTCCATGCTCTACTCATTCTTTATGCCTGCCTCCAAGCTGAAGGAACGGCTAGATCAGCCGTGAGTTGGTAGCTAGGGAGGGTGGAGGTGTCCTGCTCAGTGGGGTCTTAAATTTCCAGCTGTATCAAGCAATAGTTGACTCTCATCTTGTCTTTGCCTACGATATGTGCTTCTCTTCTGTTTCACCTCCTTAACCTTCTGTTTTTGTTTTGTTTTGTTTTTGTCTCAGAATGACAGAAATTGTGAGCTGTGTGTCGAAGAGAAAACTGGGCCACCATGTGCGGGCTCTGGTGCTTGAACTGTGTTGCAACAGTGAGAGTGGCGAGGACGTTGAGGTCCCTTATGTACGCTACATCATTCCTTGAGCTTTGATCAAAGAACCTTTTTTTTCTTTGCTGCTTTCTACTGTTTGAAATTGGCATTCATAATAAAAAAGTGATCCAGATGTGATATGTCTTTGTTTTGGTAAGGGCCAATGCTTGTTCTCTCCATATTTCCATATGTTAAAGTAATAATCCAGAGTCCAGCTCCACCCTCACAACATGGAAATTTCTGAAAATTCAAAGATACAGGACAGACTAAGTACAACTGATTGAAGTGTGCGGTATGTTAACTTTATTTTGGCATATCTGCTAAAATAAATGGTGACACCAGCAAAGCCATTAACAGGGTTAAATCTGAGGATCTAATCCCTCTTCCCTGTTGATTCTAAGGTAGAGATTTTACACCTGGTTTACCACATATAAATTATATTTAGAGGTTATCACACCTCAATCTTTGGTTGTAACCCATATTCCATATTTCTCATCCGTAACAAAGGGACAACAAGTTGTTAGGAATAAAGTACATTTGTATGTGTTACACATGGATTTACTATTGTAATATGATGTGCCTTTTAAGTCTTTGACACCTGTGCCTTTGCCATGCAGGTTTCATCCTACCCTCATTGTACTTGATGGGTCGACTCTTAGTGAAACCTGTGTAACCATGGTTTCCTTATGTAAGGAGGGTGTAAATCTGGTGAAATACGAAGAACCAGTACCCTACTTCCCTCAACACCGTTTTGTTTTCAGGATCTCCAGACTTCCTTCATTCAGGGCAGCATGGAGCTGTGTTAGGATGATCTGTAGCAGCAGGACTCATCACTGGCCTCACAAGAACCCTAATCTTTCCCTTTCGTCTTGACAATTCTACAAAATCCTCAAAGAACCAATAGTTTTGACTACTTTCACATTGTTCACCCACCCAGGTTATCCAAAGTTTCCATTTGTATTCCCAAACCTCAGACAGCTTCTAAAATGATGTCTCATTTCTAAACTATAACTGAATCAACAAACTTGGGGCGAGCTCGATGGCCTCAGCATAATGTGCTTGCCTGTAAATTATATTATTGGTCTTTCATTGACTTTGTAGTTCTAGATGTCCTTTTTTCCCCCTAAATGTCGTTTTCCTTACAGCACAGAGATACCGGGTAGGAGTGCTTTAAAAACTTGATTGAGGCAATGATCTAGCAAGGAGAAAGCTTTTCCTTGTCACAGGTGCTTTTTAAATTTTTTTATTTATTTGAAAGAGTTACAGAGGTAGAGACAGAGGTAGAGAGAGGTCTTCCATCCGCTGGTTCACTCCCCAGATGGCCACAACAGCCGGAGCTGTACCAATCCAAAGCCAGGAGCCAGGAGCTCCTTCCAGGTCTCCCACGCAGGTAAAGGGCCCCAACGACTTGGGCCCTTGGGCTTTCCCAGGCCATAGCAGAGGGCTGGATTGGAAGGGGAGCAGCCCGATAGAACCAGTGCCCATGTGGGATGCCAGCGCTCCCGGCCAGGGCTTTAACCTTCTGTGCCACGCTGCTGGCCCCCCTCATAGGTGCTTTTGTATACTTAATGCTCTGCAGTACAGATGCTAGCCTCTGCCCACTGAACATACAGTGTCTGAGGCTTGCATTCAAGTGGCATAATTTCTTTGCTGTAGTTGCCAAGTCCAACAAACTCCCATAACCATGTTTGACATCATCATCTCTGAAATTGAATTTCACGTCAGGCCCAGACACGTGCAAATTTCATTTTCACTCTACTTGCCCTCAATGATTACTGCTGTTGTCTGCTCTGAAATAATGTTCTGTTATCACTGCTAGATTTTCTGTACCACGGATTTATTTCTGTATTTTCTGCACATGAGCGTGCACTTATATCAGATTGACCCAAGAGAAACCTGTGATGGTATTTCATAGCCATCTTATAGACCATTAGTACACTGAGCTGGTATGATAGAGCTGGGGATGTACTGTTAGTCTGGATTCTCTAGAAAGTTGGATCCATACGTATATATGGAAATAAGTATGGAGAGATAGGTAGATAAGATCAAGCCCTGCAGCTGGCAGGGAACAAGCTAGAGAACCAGCACTGATGATATAATTAAAATGTATGAAAGGGCCTAGGAACAAGTGCTATGATGTACGATTGCCGTTCGACAAGAAATTCTCCCTTATTGAGTGATCAGTTTATGGCCAATCTGATGAATGGTGATACGTGGTAAGTGTGTTTATTCATTTGAGAGGCAGAGCTATAGACAGAGGGAGAGACAAGTGAAGTCTTGTTTCCACTGGTTCCCCAAGTGGTTGTGACGACCAGAGCTGAGCTTGATCCAAAAACCAGGAACCAGGAGCTTTTTCCAGGTTCCCCAGGCAGGCGCAGGGGCCTAAACTCTTGGGACATCCTCCACTACTTTTCTGTGCCAAATCAGGCAGCTGGATGGAAGAAGAACTGCTGGGATGTGAAGTGGTGCCCATATAGGATGCAGGTGTTGTAAGTGGAGATTTAACCTACTATCTGTCAAGGAGAGTACACTCATCTCCTCCAAAACTACATCATTGTCCAAAAAATGGTGGCACAAACAGCTAACCTTTTGCCAGCATTCCATATCAGAGTAGGATTTAATTCTGCTTCCTGTTGGTCTTGCCTATGCTTTAGACGCAACTTATAGGAGGCAGCTGCAAGAAGGTTCAAGTATTTGAATATAGCAGTTACTCTGAAGGGATTTCTATCTTGTGACTTAGGTTTGGCCCAGCCCAACTGTTGCAGATAGAAAACCTCTACAGCGTTTAGAGTAACCGCTATTATTGAGGGTGTTACAGGTGAATATGTGGCAGACAGAGATTATCTTAATTCTTTGTCATGTGAAAGAGTAATTCCCATGTGGACTGTGGCAGAGTCCTTTATGTTCTAATTAGACTTGTTTCTAACTGACTTTAAAATTGTGGTAGAGGCCTTCCCAAGATGAGAAGAAAAGAGGAGGAAATTTTTACATTACATTACATTAGGGTAGGGGGAAGTGTGATCTCCTGCCCACAAATTAGCTATTTATCTTGAGTTTTCCACATCGCATTCAGACGCCACCTTTTGCTGGAACCCTGGTTTGAGGATGGGTTCTTACTCTGCCCCTTCTCAGCTTGCAGAAGTCAAAGAAGTTCTCACCCTAACCCCTGACAGCAAGCCATCTCCACTTGCTCAGAGATTCTCTGTCCTCTACTCAAACTTTGCTTCTCTTTTCAACATTTTGTCTGGTCTCATATCTCACTGATACTAGAACACCAATTTGGACTCATCTTCCCAGTTTTCCCACAACATAGGGTTGCTTAGAGTGAGTTTTCCTAGAGGGTACTGTTAATTTTGTGTGTTCTGTAGGTAAAAGTTATGCCAAAATGTCAGACCAGCATTATTCTGGAAAATTGTACTTTGTAGCACACAATTCAAACATGAAAATATAAAACAAAGCCAACAAGAATGCAACATTAAGTTTGCAGCTTAAAAACCAAGAGTTAAAATGTAACCGCAAACATATTATAGTCGGTTGGTTGGTTGACTTTGCGCTGTGCCGATCCGGAGCCAGGAGCCGGGTACTTCCTCCCTGTCTCCCATGTGGGTGCAGGGACCCAAGCACTTGGGCCATCCTCCACTGCCCTCCCGGGCCACAGCAGAGAGCTGGACTGGCAGAGGAGCAACCGGGACAGGATCCGGCACCCCGACCAGGACTAGAACCCAGGCTGCTGGTGCCACAGGCGGAGGATTAGCCTAGTGAGCCACGGTGCAGGCAGGTAGAACATGTTTTTACTGAAGTCATGTGAACAATGACATTGCCACAAAACCAAAATAATTAAATTTTTATTTTATTTTTTTTAGTTTTGGAAGAATTAAGTAGGGTGCAAAAGGCAAGCATTTCCATTTCTGTTTTCTTTCTTTCTTTTTTTTTCTTTTTTTTTTAAATTTTTGACAGGCAGAGTGGACAGTGAGAGAGAGACAGAGAGAAAGGTCTTCCTTTTGCCGTTGGTTCACCCTCCAATGGCCGCCGCTGCAGCTGGCGCACCACGCTGATCTGATGGCAGGAGCCAGGAGCCAGGTGCTTTTCCTGGTCTCCCATGGGGTGCAGGGCCCAAGCACCTGGGCCATCCTCCACTGCACTCCCAGGCCATAGCAGAGAGCTGGCCTGGAAGAGGGGCAACCGGGACAGAATCCGGCGCCCCAACCGGGACTAGAACCCGATGTGCCGGCGCCGCAAGGTGGAGGATTAGCCTATTGAGCCACGGCGCCGGCTTTTTTTTTTTTTCTTTTTTTTTGACAGGCAGAGTGGACAGTGAGAGAGAGAGAGAGAGAGAAAGGTCTTCCTTTACCATTGGTTCACCCTCCAATGGCCACAGTGCACCACACTGATCCAAAGCCAGGAGCCAGGTGCTTCTCCTGGTCTCCCATGGGGTGCAGGGCCCAAGCACTTGGGCCATCCTCCACTGCACTCCCAGGCCACAGCAGAGAGCTGGCCTGGAAGAGGGGCAACCGGGACAGAATCCGGCGCCCAGACCGGGATTAGAACCCAGTGTGCCGGTGCTGCAAGGCGGAGGATTAGCCTAGTGAGCCGCGGCGCCGGCCTCCATTTCTGTTTTCAAAATTATACTTTGCAAAGCACTGAAAGCCATAACATTAGCATAAACGATCTTTGGAATATACACTCTGAAATATTCAGGTACAGAACCAACAGTATTTTAAGTAAATGACTTCATAGAAGCCCATAAATGTCACTAACTCATTCAGTCTCACGTAGCTATATTTTTTGTCTTTTTTTTAGAAGACTTTTTTTCCAATGAATACAAATTTCATATGTACAGCTTTTAGGAATATAGTGTTTTTCCCCCAATTCCCACCCTTCCACCCCACTCCCATCCCACCTCCTACACCTTTTCCGGTTCCTTTTTCATTAAGGTAAGTTTTTAATTGAGTTTAATATGCACAAGACCAACTCAATACTAAGTAGAGATTTCAACTGTTTACACCCACACAAATACATAAAGTGCAGTTTGAAGGTGTACTGTTAATTCTCATACTACACCTCATGAATGACAGAGGTCCAACATGCGGGTAACTGCACAGTGAATTCCTGTTGTTGATCTAAAAACGGACACTCTTATTTTTGACGTCAGTGACCACTCGAGGCTCTTGTCATGAGTTTCCAAGGCTATGGAAGCCTTTTGAGTTCACCGACTCTGATCCTATTTAGACAAGGTCGTAGTCAAAGTGGAGGTTCTCTCCTCCCTTCAGAGAAAGGTACCTCCTTCTTTGATGACCTGCTCTTTCCACTGGGATCTCACTCACAGATCTTTCATGCAGAACATGAAGCCCGCCCTCTTCCCCCGGCCCTAGTCGCAGTCTCCCTGACTGCACATTTTGGCACACAACACCTCCACTCTTTTCCCCTGCCCGCCATGAATGGACGCTGCTCTGGCCAACCTGGACCCAGAAGTCCTGTCCTGTTCACCGCCCTCCCTGCCCTTGATTGGACGACGGAGATGCCAGTTTGGGCTCGGCCCGCCCATGCCTGCCAGTGAGTGGACGGGCAACATGCCAGCCAGATAATAAAGCCCACAAAACTTCCGCCCCCTCCCCAACGTCCACCCCCTGCCTGTCCCTCACTGGACCTGGAACCTGCCTGTCTGCGCCTAGAACCCCACCCCCTGAGGCTGCCCTGACTGCCCCTGACGGGACCGGGAACCTGTCAGTCTCCCGCCAGAACCCCACCTCCTTGCTTCCCCTGCCTGTCCTACTGTCAGTCTGCCGCAAGAACCCCACCCCTTTAGGCTCCACTGCCTGCTCTTGACTGGACGGGGAACCTGTCAGTCTGTTGCAAGAAACCCACCTCATTCTCTCCCCTGCCTGCCCCTGACTGGACGGGGAACCTGTCAGTCTCCCGCCTAAACCCCACCCCCTTGGCGCTCCTTCTGCCCCTGACTGGACCGAGAATCTGTCAGTCTCCCGCCAGCACCCCAGCCCCTCAGCGCTCCTGCTGCCCCTAACACGACCCGGAAGCCGCCCGAGTGCGCCTCCTGCCGCCCTCTGCACTGCCGCTAATGACTTTTTCCAGTGCGCGCGCAGAACGCCACCTCCTTCCTCGCCGGTGGCTGCCTGGCCTCCCTGGACGAGTGAGGCGCAGGTCTAGGTTCAGAACCTCGCCCTCTGCCCGGCCCTGAGTGGCTCTGCTGGATGAGGAGGAACAGTGCGGCCTGTCCCGCCCGTGCTGGGCGCGGGCAGGCAGCGTGGCAGAAGACAGGTTCTGGGCTCCTACTGCGCGTTCCTCCTCCCAGACAAGGGCAGGCAGGGCCAAGCTCCAGGGCGAGGTTCTGGCGGACGGACAGGAGGGTACGCGCCCGCTCAGGGGCTGCCAGGGACGTGCGGGACACAGACCCGAAGCTGCCCGGTCCGTTCCGAGCTGGACATGGGCGGGACGACTGCCGCGTTGTGCGCGCAGACGTCACTTCCCGCTGTCCAGTCAGGAGCCGCGAGGGGCGTGGCTCGAGGCGCCGAGACTGGCTGCTGTCTCAGCCAGTCAGGGGCACTGAGAGGAGGGGCCGACGGAGGAGGGCTGGACCTCGCGCAGATTGGCAGGGCCTCTTCCAATCAAGGGCGAGCAGAGACGCAGAAGAGGGCGGTGCCGTGTGAAGACAAGCTCGTCAGGCAGCTCTCTCTCCCGCAGGGTGCTGGGAAGGGGGTTCCGAGGACTCCTAAGTCCCGGGAGCAGATTGGCAGGGCCACTGTCCTCTGAGGGCACTCAGTGACGAAGGCGGGGGGTGGGGATGAAAGGGGCAATGACTACTGGCCCCGTGGCCGAGTGACACGCACGCTGCCCAATCAGGGAAGGCAGGGGAGGGAGCGAAGCCGGTTTCGGAGTGCTCGCTGCTGGCACACCCTCGTCCAGTCGGGCCCTGCCAGGGGAGAAGGTGGCGGGCTTTGGCCGGCCTATGACAGGTCTGCCCTCTGGTCAGGGACAAGCAGGGTGGGGAAGAAGGCAGGGTGTGGGCTCCGACCGGCTGGTGGTCTGTCCAGTCAGGAGAGGGGACGTGGTGGGAGTTCTTGGGGCAGACGGGCAATTCCCCCAGGTGGTCTTGGACAGGGAGGGTCACGGTACGAGGCGGGGTTCTGGGCGCAGCCAGCCAGTGCCCTCCTCTCCTCAGGGGCGGACCGCGGTCGAGGAAGCGGAGGGCCTCTGGGTGCAGACGGTCAGGTCCTCTGTCTAATCAGGAGCAGGCAGGGGGCGGGAACAAGGCACAGCTGTCCTCATGACTGGAAGTGGGCGATCTCTAGGAGCAGACGGAGAGGTCTGCTGAGCACTCAGGGCAAAGCCGGAGGGCCGTGGGGACGCTTCTGGGTGCAGGCCGGCAGGTCCCCAGTCCATCACGGGGCAGGAACTGGCTGCAGGCGGGGTCCCGCACGCAGACTCGCGCTGCTCAGGTTCATTCGGAGGGCTGAGCAAGGCAGGTTTGGGGCAGAGAATGGCAGGTCCCTCGACCGGTCAGGGGCCTGTCTCTTACGTCCAACATGCGAGATGGGGTAAAGTCTTGGGATGGGCTGTGCGCCTTCTGATTACCTCTCGTGCTTCAAAGATATGTGTACGTAGCAGGTGCACAAGGCGTTGAGCCATCGCCAAAGCTGCACAGGGGACTCCACAGAGGTGCAGCAGGAGGACAGGAAGCTGACCCGTGTCCAGGAGCGCCACCTGTGTTTCCAGCACAGATGTCACAGGCTCTTACTATGCACCTGTTATACCTGCCTGGGAGATCCAGATGAGGCTGTTGAAGCTGCTAGGGATGGTTCAGAGCATTGTGCACCTGCTGAAGTAATAGGGAAACCTGGATGGACCTCTTGAGGAAGGTCACTGCCTTGTACACCTGATGTACTGATGTGGGAAACTCAGAAGGAGATGCTGGGGATGGCTCAGTGCTTTCTGCATGTGATTTTATCATTACTTAACACTGCATAAAAGGGTACTTCTCAAAGCTTGTGCAAAATGTAATAAAAAACTTAAGTGTTTTCTGGTGTAAACATTTTTTGCAATTCATGCCTAGACATTTCCATTAATTTTTTTAAAATGTCCTTTGTACATGTATCAAAGGGTCACATTGCCCCTGTAAATATATACAATTACTTGCATCATTGAAAATAACATAGCCGGCAAATGTTTTGCATGAGGAAGACACTGGGTAAAACACCTGCATCTTGGGCCAGTTCTGTGGCATAGTGGGTAGAGCCTCAGCCTGCAGCACGAGCATCCCATATGGAAACCAGTTTGAGCCCCTGCTGCTCCTTTTCTGATCCAGCTCTCTGCTATGGCCTGGGAAAGCAGGAGAAGATGGCCCAAGTCCTTGGGTCCCTGCACCCGTGTGGAGACCTGGAAGAAGCTCCAGGCTCTCGGCTTCAGATCAACTCAGCTCTGGCCATTGCAGTCATTTGGGGAGTGAACCAGTGGAAAGGAAGACCTTGCTCTCTTCCTGTCTCTACCTCTCTGTCTTTCAAATAAATAAAATACTTCTTCAAAAACAAAACAAAACAACAAAAAACAGACACGCCTGCATCTCACGTTGGAGTGCCTGAATGAAGATTCCAGCTTCCTACTAATGCACCCTGGGAGGTACCTGGGTCCCAGTTACCCATGTGGAAAACTTGGATTGAGAATCTGTCTCCAGACTTTAACCAGACACATTTCCAGCCATTGTGGACATTTGGGGATTTAAACAGACATACAGATTCACTCCATCTCAGTCTCTCTCTCTGTCTCTCTCTCCCTCCCTCTCCCCCCACCCATCCTCTCTCCTCTCAAGTACATGAAAAACTTTTTAAAAATGAGCAACAAAATAAGACATGACTCCACAGGCTTTATACAATAAGAGTTCAGGGAGTGGAGGCTTCCAAGACTCAGTAAGACTACTGAGGCCACACATGAAGTGCCAAAGGATGACTGGTCAGGATTGGTGTGTGCTCCTGATGGACAGGACATTGTCATGCATAGATCCATAGCTGGCCTCATTCAGGAATTTGTAGCTGCATGTCAGACTTGGACAAACCATGGAAGTTTCCAGCAAAAATATGACAGTCCAAGGTACTCCAAGATGGCAGAATAGGGAGGGGGCACACTGAAAGTCCAGGAAAAGATGGTTTAGTAAAAGTGGAGATAGTGAAGTCTCAGGGAAGAGTTAGGGAAAAACTGCAGAAGAAACTCTTCTGGAACTAGTGGGACACAGTGGACCTACGTGGGTGGCATGGGCACCCATGGCTCAGGACCCCAGCCGCCGAGTCTACATACCAGCGCTGAAAAGGGAGGTGAGGCGAAACTGCAGTAGCCAGAGACACTGATGGAAAAGCAGCAAGAAGTGCCTAGAGGGAACGAAGCTTGAAGCCCCATGGGAGAAAGTTCACCAGGCTAACTAGAGGAGAGAAAAATAAATAAATAAAATAAGAGACCGGTATAGACATGATTCTCTCTTTCCCTCCTCTTATAAAAGTGGGGAAAATAATACAGCAGGTGCCATTTTGGACATACATAATAGCTGCACCAGCTCAGGGCTGTGCCCTCCCTCAGCCAAGCAGAAAAACCGGACTGTGGTGAGGAGAAATAACAGGAGATTAAGACCTAGTGAAAGTGTGGAGCTTATGATTTGGGACTGTGAAAAAAACAAACAAACAAACAAACCTGAGGGTGTGTGGGAGAACTCACAGTGTGCCTGAGACGTGAGTACTCTCTGTGGGAGACACCAAAAAATCGATAACTGTGGCAACCCAGTGGGAGACATTGCAGGGGAATCTGAGCTTACACTGAGGACTGCACAGATCCTTTGCATGGTCCTTGGGACAGAGCAGATGAATATTGTAACCACTGGGGCTAGTGCTCAGGCACTGATTGCCATCAAAGAGAAGAGCTCAGCTGGGCAGAATTACTTCCCTTCTGAAGAGAGAGAGAGAGAGAGAGAGAGAGAGAGAGAGAGAGAGAGAGAGAGAGAGAGAGAAAATTTCCCATACCAAACCTGGGTGTGTCACCTTTGGCATACCCCTAACCCTGAAGAACTGAACAGAGCTCTCTGGCCACACCCAGCTCAAGCCTCTAGAGAGCCGCCAAAAGCAGACAGTCCACTTAATCTGGAGTCACAGTATAATGAGAGAAGCCACCACAGTGAGGAAAAAAAAAAAAGAAGAAACCAAAGAATATCTCCACAAGGCCAAGCAACAAATGCAGAAACTGAGGAAACAAGAACAAGGAAGACACTATGACGCCCCCAAATGAACATGACACTCCAATTCAAGATTATGAAGATGATGGGATGCAAGAAATTCAAGATACGCATTTCAAAAAATGTATAATAAGAACATTAAGAAGTTATCAAAAACAAATTCATGAGCTAAAGAAATCCATACTGGACAGGATAGAAAATCTCTCTCGTGGAAAGGAAATCTTAAGGAGGAATCATAATGAAATGCAGGATTTAGTAGAACATGAAATTGAAACAACGAAGATAAATCAAAATGAAATGAAGAATGCAATGGAACAGATGACAAACACATTTAAGAGCCTTAGAAACAGAATGAGTGAAGCAGAAGAGAGAATATAGGACTTAGAAGACAGCACAGGAAAGTATAGAGTCAAACCAAAGAAAAAAAGAGGAAAGTAGAAATCTAAAAAATAATGGTTGGAATCAAAAAACCCAACATTTGGGTCTAGGAATTCCTGGAGCATGGAGAGAGAGAGAGAAAGGATTAGAAGGCCTTTTCAGTGAGCTACCAGCAGAGAACTTCCCAGGTTTGGAGAAGGACAGAGACATCCTAGTACAGGAAGCTCACAGAACCCCTAGTTAACATGACCTAAGAGATCCTCACCATGACACATTGTAATCAAACTCACCACAGAGAAACATAAAGAAAAGATTCTAAAATGTGCAAGACAGAAATGTCAGATTACTCTCAGAGGATCTCCAATCAGACTCACAGCTGACTTCTCATCAGAAACACTACAGGCTAGGAGGGAATGGCGAGACATAGCACAGGTACAAAGAGAGAAAAACTGCCAGCCCAGAATATTATATCCTGCAAATCACTCATTTGTGAATGAAGGTGAAATAAAGACCTTTCATAGCAAACAGAAATTGAAAGAATTTGTCGCCACTCGTCCAGCCCTGCAAAAGATGCTTAAAGATGTGTTGCACACAGAAACACAGAAACATGGATATCAATACAAAAGAAGGTAAAGGAAGAAAACCTCCCAGTAAATTGGAAAAAAAAGTCCCAGTATTGGAAGAATCAATATCTGCAAAATGTCCATTCTCCCAAAAGCAATTTATAGATTCAATGCAATACCAATCAAGATACCAAAGACCTTCTTCTCAGATCTGGATAAAATGATGCTGAAATTCATATGGAGACACAGGAGACCTCGAATAGCTAACACAATCTTGTACAACAAAAACAAAGCCGGAGGCATCACAATACCAGATTTCAGGACATACTACAGGGCAGTTGTAATCAAAACAGCATGGTACTGGTACAGAAACAGATGGATAGACCAATGGAACAGAATTGAAACACCAGAAATCAACCCAAACATCTACAGCCAACTCATATTTGATCAAGGAGCTAAAACCAATTCCTGGAGCAAGGACAGTCAATTCAACAAATGGTGCTGGGAAAATTGGATTTCCACGTGCAGAAGCATGAAGCAAGACCCTTACCTTTCACCTTACACAAAAATCCACTCAACACGGATTAAAGACCTAAATCCATGACCCAACACCATCAAATTATTAGAGAACATTGGAGAAACCCTGCAAGATATTGGAACCGGCAAAGACTTCTTGGAAAAGACTCTGGAGGCACAGGCAGTCAAAGCCAAAATCAACTATTCGGATTACTTCAGATTGAGAAGTTTCTGTACTGCAAAAGAAACAGTCAGGTGAGTGAAGAGGCAACTGACAGAATGGGAAAAAATATTTGCAAACTCTGCAGCAGACAAAAGATTAGTAACCAGAACCTACAAAGAGATCAAGAAACTCCACAAAAATAAAACAAACAACACACTTACGAGAAGGGCCAAGGACCTCAATAGACATTTTCAAAAGAGGAAATCCAAATGGCCCAACAGGCACATGAAAAAATGTTCAGGATCATTAGCACTCAGGGAAATGCAAATCAGAACCACAATGAGGCTTCACCTCACCCCGGTTAGAATGGCTCACATTCAGAAATCTACCAACAACAGATGCTGGTGAGGATGTGGGGAAAAAGGGACACCTACCCACTGTTGGTGGGAATGCAAACTGGTTAAGCCTCTATGGAATTCAGTCTGGAGATTCTTCAGAAACCTGAATATAACCCTACCATACAACCCAGCCATCCCACTCCTTGGAATTTACCCAAAGGAAATTATATTGACAAATAAAAAGGCTGTCTGCACCTCAATGCTTATTGCAGTTCAATTCACAATAGCTAAGACCTGGAATCAACCTAAATGCCCATCACCAGTGGACTGGATAAAGAAATTATGGGACATGTACTCTATAGAATACTATACAGCAGTAAAAAAAAAAATGGAACCCGGTCATTTGCAACAAAATGGAGGAATCTGGAAAACATCATGCTGAGTGAATTGAGCCAGTCCCAAAGGGACAAATATCATATGTTCTCCCTGAATGATGACAACTAACCAAGCACAAAAAAGGAAACCTGTTGAAGTGAGAGGGACACTATGAGGAATAGTGACTTGATTAGCCCTTGCCCTGACTGTTGATGAAAACTTGCTACTTTATCCCTTGTAGTATTTTTTTAATTTTACTTAATACTATTGGTTGAACTCTTTAATTAACACACAATTATTCTTAGTTGTTTAAATTTAACTGAAAAGTGATCCCTGTTAAATATAACAGTGGGAATAAGAGAGGCAGGAGGTATACAATGTGGGACATGCTCAATCTGACTTGCCCCTAGTGGTAGAGTTAGAAACGTGCCAGGGGATTCCAATACAATCCCATCAAGGTGGCATGTACCAGTGCCATCTCACTAGTCCAAGTGATCAGTTTCAGCTCGCAATTGATCATAATGATAGGATTAAGAGTCAAAGGGATCACGTAAACAAGAGTAGTGTCTGCTAATACTAACAGATAGAATTAAAAAGGAGAGAATGATCCAGCATGGGAAGTGGGATACCCAGCAGATTCATAGAATGGCAGATGTCCTAAACAGCACTCTGGCCTCAGAATCAGCCCTTAAGGCATTTGGATCTGGCTGAAGAGCCATGAGAATATTTTAGGCATGGAAAGCCTAGACACTCTGGCAAAAATAAAAAAGACCTAAATGAAATATTGCTGCGAGTGAGATCCCAGCAGAAAGCCACTATTATCCAAAAGCTGTAGTTTAGAAATTTATATTTATTAAATAAAAGTCAAAAAAATATGACAGTCCTGAAGCCAGGGTTTATAGAGTCCTTGGCATTGGTGGGATTTGTGAGGAAACATGGGTGGAGGGACAGAGCCAAATGGCTTCAGGGACAAGCCTTGTTCTGTGAGCACAGGAACTTCACTGCAGACAAAGGAGAGGGTATATAAGCCAGGGAGGGTTCTGATGTGATTATTGAAGATGGGCAGGACAGGTGGAAGCCAGACTATATTTGGGGAGGCAGCTGCTGATGGCAGACCCATAGTGAAGTTCATCCACATGCAAAGTCTTCTTGCAGATCTAGTCTGGGAGGAAAATAGCCAGGATTTTTTCCCACTTTCTGAGAACCAGAATCCAGCCATTTGTGTAGAAGTCATATCTGCCACACCTACTCATATGCTCAAAAACTAAATGTGGGCTTGAACCTGTGATATTTTTCACTGTGCATTCTACAGAGAGGACTGAAGAAGTACATGAATTACAATGCTCTGTGTTTTTTTAAAGATTATGTATGTATTTGAAAGGCAAAGTTACACATAGAAGGAGAGGAAAAGAGAGAGAGAGAGAGAGAGAGAGAGAGAGAAAGAAAGAAAGAGAGAGAAAGAGAGAAAGAAAGAAAGAAAGAAAGAAAGAAAGAAAGAAAGAAAGAAAGAAAAGAAAGAGAAAGAAAAAGAGGTCTTCCACCTGCTGGTTCACTCTCTAGCCAGCCACAACAGCTGGAGCTGTGCCTGCATGCCACACAGACAACAGCGGGGAGACTTGAGACGCTCAGGGCTCCGAGTCCACACATCGGCGCTGGAAGGGGAGGTGAGCTCAATAACCCGAGACATTGGTGGGGAAACGGGGGTCAGAATCTAGAGGGGGGCCAGAAAGTGCAGCAAACTCACTACCGGAAAGAAGGGAAAAAAAAGCTTTGGGGTTTCTCTTCCCCCTAACCTTGCAAAGGTTACAAGGCTGTGAGGCTAGAAGAATTCCCAAGAGACAAAGAGCAGGCCTGCTCTCTGGATTTACATATCAATGGGGGAGAGCTAAGGAAAGGAGTCACTACAATTCAGTAGCCTAGGCAACCCAGTGGGAGTCCAGAGGAGCCAAAGACTGGAAGCTAAATACCATCAATTCTGCACAGCCGTGCCCTGCGGTGCTACTTACCCCCTGAATAAATAAAATAAATAAATAAATAAAAAGAGAGAGATTTACCACGCATAACCTGAGGGTGTCACCTTTGCACACCCTTAACCTGGAAGAACCAGGCAGAGCTCCCAGGCCGCACCCATCTCAAGCCTCCAAGGCTCCTCCAACAGCAGGCAGTCCACTTAACACGGACACAGTATAAAAAAAAGAAAAAGAAAAAAAAAACGCACAGTGACGCAAGAAGAATTAACTATGCCGAGTAACAAACACAGAAATAGAGGGAGCAAGATCAACGATGACACTATGATGCCTCCAAATAAGCAAAACACCCCAAGCCAAGAGTATGAAGATGATGAGATAGAAGAAATGCAAGATACGGATTTCAAAAAATTTATGATAAGAACATTTAGAAGTTTTCAAAAGCAAATCCTTGAACTACAGAAATCCTTAATGGACAAGATTGAAAATCTCTCTCGTGAAAACGAAATTTTAAGGTAGAGTCAAAATGAAACTCAGAAACTAGTAGAACAGGAAAGTGTTATAGTGAAGAGAAATCAAAATGAAATGAAGAGCTCAATAGATCAAATGACAAACACATTAGAAAGCCTTAAAAACAGAATGGGTGAAGCAGAAGAGAGAATATCGGACTTAGAAGATAGAGCACAGGAAAACATACAGTCAAACCAAAGAAAAGAAGAGGAAATTAGAAACCTGAAAAATATTGTTGGGAATCTACAGGATACTATTAAAAAAACCAACATTCGAGTTCTAGGAGTTCCTGAAGGCATGGAGAGAGAGAAAGGATTGGAAGGCCTTTTTAGTGAGATACTAGCAGAGAACTTTCCAGGTTTGGAGAAGGACAGAGATATCCTAGTACAGGAAGCTCATAGAACCCCCAATAAACATGACCAAAAGAGATCCTCACCACGACACGTGGTAATTAAACTTACCACAGTGAAACATAAAGAAAAGATCCTAAAATGTGCAAGAGAGAAACGTCAGATTACTCTCAGAGGATCTCCAATCAGACTCACAGCTGACTTCTCATCAGAAACCCTACAGGCTAGGAGGGAATGGCGAGACATAGCACAGGTGCTAAGAGAGAAAAATTGCCAGCCCAGAATATTATATCCTGCCAAGCTCTCATTTGTGAATGAAGGTGAAATAAAGACCTTTCATAGCAAACAGAAATTGAAAGACTTTGTGGCCACTCGTCCGGCCCTGCAAGAGATACTTAAAGATGTGCTACACTCAGAAACACAGAAACACGGCCATCAATATGAAAGAAGGGAAAGGAAGAACACCTACCAGTAAAAGAGCATGGGAAGCTCAAAGCATATACTAGAAAATATTTCCGGTAAAATGGCAGGGCAAAGTCACTACGTATCAATAGTCACATTGAACATTAATGGTCTGAATTCTTCAGTTAAAAGACACCGTTTAGCTGACTGGCTCACAGAACACAACCCAACTATTTGTTGCCTACAAGAAACACATCTCTCTAACAAAGAGGCATGCAGACTGAAAGTGAAAGGTTGGAAAAAGATATTCCATGCCAACAGAAACCAAAAAAAAGCAGGTGTAGCCATATTAATATCAGACAAAATAAACTTTAATACAAAAACTGTTAAGAGAGACATAGAGGGACACTATATAATGATTAAGGGTTCAATTCAACAGGAAGATGTAACTATTATAAATGTATATGCACCTAATTACAGGGCACCGGTCTATTTAAAAGATATGTTAAGGGACTTAAAGGGAGATTTAGATTCCAATACAATAGTACTGGGGGACTTCAATACTCCACTCTCAGAAATAGACAGATCATCCGGACAGGAGATCAACAAGGAAACAGCAGATTTAATTGACACTATTGCCCAAATGGATCTAACAGATATCTACAGAACTTTCAATCCTACATCTACAGACTTCACATTCTTCTCAGCAGCGCATGGAACCTTCTCTAGGATTGACCACATACTAGGCCATAAAGCAAGTCTCAGCAAATTTAAAAGAATTAGAATCATACCATGCAGCTTCTCAGACCACAGCGGGATGAAGTTGGAAATTAGCAACTCAGGAAACCCCAGAAAGTATGCAAACACATGGAGACTGAACAACATGCTCCTGAATGAACACTGGGTCATTCAAGAAATCAAAAGAGAAATCAAAAACTTTCTGGAAGTAAATGAAGACAACAACACAACATATCAAAACTTATGGGATACAGCAAAAGCAGTATTGAGAGGCAAATTTATAGCAATAGGTGCCTATAACAAGAATTGGAAAGGTACCAAATAAATGAGCTTTCAGCGCACCTCAAGGACCTAGAAAAACTGCAGCAAACCAAACCCAAATCTAGTAGGAGAAGAGAAATAATTAAAACCAGAGAAGAAATTAACAGGATTGAATCCAAAAAAAACATTACAAAAAATCAGCCAAGTGAGAAGCTGGTTTTTTGAAAAAATAAACAAAATTGACACCCCATTGGCCCAACTAACTAAAAAAAGAAGAGAAAAGACACAAATCAATAAAATCAGAGATGAAAAAGGAAACGTAACAACAGACACCACAGAAATAAAAAGAATCATCAGAAATTACTACAAGGACCTGTATGCCAGCAAACAGGAAAACCTATCAGAAATGGATAGATTCCTGGACACATGCAATCTACCTAAATTGAACCAGGAAGACATCGAAAACCTAAATAGACCCATAACTGAAACAGAAATTGAAACAGTAATAAAGGCCCTCCCAACAAAGAAAAGCCCAGGACCAGATGGATTCACTGCTGAATTCTACCAGACATTTAAAGAAGAACTAATCCCATTTCTTCTCAAACTATTCAGAACAATCGAAGAAGAGGGAATCCTCCCAAATTCTTTCTATGAAGCCAGCATCACCTTAATCCCTAAGCCAGAGAAAGATGCAGCACTGAAAGAAAATTACAGACCAATATCCCTGATGAACATAGATGCAAAAATCCTCAATAAAATTCTGGCCAATAGAATACAACAACACATCAGGAAAATCATCCACCCAGACCAAGTGGGATTCATCCCTGGTATGCAGGGATGGTTCAACATTCGCAAATCAATCAATGTGATTCACCACATTAACAGACTGCAGAAGAAAAACCATATGATTATCTCAATTGATGCAGAGAAAGCATTTGATAAAATTCAACACCCTTTCATGATGAAAACTCTAAGCAAATTGGGTATAGAAGGAACATTCCTCAATATAATCAAAGCAATTTATAAAAAACCCACGGCCAGCATCCTATTGAATGGGGAAAAGTTGGAAGCATTTCCACTGAAATCTGGCACCAGGCAGGGATGCCCACTCTCACCACTGCTATTTAACATAGTTCTGGAAGTTTTAGCCAGAGCCATCAGACAAGAAAAAGAAATCAAAGGAATACAAATCAAGAAGGAAGAAGTCAAACTATCCCTCTTTGCAGACGATATGATTCTGTACTTAGAGGATCCAAAGAACTCTACTAAGAGACTATTGGAACTCATAGAGGAGTTTGGCAAAGTGGCAGGATATAAAATCAATGCACAAAAATCAACAGCCTTTGTATACACAAGCAATGCCATGACTGAGAAAGAGCTGCTAAGATCAATCCCATTCACAATAGCTACAAAAACAATCAAATACCTTGGAATAAACTTAACCAAGGACGTTAAAGATCTCTACGATGAAAATTACAAAACCTTAAAGAAAGAAATAGAAGAGGATACCAAAAAATGGAAAAATCTTCCATGCTCATGGATTGGAAGAATCAACATCATCAAAATGTCCATTCTCCCAAAAGCAATTTATAGATTCAATGCAATCCCAATCAAGATACCAAAGACATTCTTCGCAGATCTAGAAAAAATGATGCTGAAATTCATATGGAGGCACAAGAGACCTCGAATAGCTAAAGCAATCTTGTACAACAAAAACAAAGCCGGAGGCATCACAATACCAGACTTCAGGACATACTACAGGGCAGTTGTAATCAAAACAGCATCGTACTGGTACAGAAACAGATGGATAGACCAATGGAACAGAATTGAAACACCAGATATCAACCCAAACATCTACAGCCAACTTATATTTGATCTAGGATCTAAAACTAATTCCTGGAGCAAGGACAGTCTATTCAATAAATGGTGCTGGGAAAACTGGATTTCCACGTGCAGAAGCATGAAGCAAGACCCCTACCTTACACCTTACACAAAAATCCACTCAACGTGGATTAAAGACCTAAATCTACGTCCTGACACCATTAAGTTATTAGAGAACATTGGAGAAACCCTTCAAGATATTGGAACCGGCAAAGAATTTCTGGAAAAGACCCGGGAGGCACAGACAGTCAAAGCCAAAATCAACTATTGGGATTGCATCAAATTGAGAAGTTTCTGTACTGCAAAAGAAACAGTCAGGAGAGTGAAGAGACAACCGACAGAATGGGAAAAAATATTTGCAAACTATGCAACAGATAAAGGGTTAATAACCAGAATCTACAAAGAGATCAAGAAACTCCACAAAAACAAAACCAACAACCCACTTAAGAGATGGGCCAAGGACTTCAATAGACATTTTTCAAAAGAGGAAATCCAAATGGCCAACAGGCACATGAAAAAATGTTCAAGGTCACTAGCAATCAGGGAAATGCAAATCAAAACCACAATGAGGTTTCACCTCACCCCGGTTAGAATGGCTCACATACAGAAATCTACCAACAACAGATGCTGGTGAGGATGTGGGGAAAAAGGGACACTAACCCACTGTTGGTGGGAATGCAAACTGGTCAAGCCACTATGGATGTCAGTCTGGAGATTCCTCAGAAACCTGAATATAACCCTACCGTTCGACCCAGCCATCCCACTCCTTGGAATTTACCCAAAGGAGTTTAAATTGATAAAGAAAAAAGCGGTCTGCACCCTAATGTTTATTGCAGCACAATTCACAATAGCCAAGACCTGGAACCAACCTAAATGCCCATCAACGGTAGACTGGATAAAGAAATTATGGGATATGTATTCTTTAGAGTACTATACCGCAGTAAGAAACAACGAAATCCAGTCATTTGCAACAAAATGGAGGAATCTGGAACACATCATGCTGAGTGAAGTAAGCCAGTCCCAAAGGGACAAATACCATATGTTCTCCCTGATCGGTGACAACTGACTGAACACCAAAAAGGAAACCTCCTGAAGTGAAATGGACACTATGAGAAACGGTGACTTGATCAGCATAGCTCTGACTGCTAATGGACAACTTAATACATTATCCTCTTAGTATTTTTTTGGTCTGTTCTACTTAATATGACTGGTTTAATTCTGTAATTATCACACAGTTATTCTTAAGTGTTGAAAATTAACTGAAATGTGATCCCTGTTAAACATAAGAGTGGGAATAAGAGAGGGAAGAGATGTATAATTTGGGACATGCTCGGGCTGACTTGCCCCAATTGGTAGAGTTGGAAACATACCAGGGGATTCCAATTCAATCCCATCAAGGTGGCATGTACCAATGCCATCTCACTACTCCAAGTGATCAATTTCAGTGCACAATTGATCATAATGAAAGGACTAAGAGTCAAAGGGAGCACATAAACAAGTCTAGTATCTGCTAACACCAACCGATAGAATAAATAAAGGGGAGAGTGATCCAACATGGGAAGTGAGATACTCAGCAGACTCATAGAATGGCGGATGTCCTAAATAGCACTCTGGCCTCAGAATCAGCCCTAAAGGCACTCGGATCTGGCTGAAAAGCCCATGAGAGTATTTCAGGCATGGAAAGCCAAGACACTCTGGCAAAAAGATCTCTGTGAGTGAGATCCCAGTGGAAAGAACAGGTCTTCAAAGAGGGAGGTGCCTTTCTCTGAAGGGAGGAGAGAACCTCCACTTTGACTATGACCGTGTCTAAACAAGATAAGAGTCGGAGAACTCAAGGGGCTTCCATAGCCTTGGAAACTCATAACTGGTGCATAGGGAGATTACTGATGCCATAAACAGGAGTGTCAATTGGTAAAGTCAACAACAGGAGTCACTGTGCACTTACTCCTCATGTAGGATCTCGGTACTTAACGTGCTGTACACTGAGGCTTAATGCTATAACGAGTACTCAAACAGTATATTTCACTTTGTGTTTCTATGGGGGTGCAAACGACTGAAATCTTTACTTAATGTACACTAAACTGATCTTCTGCAAAAAAAAAAAAAAAAAAAGAAAGAAATTATCAATTCCCAACTTGACTCTCACTGGGATTAAACATGACAATAGGTCTGATCTGATTTCATCATCATTTAAAAAAAATCATCTATTATTTTTCACTTTATGTTTCTGTGTGGGAGCAAACTGTTGAAATCCTTACTTAAGGTATACTAAGCTGATCTTCTGTATATTAAGATAATCGAAAATGAATCTTGATGTGAATGGAAGGGGAGAGGGAGTGGGAAAGGGGAGGGTTGTTGGTGGGAGGGACGGTATTGGGGGGGAAGCCATTGTAACCCATGAGTCGTACTTTGGAAATTTATATTCATTAAATAAAAGATAAAAAAAAAAGAAAATTAACTGAAATGTGATCCCTGTTAAACATAAGAGTGTGAAT
This sequence comes from Oryctolagus cuniculus, assembly GCF_051225735.1. Taxonomy (NCBI): domain Eukaryota; kingdom Metazoa; phylum Chordata; class Mammalia; order Lagomorpha; family Leporidae; genus Oryctolagus; species Oryctolagus cuniculus. Next base: position 7,042,756 of record NC_142889.1, on the reverse strand, counting down.
AAGAGAGGGAAGACATGTATACTTTGGGGCATGCTCGGGCTGACTTGCCCCAATTGGTAGAGTTGGAAACATACCAGGGGATTCCAATTCAATCCCATCAAGGTGGCATGTACCAATGCCATCTCACTACTCCAAGTGATCAATTTCAGTGCACAATTGATCATAATGAAAGGACTAAGAGTCAAAGGGAGCACATAAACAAGTCTAGTATCTGCTAACACCAACCGATAGAATAAATAAAGGGGAGAGTGATCCAACATGGGAAGTGAGATACTCAGCAGACTCATAGAATGGCGGATGTCCTAAATAGCACTCTGGCCTCAGAATCAGCCCTAAAGGCACTCGGATCTGGCTGAAAAGCCCATGAGAGTATTTCAGGCATGGAAAGCCATGACACTCTGGCAAAAAGATCTCTGTGAGTGAGATCCCAGTGGAAAGAACAGGTCTTCAAAGAGGGAGGTGCCTTTCTCTGAAGGGAGGAGAGAACCTCCACTTTGACTATGACCGTGTCTAAACAAGATAAGAGTCGGAGAACTCAAGGGGCTTCCATAGCCTTGGAAACTCATAACTGGTGCATAGGGAGATTACTGATGCCATAAACAGGAGTGTCAATTGGTAAAGTCAACAACAGGAGTCACTGTGCACTTACTCCTCATGTAGGATCTCTGTCCTTAACGTGCTGTACACTGAGGCTTAATGCTATAACGAGTACTCAAACAATATATTTCACTTTGTGTTTCTATGGGGGTGCAAACGACTGAAATCTTTACTTAATGTACACTAAACTGATCTTCTGTAAAAAAAAAAAAAAAAAGAAAGAAAGAAAGAAATTATCAATTCCCAACTTGACTCTCACTGGGATTAAACATGACAATAGGTCTGATCTGATTTCATCATCATTTAAAAAAAATCATCTATTATTTTTCACTTTATGTTTCTGTGTGGGAGCAAACTGTTGAAATACTTACTTAAGGTATACTAAGCTGATCTTCTGTATATTAAGATAATCGAAAATGAATCTTGATGTGAATGGAAGGGGAGAGGGAGTGGGAAAGGGGAGGGTTGTGGGTGGGAGGGACGGTATGGGGGGGGAAGCCATTGTAACACATGAGTCGTACTTTGGAAATTTATATTCATTAAATAAAAGATTAAAAAAAAAAGTATAACTTTTGGATTATATCAGATTTTCCCCCCTTAACCAAACCTTCCCACTCAAAACCACTCCTTCTCCTACAACCTCACCCATCCCATTCTTATTTGGATTCATTTAACTATCTTTATATACAGAAGATCAACTTACTGTATACTAAGTAAAGATTTCAACAGATTGCACCCACACAGATACACAAAGTATACAGTACTGTTTGAATACTAGTTTTACCATTAATTATCATAGTAGGACATATCAAATATGGAGATTCTACATTGGGAATAAATGCACAGTGTAAACTGTTGTTGATTTAACAATTGACAATCTTATTTGTGATGTCAGTAATCACCCGAGGCTCTTGTCATGAGCTGCCAAGGCTATGGAAGCCCCTTGAGTTCACCAACTCTGACCTTATTTAGACAAGGTCATAATCAAAGTGGAAGTTCTCTCCTCCCTTCAGAGAAAGGTACCTCCTTCTTTGATGGCCCATTCTTTCTGCTGCGACCTCACTCAGATCTTTCATTGAGGTCATTTTTTTTTGCCAGAGTGTCTTGGCTTTCCATGCCTGAGAAACTCTCATGGGCTCTTTCCAGATCTGAATGCCTTAAGGGCTGATTCTGAGTCCAGTGTGCTGTTTAGGGCATTTGCCATCCTATGAGTCTGCTGGGTATCCTGCTTCCTATGTTGGATCATTCTCTCCTTTTTAATTCTATCAATTAATATTAGCAGACACTGGTGTTATTTATGTAATCCCTTTGATACTTAATCCTATCTTTATGATCAATTAAGAATTTAAGGCCAGCACCGCGGCTCACTAGGCTAATCCTCCGCCGAGCGGTGCTGGCACACCGGGTTCTAGTCCCAGTCGGGGCGCCAGATTCTGTCCCGGTTCCCCTCTTTCAGGCCAGCTCTTTGCTGTGGCCAGGGAGTGCAGTGGAGGATGGCCCAAGTCCTTGGGTCCTGCACCCCATGGGAGACCAGGATAAATACCTGGCTCCTGCCATCGATTAGAAGGTGTGCCAGTCATAGCGTGCTGGCCGCGGAAGCCATTGGAGGGTGAACCAACGGCAAAGGAAGACCTTTCTCTCTGTCTCTCTCTCTCACTGTCCACTCTGCCTGTTAAAAAAAAAGAATTTAAAATGATCAGTTTATCTAGTGAGATGGCATTGGTACATGCCAACTTAATGGGATGTGGAGTCCAATGGCATGTTTGTAGCTCTATCATTAGCGGTAAGTCTGAGTGAGCATGTGCTGAACTCTACATTTCTTTCCTCTCTTCTCCATATTTATTTTTAACAGGATTTAATTTTCAGTTAGAGTAAAGCTCCTAAGAATAATTGTGTGCTAATTAAAGAATCAAACAATGGTATTAAATAGAAGAGAAAATACTAAAAAGAATAAAATAGTAAGAAGTCCTCAACAGTCAGGACAAGAGTTGATCAAGTAATTGTGTCTCATAGTGTCAGTTTCACTTCTACAAGTTTCCTTTTAGTGCTCAGTTGTCACAGATCAGGGAGAACATATATTTGTCCCTTTGGGACTGGCTTATTTCACTCAGCATGATGTTTTCCAGATTCACTCATATTGTTGCAAATGCCCAGTTTTAATTTTTTTCATTACCGCTGTATAGTATTCTATTGAGTACATATCCCATAATTTCTTTATCCACTCTTCTTTGATAGGCATTTAGGTTGATTCCATGTCAGAGCTATTGTGAATTGGACTGCAATAAACATTAGGGTACAGATAGCTATTTTATTTGCCAACTTAAGTTCTTTTGGGTAAACTCTGAAAAATGGGATTTCTCAGTCAGTGGTAGGACTGTATTCAGGTTTCTGAGGAATCTCCAATCTGAATTCCACAATGGCTTAACCAGTTTGCATTCCCACCAACAGTGGGTAGGTGTCCCTTTTTCCCCACATCCTCACCAGCATCTGCTGTTGGTAGATTTCTGAATGTGAGCCATTCTAACCAGGGTGAGGTGAAACCTCATGGTGGTTTTGATTTGCATTTCCGTGATGGCTACTGATCCTGAGCATTCTTTCATGTGTCTATTGGCCATTTAGATTTCCTCTTTTGAAAAATGTGTATTTTGGCCGGCGCCGTGGCTCACTAGGCTAATCCTCCGCCTAGTGGCGCCGGCACACCGGGTTCTAGTCCCGGTCGGGGCGCCGGATTCTGTCCCGGTTGCCCCTCTTCCAGGCCAGCCCTCTGCTGTGGCCCGGGAGTGCAGTGGAGGATGGCCCAGGTGCTTGGGCCCTGCACCCCATGGGAGACCAGGAAAAGCACCTGGCTCCTGGCTCCTGCCATCGGATCAGCGCGGTGTGCTGGCCGCGGCGGCCATTGGAGGGTGAACCAACGGCAAAGGAAGACCTTTCTCTCTGTCTCTCTCTCTCACTGTCCACTCTGCCAGTCAAAAAAAAAAAAAAGAAAAAAGAAAAATGTGTATTTAGGTCCTTGGCCCATCTCGTAAGTGGGTTGTTTGTTTTGTTGTTAAGGAGTTTCTTAATCTCTTTGTAGATTCTGGTTATTAATCCTTTATCACTTGTATAATTTGCAAGCTTTTTTCTCATACTGTATGTTACCCCTGCACTATACTGACAGTTTGTTTTGCAGTACAGAAACTTCTCAATTTGAAGTAATCCCAGTTGTTAATTTTGGCTTTGACTGCCAGTCCCTCTGTGGACATTTCCAAGTAATATTTGCCTATGCCTGTATCTTGCAGGGTCTCTCTGATGTTCTCTAATAAATTAATGGTGTCAGGTCATAGCTTTAGATCTTTAATCCATGTTGACTGGTGTGTGTGTGTGTGTGTGTGTGTGTGTGTGTGTGTAAAGTGTAAGGTAGGGGTCTTGCTTCATATGACTGCATGTGGAAATCCAGTTTTCCCAGCACAATTTGTTGAATAAACTGTCATTGCTCCAGGCATTGGTTTTAGCTGCTTGATCAAATATAAGTTGGTTGTAGATGTTTATTGATTTCTCGTGTTTCTATCCTGTTCCCTTGGTCTATCCCTGCTGTTTTTGTACCAGTACCATTATACTGCCCTGTAGTAAGATTTGAAATGTGGTATGGTGATGCCTCCTGATCTGTTTTTATTGTACAGGATTGCTTTAGTTATTTGAGGTCTCCTGTGCCTCAATATGAATTTCACCATCATTTTATCCAGATCTGAGAAATATGTCTTTGGTATTTTGTTTGGTATGGCAATGAATCTACAAATTACTTTTAGGAGAATGGACATTTTGATGATATTGATTCTTCCAATCCATGAGCATGGAAGATTTTTCCATTTCTTGGTATCCTCTTCTATTCCTTTAAGATATTCTAATTCTCATAGTAGAGATCTTTAACGTCCTTGGTTAAGTTTATTCCAAGGTATTTGATTGTTTTTGTAGCTATTGTGAATGGGATTGATCTTAGCAGTTCTTTCTCAGCTGTGGCATTCCTTGTGTATACAAAGGCTGTTGATTTTTGTGCATTGATTTCATACCCTGCTACTTTGCCAAACTCTTCGATGAGTTCCAATAGTCTCTTAGTAGATTTCTGTGGATCCCCTAAATAAAGAATCATATCATCTGCAAAGAGGGATAGTTTGAGTTCTTCCTTCCCAATTTGTATCCCTTTAATTTCTTTTTCTTGCCTAATGGCACTGGAAAAAACATCCAGAATTATATTGAATAGCGGTGGTGGGAGTGGGCATCCCTCTCTGGTACCACATCACAGTGGAAATGCTTCCAACTATTCCACATTGAATAGGATGCTGGCCGTGGGTTTTTCATAAATTGCTATGATTGTCTTGAGGAATGTTCCTTCCCTACCCAGTCTGCTTAGAGTTTTCATCATGAACGGGTGTTGCATTTTATCAAATGCTTTCTTGGCATCTATTGAGATAGTCATGTGGTTTTTCTTCTGCAGTCTGTTAATGTGGTGTGTCACACTGATTGTTTTGCGCACATTAAACCATCCCTGCATTCCAGGGATAAATCCCACTTGGTCTGGGTGGATGATCTTTCTGATGTGTTGTTGCATTCTATTGGCCAGAATTTTATTGAGGATTTTTGCATCTATGTTCATCAGGGATATTGGTCTGTAATTCTCTTTCGATGCTGCAGCTTTGTCCGGCTTACGGATTAAGGAGATGCTGGCTTCATAGAAAGAATTTGGGAGGACTCCCTCTTTTTCGAGTGTTCTGAATAGCTTTAGAAGAATTGGAGTTAGTTCTTCTTTAAATGTCTGGTAGAATTCAGCAGTGAATCCGTCTGGTCCTGGACTTTTCTTTGTTGGGAGGGCCTTTATTACTGTTTCAATTTCTGTCTCAGGTATGGGTCTGTTTAGGTTTTCGATGTCCTCATGGTTCAATGTAGGTAGGTTGCATGTGTCCAGGAATCTATCCATTTCTGATAGGTTTCCGTGTTTGCTGGCATACAAGTCCTTGTAGTAATTTCTGATGATTCTTTTTATTTCTGTGGTGTCTGTTTTTATGTTTCCTTTTTCATCTCTGATTTTATTGATTTGAGTCTTTTCTCTTCTTTTTTTAGTTAGTTGGGCCAATGGGGTGTCAATTTTGTGTATTTTTTCAAAAAAACAGCTCCTCGTCTGGCTGATCTTTTGTAATCTTTCTTGGATTCAATCCTGTGGATTTCTTCTCTGGTTTTAATTATTCCTCTTCTGCTGCATTTGGGTCTGTTTTGCTGCTGTTTTTGCAGATCCTTGAGATCCGTTGAAAGCTCATTTACTTGGTGCCTTTCCAATTTTCCAATTTCTTGATGTAGGCACCTATTGCTATAAACTTTCCTCTCAACACTGCTTTCACTGTGTCCCACAAGTTTTGATATGTTGTGTTGTTATCCTCATTTACTTCCAGAAACTTTTGGAATTCTCTTTTGATTTTTTCTATGACCCAGTGTTCATTCAGGAGCATGTTGTTCAGTCTTCATGTGTTTGCATACTCTCTAGGGATTCCTGAGTTTCTAATTTCCACCTTCATTCCACTGTGGTCTGAGAAACTGCATGGTATGATACTAATTCTTTTGACTTTGCTGCGACTTGCTTTATGGCCTAGTATGTGGTCAATCCTAAAATAGGTTCCATGCACTGCTGAGAAGAATGTAAATTCTTTAAAAGTACGATTGAAAGTTCTATAGATTTCTGTAAGATGCATTTGGGCTATTGTTCGATTAAATCTGGTGTTTCCTTGTTGATCTTCTGTCTTGTTGATCTGTCTATTTCTGAGAGTGGAGTGTTGAAGTCCCCGAGTACTATTGTGTTGGCATCTAAGTCTCCCTTTGAGTCCCTTAATATTTCTTTTAATAAACCAGTGCTGTGCATACAAAGACTGTTGGTTTTTTGTGCATTGATTTTGTGTCCTACTACTTTGCCAAATTTTTCTATGAGTTCCAATATTCTCCTAGTGGAGTTCTTTGGATCCCCTAAGTAAAGAATCATATCACCTGCAAAGAGGGATAGTTTGACTTCTTCCTTCCCAGTTTGTATCCCTTTAATTTCCTTTTCTTGCCTAATGGCTCTGGCCAAAACTTCCAGAACTATATTGAATAGCAATGGTGAAAGAAGACATTCCTGTCTGTACCAGATCTCAGTGGAAATGCTTCCAACATTTTCCTATTCAATACGATGCTGGACGTGAGTTTATCATAAATTGCCTTGATTGTGTTGAGGAATATTCCTTATAAACCCAATTTGCTTAGAGTTTTCATCATGAAATGGTGTTGTATTTTATCAAATGCGTTCTCTTCATCTGTTGAGATAATCAAATAGTTTTTATTCTGCAGTCTGTTAACGTGGTGTATCAGAAATATGATTCATGAATGTTGAACTATCCATGCACACCATGGATGAATCCCATTTCATCTGGTGGATGATCTTTCTGGATTTGTTGTTAAATTGTGTTGGCCAGAAATTTCTGAGGATTTTTGGGTCTATGTTCATCAGAGACATTGGTCTATAATTCTCTTTCTCTGCTGCATCTTTTTTATGTTCAGGAATTGGGATAGAACGAATTTGGGAGGATAGCGTCTCTTTCAATTGTTTTGAATAGTTGGAGAAGATTTTGAGTTAGTTCTTCTTTAGATGTCTGGTAGATTTCAGCAGTGAATCCATCCGCTCCTGGGCTTTTTTTGTTGGGAGGGCCATTATTACTGATTCAATTTCTTACTTGTTTAATGGTCTGTTTATGTTTTCTGTTTATTCATGGTTCAGTTTAGGTAGGTTGTATGCACCCAGCAATCTATCCATTTCTGCTATATTTCCCAGTTTGTTGGCAACAACTCTTCCTAATAGTTTCTGATGGCTATTTGTTTCAGTGGTGTCTCTTGTTACATTCCCGCTTTCATCTCTAATTTTTGAAAAGATTTTGTTTATTTATTTGAGATGTAGAATTACAGACAGTGAGTGGGAGAGACAGAGAGAAAGGTCTTCCTTCTGTTGATTCACTCCCCAAGTGGCCACAATGGCCGGAGCTGCACTTATCCGAATCTGAAGCCAAGAGCCAGGTGCTTCTTCCCAGTCTCCCATATGGGTGCAGAGCCCAAGGACTTGGGCCGCCTTCTCCTACTTTCCCATGCCATAGCAGAGAGCTGGATTGGAAGAGAAGCATCCAGGACTAGAACCGGCACCCATATGGCATGCTGGTGCCACAGGTCAAGGATTAAGCTACTGCACCATGGTGCTGGCCCCATCTCTAAGGCACCTTTTGCTATTTACTTTCTCTGTAACACTGCTTTTGCTGTATCCCATAAGTTTTGATATGTTGTGTTCTTACCATCATTTGCCTCGAGAAAGTTTTTTATTTCTCTTTTGGTTTCTTCTATGACCCACAGTTCATTCAGGAGCATGTTGTTCAGTCTCAATGTGTCTGCATATGCTCTAGAGATTCCTGAGTTGTTAATTTCCAGCTTCACCCATTGTGGTGTGAAAAGATGCATGCTACGATTCTGATTCTTTTGAAGTTGATGAGACTTTCTTTATGACCTAGTATGTCAGTCCTAGAGATGGTCAATCCCATTATGGTCAATCCAACAGAAAGTTTTATGTACTGCTGAGAAGAATGTGTATTCTCTGTAGGATGAAAAGTTCTATGGATATCTATTAGATCCATTTGGGCTATAGTGTTGATTAAATCTGCTGTTTCCTTGTTGATTTTCAGTCCAGTTGATCTGCCCATTGCTGATAGTGGAGTATTGATGTCCCCCAATACTATTGTATTAGAGTCTAGTCTTGCTGTAAGCCCCTTAAGATGTCTTTTATATAGCCCAGTGACCTGTAATTAGGTACATATACATTTATAATAGTTGCATCTTCCTGTTGAATTGATCCCTTAATCACTATATAGTACGCTCTTTGTCTCTCTTAACAGTTTTTGTCTTAAAGTCTGATTTTTTGATATTAAGATGGCTAAACCAGCTCTTTTTTGGTTTCTATTGGCATGGAACATCTTTTTAAAACCTTTCACTTCCAGTCTGCAATCACCTTTGTTAGAAAGATGTGTTTCTTATAAGCAGCAAATAATGGGTTTTATTTTTTAATGAATTCAGCCAGTCTGTGTCTTTTAACTGGAGACATGAGGCAAATTTCATTCAAAGTCACTATTGATAAGTAGTGTCTTTGCCCTGCATTTTTTCCAAAGATATTTCTAATACATGCATTGAACTTACTGTGATCTTTTACTGAGAGACTTTCTTCCTTTGCATTCTTTCGTACTGATGGCCGTGTTTCTGTGTTTCTGTGCGTAATACATCTTTAAGCATCTTTTGCCTGGCTGGATGAGTGGTAACAAATTCTTTCAATTTCTGTTTGCTATGAAAGGTCTTTATTTCACCTTCATTCACAAATCAGAGCTTTGCAGGGTATAATATTCTGGGATGGCAGGTTTTTTCTCTTAGGACGTGGGCTGTATTTCACTACTCCCTCCTAGGCTGTAGGGTTTCTATGAGTCCAATTAAAGATCTTCTGAGAGTTATCTGGTATTTCATTCTTGCTCATTTTAGAAACTTTTTCTTTATGTTTCACTGTGGTGAGTTTGATTACAGTGTGTCCTGGCGAGGATCATTTCTGGTCATGTCTATTTGGAGTTCTGGAGCTTCCTGTACTTGGACGTGTCTTTCTCCAAACCTGGGAAGTTCTCTGCTAGTATCTCACTAAAAAGGCCTTCTAACTCTTTCTCTCTCCCATGCCTTCAGGAAATCCTAGAACTCAAATGTTGGGTTTTTAATAGTACCCTATAGAATCTCAACATTATTTTTTAGATTTCTAATTTCCTCTTCTTCTCTTTGGTTTGACTGTATACTTTCCTGTGCTCTGTCTTCTAAGTCTGAGATTCTGTCTTCTGCCTCACTGATTCTGTTTTTAAGAATCTCAACTGCATTTTTATTTGTTCTATTGAATTCTTCTTTTCCTTTCAATTTCTCTTCAATATCTCAATTTCATATTCTATTGAATTCTGCATTTCATTTTGTTCCTACTTAAGATTTCATTTTCATGAGAGAATTTTTTCATGTCATGCATGGATTTCAGTAGTTCGTGTGTTTGCTTCTGATTACTTCTAAGTATTCTTATCATCAATATCTGAGTTCCATTTCTTGCATTTCTTCAATCTCATCATCTTCATAATCCTTAATTGAAGTGTCATGTTCTTTTGGGACCATCATGTTGCTTCCTTATTCTTGTTTCTTGGGTCATTTCTTTCGTTGTTTGGCATTTATGGAGATGCTCATTGGTTTCTTCCTTTTTTCTGCTATTGCTGCTTTTTTCATTGTATTATGACTCTGTAGATAAGTGGTCTGTCTGCTTACCGTGAATCTCTAGAGGCTTGTGGTGGGTGAGGCCAGAGATCTCTGTTCAGTTTTCCAGGTTTAAGGGTGTGCCTAAGGTGACACACCCAGGTTTGGCATGGTAAATTCCTCTCTCTCTCTCTCTCTCTCTCTCTCTCTCTCTCTCTCTCTCCTTTGGCAATGAGTGCCTGAGTGCTAGCCCCAGTGGTATAATATTCGTCTGCTCTGTCTCAAGGACCACAGAAAGGATCTGTTCAGTCCTCAGTGTAAGTTCAGATTCCCCTGCAGTGTCTCTCACCAGGTAGCCGAAGCCACCCAAGCTTGTGGTGTCTCCTGCCAAGACTATTCGCATTTCAGCCATAATGTGAGTTCTCCCACACATCCTGTTTTTTTTCACAGTCCCATTTCATACACTCTCCACATTCACTGCTTTTAGTCTCCTGTTATTATTCCCCACCAGAGTCAGGTTTTTCTCTCTGGCTGATTGCCAGGCGCAGCCCCATGCTGGTGCAGCTGTTATGTATGTCCAAAATGGCACCTGCTCTATCAGCTTGTACATCTTTGTAAGGTGATTGGAGAGAGAGAGAATGGGGTCTGTACTGGCCCTTTTATATTTTCTCTCTCCTCTATTTAGGCTAGTGCGCTTTCCCCCATGGGGCTTCACGCCTCATTTCTTCTGGCTCTTCCTACTGCTTTTCCACCAGAGTCTTGGGCAACTGCAGTCTCATCTCACCTCTCCTTCCTGTGCTGGTGTTCAGGCTCTCGGCTATTCAAGCCCCAAGCTGTGAGCATTCACTCCCTCCTCGTAGGTCCTTCATGTCCTGCTAATTATGGAAGTTTCCTCTGCCATTTTTTCCATAACTCTTCCCGGAGACTATTCAAGTATTCCATTCTTTTTTTATGGCTGAGTAGTAGTCCATAGTGTATATATACCACATTTTCTTTTTAAGTCATCAGGTAATGGGCATCTGGGTTGATTCCATCTCTTAGCTATTGTGAATTAAGCTGCAATAAAGTTGGGAGTACAGATAACCTTTCTATATGCTGATATCACCCTATTTTGGTAGATTCCCAGGAGTGGGACTAAAGGATTTGTCACACCTTTCCCTTCCTCTTTTTCTTCCTCTGCTCCCCCCACCACACACTTCGTCTGGTTTATTGAGGTCCTTGGTGCCTAAACAGACCCTTCTCAACCCCTTGCAATGCAAACGGAAAAACAGATAAGCCTCACAGGGCAGCTATGAAACTGATAAGCAGTAATTCTTGGAGACTACAAAGAGCCCCCTACCCTTCTGCCAGCTGCCTCCTACACACCCTGCACCCTGTGGCAAATTCCCTGCTAACCAGGTAAAACCTGTGTTCCAAATGCACCCAGAGAACAGTCTTTTCACAAGAACAGATTGTCCCCAACCTCTTTGCTTCTAATAAAGAAACCCGTCGCTGTTGAGGTCAGTCTCCAATTCCTTTTTTCATCTCTCCTTTCTGGAGGCATGAAAGGCCAGAACCCCGAGCTATTCCATACCTCCTAACATTTGGTGGCCCATACAGAGAATGGGTCTTTGTGTGTCTTAACCTCCCCCTCCCTACTTTCCTTCTTTTTGTGGCAACTGGGGTGGGGACCATGAAGTGGCCATTGAGCATCCAGCTCTCCATGGTAACTGGCACATCCCCCCAGTCACATAATGGCCCCAAATTCACCCCCACCCCCAGGTTCACAAGTCATTGGGGGTTTACAATATCCCTTAGAAATTTCGTATTCCCTTATAGGCCTCAATCATCTTTAAAACAAACTCTCATCAAACTTTCCATCAAACTCAGTTTAGATTGGACAAAACTACTCTTAGCCCTCGTAAAGCTTAGAGCTCTGCCACAGAAACCCCTACAATTTAGTCTCCTTGAAGTCATGTTTGGAAGAACCAGAACCATTCTGAGGCTCGAGATCTCACCTCCCCCCTTGCCTCCAACTTGCCCTCTCCCTTCCTTTCAGGTCCCAGATCATCTCTATGGCAACATATTAACCAGGCCCCACAGGCTCTGCTATTCAGACCATACCTATTTAACCTGTTCCAAAATTTCTTACAAAACCACATCAAAGCTGCCTCTAGAAACAAAGTTAAGACCATGATGCTACTCCACCACCTCACTCATGGATTCCAGCCCCTTGCCTCAACACTTGAGGAGAATTCCAGGCTCTAGAGGCAAACCCCAGCACTCGCAATGCCCCTGCTCAGCAGCAAGTAGCCATATGGAATCAAAGTCCCTTTTCCTTTTTGCCTCTTGGGGCTGGAATAAAGAACTTATTGCACCTTTCCCTTCCTCCCTTTCTTCCTCCTCACCTCTCCACCCCACTTCCTCTGTTTTATCGAGATTCTTTATGCCTAACCAGACCCTTCTCAACCCCTTGCAATGCAAATGAAAAAACAGATAAGCTTCACAGGGCAGCTATGAAACTGATAAGGGAGAAATTCTTGGAAACTTTCAACAGCCCCTTCTCTTCCACCAGCTGCCTTCTTCACACACCCCACTCTGTGGCAAATTCTCTGCTAACCCAATAAAACCCGAGTTCCAAATATGCCCAGGGTGCAGTCTCTTCACAAGAACAGACTGTCACCAACCTCTTTGCTTCCAATAAAGCAAACTGTCTCCGTTGAGGTCAGTCTCCCACTCCTTTTTCCTTCTCTCCTTTCTGGGGGTATGAAAGGTCAGAACCCCAAACTGTTCCAGACCTAACAGGGATGGCTTCGTCATATAGTAGAACTATTTTCAGCTTTCTGGGGAGTCTCCATACTGTCTTAGACAAAGGTAGTACTAGTTTTTATTCCTACTGGCAGTGGATTAGCAAACCTTTTTCCTCACAGCCCAGCCAGCATTTATTTGTCTTTGTCATTCTAACTGGAGTCTGGTTTTATTTGCATTTTGCTGATATCTAGTAATCCTGAGCATTTCTGTGTTTGTGTTTCTGCTTGGCATGTGAATTGTATCCTTTGGAAAATGCCAATTCATGTTCTTTGCTCATTTCTCACTGGATTGTTTGCTTTATTGTTGTTGAATTTCTTGAATTTTTTATAGATTCTGTATATTAATTGCTTATCAGTTTGCAATTTCTCTCATTTTTCAGTTGCCTCTGCACTTTGTTGAGTGTTTCCTTTGTAGTATAGAAGATTCTTAGCTTGATATACTCTACTTACCCTATTTTTCTTTTGATTGCTTGTGTTTCTAGGGTATTGTCCAAAAAGTCTTTACCTATGCCAACATCTTGCAGAGTTTTCCCAATGTTCTCCTCTAGTAATTTGATGGAATCAGGTAAGATTTGTGTCCTTCATCCATTTTGAAAATCCAGGACTGAGACATTTAATCTGAGTCCCGGGAAGCACTCAGTCAACTCCCTTGATCATTGAAAGGCTGCAGAGGAAAACAGTCACTTGCAGCCCATGAAGAGATGGAAATTGCAATTGTGGCAGCCATTTGGGCACTGAGCTCTGATTTATTCAAAGTTTAGATAGAGTGATTACTCAAATGCGTTAGGGTCTTCAAATGAGGCCATCATGGATTAGGGTAGCCCTAAACCTAGTGGCAGTGCCGTTAAAAAAGACAAAGAGGAGACATAAAACAGACGAGATGTCATATGAGATAAATGTGGAGACTAGTCACCCGGCCACAAGTGAAGGATTCCTGGAGCCACCAAGAGCTGAAAAATCCAAGAGCAGAAAGGATCTTCCCATGGACCCTCCCAAGGGACTATATCCCTGAACACACCTTGACCTCATAGTTCTGCTCTCCTGAGCAGGAGAGGGAATTTATTTCTTTTGCTTTTTGTCACTCAAGTTGGAGCAATTATTTAAGGCATCCCTTGGAGACTGGTACACATACTGACTACTTCTCTTTAACCCTGGAGCATTGTAAATCCCTTGTGACCAAATGGTACTCTGCATTCTATTACAAGCAAGAGCCCTTCAATTTCTACCACTTACTGATGCCTCTATGGTTATTCATATGCAAGTAAATATCCTTATACTTTATCATCTGTGGCTTGTTAAATCACTCTGGAGCCTGTATTGCCCATATTATTCCCACAGAGGCTCTTGAAATTGGCTCCTGTGTCCCTATTTCCTGCCCCCAACCATAATCTTTATATTGTAGCCCAGCAAGAAGTCCCAAATTCATAGTAGTTCCTGGCCTAACCTTGGAATCAGCTGCTACTCTGACCCTCAATTTAATATTTTCCCAGTGAAACTGAATGACTCTTCTGGTAGAGATTCAGCAAGGGAGTGTGTCTTCTGATTTCGGTTCCTTTTCTTCATAAGTTACCAGAATTCAACTGTGGGGCCTCTAACATGGTGACCTTGTTTAATCCCACTCACCTCCCAAAGATCCCATGTCTACATACCACAGTTGGATTACATTTCAATCATCTCAAGAGTTCCCAATCGGAATGAAATTTCAATTCATGAATTAGAGAATGTGAAAAAGAGAAATGCCAGATTACTTTCAGAGAGTCTGCAATTAGACTCATAGCTGACTTCTCATCAGAATCCCTACAGGCTAAAAGAGACTGGCAAGACATAATGCAAGTCTTAAGAGAAAAAAAAAACTGTCAACTGTATCCTGCAAAGCTCTCATTTATGAGTGAAAATGAAATAAAGACCTTCCAGAACAAATAGAAATTAAAAGAATTTGTCACCACTTGTCCAGTCTTCAAAGATGCTTAAGTATGCGCTATACACAGACACAGAGAGTCATCATTATGAAAGAAAGTAAAGAAAGAAAATCCTCCTAAAATTACAAAAGAAATAAAAGTAAGCAATAGGAATCTTTATAGGAAAAGGACAGGGCCAAGGTGTTACTAATCCAGTCACCTTAATGTAAATGGCCTCAACTCACCAGTTAAAAAGATACAGGCTCAAGCTGGCACTGTGGCACAGCGGGTTAACGCCCTGGCCTGAAGCGTGGCATCCCCCGTGGGTGCCGGTTCTAGCCCAGGCTGCTCCTCTTCCAATCCAGCTTTCTGCTGTGGCCTGGAATAGCAACTCTGTGGTGACGTATGGCGTAGGATGTGATTTCACATGCTTATTTTCCCATCTCTTTTCTAGTGAGGTGCTTGACCCATTTTTGCATTGAGCTCTTTCATTTTGGTGGTAAATTCCAAGAGCTCTTTGTATATTTTGCATACAACCTTCATCCAAATGTGTTTTGCAAATGCCTTTTCCAAGTCTGTGGCTTGTGTTCTCATTTCTTCAACAATTTCTCTGGTAGAATTGGAGTGGTTAATTTGAATGAAATGGAGCTTAGGTGTGGTATCTTGGGTGTCCTACCAAAAGGATCATTGCCAAACCCATTGGTGAGATCTATAAGATTAGAAATAGAAGACACCAGCAGGAGAGTTCTAGATGAATCAGGAAGTTCTTCTGGTCCTTGCTTCTATCCTTAGCTTTGAATCTGACCCCTGTCTTCACCTCAGCCCAGGACCCCTAGGGATGTCACTGCTTATGTCTCACTCAGCCTTCTTCAAGACAAAATCTCCACCTCCATGACAGGTCCCCCTATCTGTCACATGGGTGAGAAGCCAATGAGAAAAAGCAATGGGGGATGCACAGGTGATTTTAAGAAAATGTTTTTCAGCCTGAGTTGTTCAACATCCCATGAAAATGACAACTACTTGCTTTTACACAATCACCATTCCTTGCAATGAATATCTTTCTCTCTTGTGATATTTTCTCCCCAAGAACTTTCCATGTACTCTCGTTGAATGAAATCCTGAGCTCCTTGTGTTCAATGAAGGCTGTCCTTGCCAAAAGTTGTTCTAGGTCATCAACGCTGACATTTAGGACAAAATGTGTCTCTGTAGTGGGACCATCCTGGGCAGCATAGGGTGTTAAGCAACCATCCTGGGCTCCACCTACCAGATATTGGAAGTTTCCCTTCATCTAGCATGACACCAAAAATGTTTCCAGGGATTCCCAAGTGTTCCCAGTGGGTAGAATATCTAAGTTTGAAACCCATTGTATGGATAGAAATATCAAAGATAGATAACTACATAATTTGTTGGTAGACTGATGAAAAATGATAAGTAGATTGTGGAGAGAGATGATTGGTATATCAGATGATAAAGAGTTGAATGACAGGTAAATGGCAGATAGAGAGATGATTGATGGGTAATTGGTAGAAAGGGATGGAGGGATGAATAGGTGGTAAAATAATTAGAAAACTTATTGTTAATTAACTAATGATAGATGATTGACAAGTAGTAAAGAGACAGATGATTGATAAATAATTAATAGATGATAGGAGATGTGTGATTGTCAGCTAGGTAAATAGTGGATAGAGATGAGTAAATCATAGATGATAGGCAAATATATTAGTAAGTAGGGAAATTATTGGTGGGTAGTTCATAGATGATAGGAAGGCAGATAGGTACATAGACAGATGCATATATAGGATGTCTACTTATGTATATACCTATCTGCATGCAGTGTTGTTACCCAACCACAAGGTTATGTTCTGAGCACATTTAAGGGAGGCCAAACTGGGATTTTTTGTAGGTGAAATGTATCCAATGAAGCTTCAACTTCCTATATTTTCAACTAATAATGGCTTTAACCAGGGTGTAACCCCATCATAAATTGCAGAGCATCTGTATCTCTCTCTCCCTCCCTCCCTCCCTCCCTCCCTCCCTCCCTCCCTCCCTCCCTCCCTCCCTCTCTCCCACTGAGTTTATGAACCCATTGGCCAATTCCTCATCTCTTTCTATCACAATATCATCTTCTGAATGTTGCATCTTGTCTGCCAGGTTCTTCTTACCTTTGTTGTAGCACACCCATGGTTTCTCTAATCTCATCCTCTTTATGTGTTCCACTGGTGAAATTTTTCCTTCATTTTCTGGTGCTTTTACTCTGTGGGACTGTCATGACAAATGTTTACCCACCCTAGCTGGCTTGTGCAGTAGAAATGTGTTCCCTCACAACTCTGGAGACCGAAAAAATGAGATCAAGGAGTTCTCAGGTTGCAACTATCTGGAGACTCTGAGGGACTATTTCCACATCTCTCTCTAGCTTCTTGTGTGTGTGTTTTTTTTTCTTTTCTGGAAACCACTAGCATTCTTTGGCTGATAGAAGCATCCACCCACTCCCATCTGCTATTATCCTTCCATGGCATTCTCACCTGTACCCAAATTTCCTCTTCTGATAAGGAGACAAACAAGTTGTATTAGGGATTGGCCCAACTCCAAATGATCTCATTCTATCTTATCAATCTGCAAAAATACTATTTCCAATTAAGTTTTTATCCTAAGGTATTGGGGGCTAGGTTTTGCATGCACAAGTTTTGAAGAAGACACAATTCAGCCACAGCAAGAGGAGTTTCTCTTATATTTGTGAGTTTCCATAGTGGGTGAGGAAATCAAACACAGCTTCCTCTTCTGGGTTGGGTTGCACTGTCAGGCACTTCTCTGTCCTCTTAATCTATGGGCAAACGAAGGACTCACACATGTACAAAAAGAGAGATCACAGTTTCTGTGGGTTCCAGACTCAGTTGCACTTGTCCAGAATGCCTGGTATAATTATGTAAGGATGTTCATGCTTCTTCTGGCTATCATAGGACAAGTGTCCCCAGAAATGTCACTTAAAACTGGTGGGCCCAGAGCTGACACTGGACACCTCACCCTCAGGTGCATTAAGGGACAACATTAGTTGATCAGAAGGAAGGTCTTGGGAGTTCCCTATCATGCTGGTGGGTAGGTAAGGGGAATCTGAGGAAGATCCAGCCGTGATGCATGCTTACATCTAAGACAGTTCTCCCAACTAGATGTTGAAGATGAAGGATCTGGAAATCTCTCTAAAGATCTCTTAGGAATATTCTCTTTGACAACTGAAGTGACTGATATATTCCACAAAGGAGATTTCGATGTCCTAATCCTTAGTGTATATGCAAGGCAACTTATTTGCAAACAGCTTCTTTGAAGACTTAATTGACTGGATAATCTTTATATGAGGTCATCCAGGGTTTGGGTGGTCCTTAAGACCCATGATAGTGTCCTAAGAGAAAGGAGACATGGACACAGAGGAGAACCCACATGAAGTAAGTCAGAGACTGGAGTGATGAAGTCATGAGCAAAGGATGCCTGAAACCACCAGGCACTGGAAGAATCACCAAAGATCTTCTGGATCCTGCGGTAGGAGAGAAACCTGAGACAACTGATGCCCTAATATGGCAGATGAGGAAACTGAGGGTCAAGAAAGGTGGACCCAGGCCCCACCCTTAGCTGGGAGCAGCACAGTCCTCTGGCCCATATCATGCAGTTGCCCAGGGCTTCTTGAATTGGCTGTGAGCTCCATTCAGCTCAGCCAGTCATGCTGAGTCCCTGAATAACTTCTGGGGGACATTAGCCACCCGAGTGTGAGAAATGTATGGCTGGGCCCAGTTCCCCTTTAAAGATGCTCCAGAGCTCAGATGTTTTGCCTCAACATAACCAAAACCATCATCTCTCCAAGTTCCTTCTCCCAGCTCATCTCTACCACAGTGACACTTGGTGTACCCTGGACACACATAACAGCATGCCAGTAACAGGGTAATCCAAATCCCAGGAAACCAGCCTAGGAGACAAGGGCTGGCTCCTGCCTCCTGGGTCCTTCTCATTACCCAGCTATGTGGCAGCTCCCAGGACATAACTCAGGACCCACAGAATGTGGCTTGTTGTGAGAAGACCATGATCATCAACCAATTTCAGTTGCCAGGATACAACTGCTGCTGCTTGGTGTCTTGTCCTCATTTGACTTCTGCGAGTTCAACAGCAATGAAGACCAAAAGGAATACTACTTCAATCTTCAGCTTCATGGAGGGTTTTCTAGAATTGAGTGTTAAGACATGAAAAGCTTTATTTGTAATATCTAAGATACAGAACAACCAAAGCATGCAGGTATGAATATGTAAGCGCAATGTGTTCCATCCCTGCAGTGAAATAGTATACACCGACACACTACTGTGTGGGCATATTTGAAAACATGATGTTCAGTGAAAGATGTCAGACACAAAAGGTCCCTTACTGTGTGATCCCTTTGATAGGAAATGTCCAGAACAGGTAAATCTACAAAGACAGGGCTAGTGATTGGCAGGGACTGGGGAAAAGAAGGTGACTTCCCATGGCAGTGGAATCCCTTTTTGGGGAGGTCGAGAGTTCTCTGTAACCAGACAGAAGGGACAGTTACATGGCATGCCTGGTGTACTAAATGCCTTGAATTGTTCTTTATTTTTGTTTGAGATTTATTTATTCAGGGTCATGTGGAAAAGCTGTCATGAAGAGCTAAATTGCCTACTTGCTGTGATCACCAAGGCCCAAGAAAGAGCCCCAGATGTCACCAGGAATGTGACAGAAGAGCAGAAGCTCAGGCTGGAACAGTTCATGCAGAACCTGAATAGAACAGTCCCCTTTCCAGAAAAAACAGTGAATGATTGCCTCGACCTTCCCCAGAATTTGTCTGAGATGTAATGGGTCCAAGTGCTGAGGCCAGAAGTGGAGAGTTCTATGTGTACAGGTATCTATGCTAGAGAGAGTACCAATAACACGACTACATGGATGCCATGGCTGAGAAGCAAAGACTACTAGATGCAGTTTCAGGCGAGCGTGGAAGAGGATATCATCGCTGCCACGGAGCAGATAACAAAGCATTGGACAAAGCTCCAGAAGTTAAAAGGGTAAGAAATTATTGGCAAAGAAGATGAAAATTTAGCAGAAAAAATCTAAAAGAATGAGCTAGTCGGGCCCAGAAGCTGCAGTCTAGTTGTGTGAGGAGGCTTCTGGAACAAAAGATGAGAAAGAAGAAGATGAGCCAAGCTTCATCATGGGATGATGACAATGTAGCTATCTTGGACGGCTTATTCCTGACTAGAGTTCAGAAAACCCAAGTGAGCAGGGATAGGAGGCCTTCCTCTCAGCCTCTCTCCTGAAGACTCACGGGTTGGGGAGCACTGGAAGCACTGCTCTGCCCCCAGCCTTCATGGGCTTACAGCCTCTGGGACGAGAACTATCTCTGGGATACTCAGGCACTACCTCACAGAGTTGATCTATATTCCTGTAGAAAGGAGAAAGCACCTAACTTGTTGCTGGCAAGTTTTTCACATGTGAACAGCAATGACATTGAGGCTGATATGCATGAAGGGAGCACTTATTTGGTAAAGAATAGAAAACCTTAAAAAATTAAATGCCAGCACATGAGACACAACTGCAAGAGATGAGCCAGAAGGAGCCAGGAACTGCATGCATCCAGCTCTCCTATGTGGGTGGCAGGGGCCCGAGGACTTTGACCAGTTTCCACTGCTTTCCTGGATGTATTGGCGGGGAGACGGGTCAGGAGCATGAAAAGAGGATTCAACCCTGCACTTAAATGGGATCCTGGTTTAACTTGCTGTGCCACCTAATAGGTTTAAAAACTTGGGATTCTGGCTTTTGTGTGCCCAGAAATGAGATTGACTTCAACAGAGACAGCTTGCTTTATTGAAGCAAAGAGGTGATGAAGGTTTCTGAAGAGACGATGTATAGCGTGCATGTAGGGCCAAGCTTTTATCTGGTCTGGTTGCTGAGGGGCTCTCCAGAAGCATTGGAGGCCTTTGGCATATCTAGTTTTGCCAGGCATTTTCTGGGTGGGCAGAGAGAGAGAGAGACTGAAAGTAGATTTCCCGTGAAGGGGACTAGGGAAGGGTGACATTCTTGTGAGCCTTATTGTCCTTTATCCCAGACCCTCAAGGTAAAAAAGGGAAGAGGAACATTGATTCTATCTGGCTACTTACTGCTGAGAAGAGCCATGGGGTTTTTCCTCTAGCACCTCTCCTGGAATTCTCTTTGGGTTTTGAGAGAAGGTGGTGGACTAGCATCATGGTCTTAACCTGATCTTGAGAGATGGCTTTGATGTGATTCTGTAAGAAACTTTGGAACAAATTAAATAGGCATGGTGTGAATAGCAGGGCTATAGGGATGACTGTGACAGACCTGGTAAGAGGAGCTAACCATGCCCACTTCCCATGGGAGACAGCAGAAAAGCATCCTGCCCAAAAGAGATACAAGTGTTAAGAAAGTTTTCACCACAAGTGCAGCCAGTATGGGTTGGTGAAGATTAGAGCCAGGACTACGCAGACACTAGCAAGAGGTGACAATGCATTACAAAATGGAGTACAAACAGAAAGTTAAAAAGGGTATCTGTGTGGGTGTGAGGTTTCATACATCACTCCAGAGTCAGCAACCTGTGATGAGATCAGAGGTAGACTGGTGGAGTCTAGTACCGATGACTCTCCTGTTTTTGGTCGAAGTTTGGGATATAAAGTGAGAGTGAAGAAGTCAGTCTGGTCTGGAGTGAAGCAGATGAACACTCTTCAGAGCTAGAGATTGATGATGACCTGTTGTCAGAGGTAATCAAATGAGCTTTGGAGTGGTGTCATCTAGAGATCTTCCCGGAGGACTGGGAGGAAGGTGTAGAGTTGGCTAAAGGTGTTCACCTGCAGTCCTGGAAGTCACATCATAAAGGAAGTGTGACCCTTTTCAGGGAAGGCACTCTGTTGATTCTGATTTTCTAGCTGGCCTGGGAACAGAGCTGTCCTGAATAGGTCAGTATAGAATAAGCAGGATCTCTAAAAGGAAATTGTCAGTTTTGCATGTAATGTTACTAACCTCAGGCTGCCTTCCCTGATGGCAGTGGTTACTTTGAAGGCTGGGCAGAGAGAAGGGCTTTGTCAGCTTAGGGAGGGCCAACAGGGTCTGCAGCAATCCCGGATTCCTTCAATCCTAGGGGCAGTTCTGTTTTCAGTGGCCCAGCTCCTGGTAGAGCCGAAAGGCCTCTTTAGATGCTGGTTTTTGTTTGGACTGCCTACTGTCCAAATCCTGGGCTTTCCACATTGACTGGCCCTTGTTGGGTCTCCTTGATGGGAGATCACTGTGTAAAGCAGTTATTAATTGGCCTGCCACCTAACCCTACATTGATCCTGCTGTCTAGATCACCCCTCTTCCTCTTGGTCTCTATTAAGCAGACCACAGAAGTGTTATGGGCTGTTAACCAAAATTTAACGTTTCAGGTTCTTGCCATTTACTTAGAGATGAATTCCAAGCACTGGCTCAAGCAAGACATGCAGCGTGGTGAGGTTTAGGATGTATCCGTAAAGTGAGAAGAATACACAGGAACATGAGGTCTTTATAAAGGGGGAGTGGGCCAGAAAGGGTAAATAGAGATTTCCGTATCAGTTGTTTCCAGGGGTCAGACCAGAGTCTGCAAGTGAGAGGGCATGCAGGCGAGAGAGTGCAAGCGAGAGGGCAGAAAAGAGAAACATGGAACATGGGGCCGGCAGGAGAGGGCTGGGCACATGCTCACCAGGGCTCTTCTTCACTTCCAATAGGGGAGTGGTTACATAGTCTGGTTGACAAGTGGGTGGCTATAGGGGAGAGTACATGAGGGGTAAGGGGTGTGGCTTGTGAGCCTAATCTTTTCTCCCTGCCCACTCCCATATAATTTCCCTCTCAGAGATTCATGAGCCTTAATCTTATGGGGATGCTAAAGAGCATAGACTCATCATATCTTCTGTATCTACTCCTGTTGATCATGGATGCAGGCCCTGCCTATCCTGGGAGTGGAAATCTCTTCTAAAGAGTTCATTTCATGATCTCAGACACTGCCAATGGCTGCGTCTCCCACATTATCATCATTACTCTCAGAAAGCTAAAAGAAAGCAAGTAGCAACTAGAGTGCACTTTAAGATGGAAATAATACATTTCATAGACTCCCAGATAGTATGTGGAGATAGGCTCCTTATGCAGACTATAAAACCATTTAGCCTGAGCATAGGGATTTTTTAAATCGAAAATTTTATATAGAAAATATAAATTTCAAAAATACAACTTTTCGATTACAGCGGTTCTTCCCCATAACCATCCTCTCACTCACAAACCATCCCATCTACTACTCCCTCTCCCATCCCATTCTTCATTAAGATTCTTTTTAAATTTACTTTATATACAGGAGATCAACTCTATACTGAATAAAGGTTTCAACAGTTTGCAGACACATAGTATAAAGTGTTGTTTGAAGACTAGTTTTACCATTAATCCTCATAGTGCAACCCATTAAAGATAGAGGTTCTACATGGGGAGTAAGTGCACAGTGACTCCTGTTGTTGATTTTTTTTATCTTTTATTTAATGAATATAAATTTCCAAAGTACGACTCATGGGTTACAATGGCTTCCCCCCCCATACCGTCCCTCCCACCCACAACCCTCCCCTTTCCCACTCCCTCTCCCCTTCCATTCACATCAAGATTCATTTTCGATTATCTTAATATACAGAAGATCAGCTTAGTATACCTTAAGTAAGGATTTCAACAGTTTGCTCCCACACAGAAACATAAAGTGAAAAATAATAGATGATTTTTTTAAATGATGATGAAATCAGATCAGACCTATTGTCATGTTTAATCCCAGTGAGAGTCAAGTTGGGAATTGATAATTTCTTTTTTTTTTTTTTTTACAGAAGATCAGTTTAGTGTACATTAAGTAAAGATTTCAATCGTTTGCACCCCCATAGAAACACAAAGTGAAATATATTGTTTGAGTACTCGTTATAGCATTAAGCCTCAGTGTACAGCACGTTAAGGACAGAGATCCTACATGAGGAGTAAGTGCACAGTGACTCCTGTTGTTGACTTTACCAATTGACACTCCTGTTTATGGCATCAGTAATCTCCCTATGCACCAGTCATGAGTTTCCAAGGCTATGGAAGCCCCTTGAGTTCTCCGACTCTTATCTTGTTTAGACACAGTCATAGTCAAAGTGGAGGTTCTCTCCTCCCTTCAGAGAAAGGCACCTCCCTCTTTGAAGACCTGTTCTTTCCACTGGGATCTCACTCACAGAGATCTTTTTGCCAGAGTGTCTTGGCTTTCCATGCCTGAAATACTCTCATGGGCTTTTCAGCCAGATCCGAGTGCCTTTAGGGCTGATTCTGAGGCCAGAGTGCTATTTAGGACATCCGCCATTCTATGAGTCTGCTGAGTATCTCACTTCCCATGTTGGATCACTCTCCCCTTTATTTATTCTATCGGTTAGTGTTAGCAGATACTAGACTTGTTTATGTGCTCCCTTTGACTCTTAGTCCTTTCATTATGATCAATTGTGAACTGAAATTGATCACTTGGAATAGTGAGATGGTATTGGCACATGCCACCTTGGTGGGATTGAATTGGAATCCCCTGGTATGTTTCCAACTCTACCAATTGGGGCAAGTCAGCCCGAGCATGCCCCAAATTATACATCTCTTCCCTCTCTTATTCCCACTCTTATGTTTAACAGGGATCACATTTCAGTTAATTTTCAACACTTAAGAATAACTGTGTGATAATTACAGAATTAAACCAGTCATATTAAGCAGAACAGACAAAAAAATACTAAGAGGGATAATGTATTAAGTTGTCCATTAGCAGTCAGGGCTATGCTGATCAAGTCACCATTTCTCATAGTGTCCATTTCACTTCAGGAGGTTTCCTTTTTGGTGTTCAGTCAGTTGTCACCGATCAGGGAGAACATATGGTATTTGTCCCTTTGGGACTGGCTTATTTCACTCAGCATGATGTGTTCCAGATTCCTCCATTTTGTTGCAAATGACTGGATTTTGGGACAGAATCCGGCGCCCCGACCGGGACTAGAACCCGGTGTGCCAGCGCCGCTAGGCAGAGGAGTAGCCTATTGAGCCGCGGCACTGGCCCAAAAGTTGTGCTTTTGAAATTTATATTTATTAAATAAAAGTTAAAATAAATCAGCTTTGTGTGGCTCACCAGGATCTTCAAGTAATATAGTAGAACTCACTTAGGAGTTTTCCTGCCAATAACCGCTCCCAGAAGAATCAAAAGAAGAAGTAGGTACAACATGTCTGCCTTAAAGTGCAACAGTCTTGGTGTGACAAAAGCAAGAGCTTTACTTATTTTTTTAGGAGGTATTTAAGACCTTTGACTGGCTCAGAGGAGTAGGCAGACATACCTTTTGAGTTCACCTGCTAAGACTCAAGAGGTAGAAATTTATTCTTTGACAAATGTACCAGCTTGAGATGACCTGTAATTTCACTGAGGTAGGTTTGCTCAGTAGCACTTGATAGCGACCCTTCCATTTCAGCAGTAGCTGGTCTGAAGGGGATCTTTCCTTCCAAGTTTTTTTTTTTATTTTCTTAAAGTTTTTATTTAATGAATGCATTTTTCATAGGTAAAAGTTTAGGAATATAGTGGTTCTTTCCCTCACACCCATACTCAAACCCCACATCCCTCTCCCTATCCCATCTTATACTTCATTATGGTATATTTTAGTTTGGTTTTATATACAGAGGACCAACTCCATGTTAGGCACAGATTTCAACAGTGTGCACCCATAATCACACACAACATATAGAGTACAGTTTGAGAACAAGATTTGCAGTCAATTCTCATAGTACAACTCATTAAGGACAGAGGTCCTACATGGGGAGTAAGTGCACAGTGACTTCTGCTGTTCCTTTAAAAATAAAAAAATAAAAAAATAATTAACACTCTTATTTATGACATCTTTGATCACTCGAGGCTCTCGCCTTGTGCTTCCAAGGCTATGGAAGCCTTTTGTGACCATGGATTTCATCAGTATTTGG
This sequence comes from Oryctolagus cuniculus, assembly GCF_051225735.1. NCBI lineage: Eukaryota > Metazoa > Chordata > Mammalia > Lagomorpha > Leporidae > Oryctolagus > Oryctolagus cuniculus. The sequence continues at coordinate 7,017,183 of NC_142889.1, read as the reverse complement.
ACACAGCCATCAGTAAAGTGGAAGTTCTCTCCTCTCTTCAGAGAAAAGTACATCCTTCTTTGATGGCCCTTTCTTTCCTTGAGGGCTGAGAGATCCTTCATGTGGGCTATTTTTTGCCACAGAGTCTTGGCATTCCACGCCTGAAATTCTCTCACAGGCCTTTCAGCCAGACCAGGAAGCCTTAAGGGTTGATTCTGAGGTCAGAGTGATATTTACTGTGAACATCATTATAGGAGTCTGCTGTGTGGACTGCTTCCCAATTTGGACATTCCTTCCTTTATAAATCTGTCAATTATTATTACCAGGCCCTTGATGTCATTTATATGATCACTCTTTTTTACATGAAAAAGCGTGAAGTTTATTGTATGTCACTTAAACTTGACTGTTTTGAAGTAGGGCAAAGCTCCTGCTACCCCGTTATAGCTGGCATCCATCACTTGAAGCATGTGAAGGGCGAGCACACTTCCTCCCTCAGACTCCTGTCTCAGGGCCTTGTCAACAGAGCTCTCACCAAGAGCAAGTGTGCAGGCTGCTAGCTCCGGATCACTTTTATTTATTTATTTATTTTTTTATTTTTTTTTTTTTTATTTTTTGATAGGCAGAGTGGACAGTGAGAGAGAGAGACAGGTCTTCCCTTGCCGTTGGTTCACCCTCCAATGGCCGCTGCTGCAGCCGGCGCAGCGCGCGGATCCGATGGCAGGAGCCAGGATCCAGGTGCTTTTTCCTGGTCTCCCATGGGGTGCAGGGCCCAAGCACCTGGGCCATCCTCCACTGCACTCCCTGGCCATAGCAGAGAGCTGGCCTGGAAGAGGGGCAACCGGGACAGAATCTGGCGCCCCAACCGGGTCTAGAACCCGGCGTGCCGGCGCCGCAAGGTGGAGGATTAGCCTATTGAGCCACGGCGCCGGCTCCGGATCACTTTTAAACTTAAAGCTACCTATATGATGACTTTAACATTTAATATGATCATTTAAACAATTAAGATGGCATTTATACCACCAATTCCAATGCATTTGGTGTCCCATGGACAAGTTTTTAGACTGCACCCTTAGAATTAATCTGTGGGAGTGTATTTATAACTATACTGCTTTACAGTTATAGACTACCTTCCACCTCTCTTATTACCCTTCTTATTTTTTTAAAATATTTATTTTATTTATTTGAAAGACAGAGTTACAGAGAGAGGTAGAGACAGAGAGAGAGAGGTCTTCCATCTGCTGGTTCACTCCCCAGAGGGCTGCAATGGCCAGAGATGTGCTGATCTGAAGCCAGGGTCAGGAGCTTCTTATAGGTCACTCATGTGGGTGCAGGAGCCCAAGGACTTGGGCCATCTTCTACTGCTATCCCAGGCCATAGCAGAGCTGGATCAGAAGAGAAGCAGCCTGGATTGGAACTGGCACCCATAAGAGATGCTGGAACTTCAGGCCAGGGATTTAACTTGCTTCACCATAGCGCCAACTGCCTCCCACTCTTATTTTTAACTGACATCTTTTTCCAAATGACTTACTATACATATGATTAACTCTATGTTACAGAAACAGTTCAACATGGAATATGAAGATGAGAAAAGGAAAAGAAAGAAAGAGAAAGAAGAAATTAAAAATAAAAAGTAACAATCATAAACTGTCCCTCGACAGTCAGGACAAGCAAAGGAGTGGCTTTCATTCTTTTTTAACCCTTTGTAGTATTCCATAGTGTACATATCCCACAATTTCTTTATCCAGTCTTTGATTGATTGGCATTTAGGTTGCTTCTATGTCTTAGCTATTGTGAATTGAGCTGCAATAAACATGGAGGTGCGTGCAGATATCACTTCTGTTTCCTGATTTCATTTCCCTTGGGTAAATTCTTAGGAATAGGATGGCTGGGTCATATTGTAGGTCTATACTCAGATTTTCCATACTGTTTTCCACAGTGGCTTTACCAGTTTACATTCCCACCAACAGTGGGTTAGGGTGCCCTTTTCCACACACCCTCTCCAGCATTAGTTGTTTGTTGATTTCGGTATGAGGGCCACTCTAACTGGGGTGAGGTGAAACCTCATTGTGGTTTAACTTTTATGTAATAATTATAAATTTCAAAAGTACAACGTTTGGATTATAGTGGCTTCCCCCCCCCCAAAACCACCCTCCCACCCCAACCATCCCATCTCCTGCTCCCTCTCCCATCCCATTCTTCAGCAAGATTCATTTTCCTTTCCCTTTTTTTGACAGGCAGAGTGGACAGTGAGAGAGAGAGACAGAGAGAAAGGTCTTCCTTTGCCGTTGGTTCACCCTCCAATGGCCACTGCAGCCGGCACACCGCACTGATCCGAAGCCAGGAGACAGGTGCCTCTCTTGGTCTCCCATGTGGGTGCAGGGCCCAAGCACTTGGGCTATCCTCCACTGCCCTCTTGGGCTGCAGCAGAGAGCTGGACTAGAAGAGGGGCAACAGGGACAGAATCTGGCGCCCCAACCGGGACTAGAACCCAGTGTGCTGGTGCCGCAGGTGGAGGATTAGCCTATTGAGCCATGGGGCCGGCCAAAATTCATTTTCAATTATCTTTTTTTTTTTTGAGGAATGTTCCTTCTATACTTAATTTGCCTGGAGTTTTCAAATGAAAGAGTGTTGAATTTTATCAAGTGCTTTCTCTGCATTTATTGAGATCACCATATGGTTTTTCTTCTGCAGGTTGCTAATGTGGTTATCACATTGATTGATTTGCGAACATTGAACCATCCCTCCATACCAGGGATAAATCCCACTTGGTCTGGGTGGGTGATCTTTCTGATGTGTTGTTGCATTCTATTGGCCAGAATTTTATTGAGGATTTTTGCATCCATGTTCATTAGGGATATTGGTCTGTAATTCTCTTTCAATGCTGCATCTTTCTCCGGCTTATGGATTAAGGTGATGCTGGCTTCATAGAAAGAATTTGGGAGGATTTCCTCTTATTTGATTGTTCTGGATAGCTTGAGAAGAATTGGAGTTTGTTCTTCTTTAAATGTCTGGTAGAATTCAGCAGTGAATCCATCTGGTCCTGGGCTTTTCTTTGTTGGGAGGGCCTTTATTACTGTTTCAATCAATAAAATCAGAGATGAAAAAGGGAATGTAACAACAGACATCACAGAAATAAAAAGAATCATCAGAAATTACACAAAGAGTTGTATGCCAGCAAACAGGGAAATCTTTCAGAAATGGATAGATTCCTGGACACATGCAACCTACCTAAATTGAACCATGAAGATATAGAAACCCTAAATAGACCCACAACTGAGAAAGAAATCAATTATCTTTATATACTGAAGATCAATTTAGTATATACTAAGTAAAGATTTCAGCAGTTTGCACCCACACAGAAACACAGAATGTAAAGTACTGTTTGAGTACTAGTGATACCGTTAATTCAGATAGTACAACTAATTAAGGGCAGAGATCCCACATGGGGAGTATGTGCACAGTGACTCTAATGTTGACTTAACAATTGACACTCTTGTTTATGGCATCAGTATTCACCTGAGGCTCTTGTCATGGGTTGCCAAGGCTATGGAAGCCTCTTGAGTTCACCAACTCCAATCTTACTTAGACAAGGTAATAGTCAAAGTGGAAGGTCTCTCTGCCCTTCAGAGAAAGGTACCTTCTTTGATGGCCCTTTCTTTCCCATGGATCTCACTCACTGAGATCTATTGTTTACGTCTTTTTTTTTTTTTTTTTGCCAGAGTGACTGGGCTTTCCATGCCTGAAATACTCTCATGGGCTTTTCAGCCAGATCCGAGTGCCTTAAGGGCTGACTCAGGGTCCAGAGTGCCTTTTAGGACATCTGCCGTTCTGTGAATCTGCTGTGCATGCCACTTCCATTTTGGATCATTCTCTCCTTTTTAATTCTATCAGTTAGTATTAGCAGACACTAGTCTTGTGTATGTGATCCCTTTGACTCTTATTCCTATCATTATGATCAATTGTGAACTGAAACTGTTCACTTGGACTAGTGAGATGGCATTGATTGGTACATGCCACCTTGATGGGATTGAATTGGAATGCCCTGGCACGTTTCTAACTCTACCATTAGGGGTAAGTCCAATTGAGTGTGTGCTGAACTGTACATCTTCTCCCTCTTATATTCCCACTCTTATATTTAACAGGGATCACTTTTCCATTAAATTTAAACACCTAAGAATAATTGTGTGTTAATTAAAGAGTTCAACCAATGGTATTAAGTTGAACAAAATCTACTAAAGGGAACAATGTAGTAAGTTGTTCCTCGACAGTCAGTTTCACTTCTACAGGTTTCCTTTTAGGTGTTCAGTTAGTGGTCACCAATCAGGGAGAACATATGATATTTGTCCCTTTGGGACTGGCTTATTTCACGCAGCATGATGTTTTCCAGATTCCTCCATTTGGTTGCAAATGATCGGATGCATTTCCCTGATGGCTAGTGATCCTGAACATTTTTTTATGTGTCTGTTGGCCATTTTGATTTCCTCTTTTGAAGAATGCCTGCTAAAGTCCTTGTCCCATCTCTTAACTGAGTTATGTTTTTGTTATTGTGTTGTTTCTTAATCTCTTTTCAAATTCTGGTTACTAATCCTTTAACGGTTGTATAGATTGTGTATAATTTCTCCCATTCTGTCCATTGCCTCTTCACTTCCCTGACTGTTTCTTCTGCTGTACAGAAGCTTCTCAATTTGAGGTAATCCCATTCATTCATTTTGGTTTTGACTACCTTGCCCCTGAGGTCTTTTCCAGGAATTCTTTGCCTGTGCCAATGTCTGCAGGGTTTCCCCAATATTCTCAATTAATGTCATTGTGTTGTGTCATAAATTTGGATCTTTAATCCATGTTGAGTGGACTTTTTGTGTAGTGTGTAAGATAGGGGTCTTACTTCATCCTTGTACATGTGGACATCCAGTTTTCCTGGGACCATTTGTTAAAGAGACTGTTCCTGATCCAGGAATTGGTGTTAGCTCCTTGGAAAAATATAAGTTGGCTGTGGATGTTTGGATTGATTTAGGGTGCTCTATTCTGCTCCATTGGTCTATCCATCTATTTTTTTTTTATCAGTACTAGGCTGCTTTAATGATAACTGCTCTGTAGTACATCTTCAAGTCTGGTATTTTGAGTCCTCCAGCTTTGTTTATTTTGTAGAAGATTGCTTTAGCTATTTGAGGTCTCCTGTTCCTCCATTTATATTTCTGCATCATTTTTCTAGATCTGAGGATAATGTATTGAGTATTTTGATTGATATATAGCATTGAATCTATAAGTTGCTTTCAGAAAAAAATGGACATTTTGATGATATTGATTGTTCCAATCCATGAACATGGAAGATTTTTCCATTTTTGGTATCTTCCTCTATTTCTTCCTTTAAGGTTTTGAAATTCTCACCATAGAGAACTTTGACATCCTTGATTAAATTTATTCCAAGGTACTTGATTGCTTTTGTGGCTATTGTGAATGGAATTGTTCTTAGCAATTCTTTCTCAGTCATGGCATTGTCTGTGTGTACAAAGGCTGTTGATTTCTGTGTATTGATTTTCTGTTCTGCTACATTAGCAAACTCTTCTCTTAGCTCCAATAGTCTCTTAGTGGAGTCCTTGGGGTCCCCTATGTATAGAATCGTGTCATCTTCAAATAGAGATAGTTTGACTTCCTCCTTCCCAATTTCTATCCCTTGATTTCTTTTTCTTGCCTAATAGCTCTGGTTAAAATTCCAGTACTATATTGAATAGCAATGGTGAGAGTGCCACGCTCAGTGGAAATGCTTCCAACTTGTGCTCATTCAAAAAGATGCTGGCCGTGGGTTTGTCATAAATTGCCTTGATTGCATTGAGGAATGTTTCTTCTAAACCCAATTTGCTTAGTTTTCATCATGAAAGGTTGTTATATTTTATCAAATGCTTTCTCTGCATCTATGAGATAGTTATATAGTTTTTGTCCCTTTGCAAATGTTGAACCATCCCTGCATACCAGGGTTAATCCCACTTTGTCCAGGTGAATGGTCTTTCTGATGTGTGGTTGGATTCATTTGGCCAAGATATTATTGAGGATTTTTGTGTTGCAGTTAATTTCTCAACAATGTTGCAGTAGATGCATTTCTGAGAGGAGCAGCGTGGTGGGGGCAAGAGGCACGGAGTCACCACACAGACCCCGGGAGTCGGGTGAACGCGGGCTTGAGCCGAGCAGCCGGCAGACTTGTTTATTTCAGGTGGAACAACATCTTATACAGCCAAGACCAGCCAATCTGGTCAAGGGGCGGTCTATGCCCCAACCAATCACAACCTGTTGCCAGGCAGTTTCCAGACCCATCCAATCACAGCCTGTTGCCAGGCAGTTTCAAACCCATCCAATCACAGCCTGTTGCCAGCCAGTTTCAAAGCCATTCCTGAGTAACTGACGCTCACTTGCCAGGGGCCACCTTGGCATGGCCTTCTCATTCCACCACATTTCCCCCTTTTCATTTATTTTTGAGGAACGGGAGGCATGACTCTTGGCCATACCATTGTTGACCCCATTTCCATGTGGTCTCCGTACACAGCTGTGCCTGTCTTAGGTTGTCCCCCAGGGGATCTTACCCGTCATTGACTAATCAGCGCTCAAATCGAGAGACCACAGGATTGCTTGCTCAGATAGGGGTAGGAATGAGGAATAAAGGTTATCAGGAATGGCATGACCGCACACAGGCTGTGGGCCATTTGAGTGGCTGACCAGAGCTAGTGGGGTATAAAACAGTAACAGATGTGGCTATGGGCAGTTTCTCAGGGTAGGATGATAGGGCAGGTGTGTCTGCTAACAGGGCGGAGTCTCGGTCTTGTTCAGCTGGTTCTGGTTGGCTGTCAGTTGCAGGCTTGATGTTTCTGGCTGGTGCCCAAATGGGCTGTTCCACATTCTCTGGAAAGACACAAGCATATCCTCAACCTTTGGTTAATAGAAGTCTTTTTACAGGCGTTGGAATCCAGGGCCTGAATTTTGTGTCTGCTCCTACATTATCAGCAAATGTGCAGGTGGGATGGGGTCCAGCTGCTGCCCTAAGAGCTTGAGGTGCCTGAGTACTGCCACAAATGTGGGGATCCTCACTGGGTGCAGATGGGATGACCTCGCATGCGTTATTGTCTAGAGGTCCTCTAAGTTCATCCCACAGGTATGTGGGGGGTGGCTGACTAGGCATTGCTACCTTGTTTGCTACCTTGTTTGCTACGTTGTCATTTTCACAGTAGGAGCTCTCTCTCTCTAAGTCATCAACTGTTGTCTGTGAGACAGGGACCTGGAGTGTCAGGCTCTGATCACGCACAGATTCACTATGTTTGATAATCTGCACAGGATTCTGAGAGGGGGATATCTTTCTCATGTCTGAGCACTTAAGAGCAGCATGGCATGCCAACTCTAGCCAAAGGAAAGACACACACAGCACTGCTGCCATAACAAAGCAAATTCCTAGCACCTCAGCTGTTGGCATTTTGCAGGAGGTTTCCCTACGTTAGACAAACAGTGGTGTATCAGATCCTAAGTATGTCCTGTGTTTAGTGCAGGGCTTCCTTGATTCAATAGGTCAAGGCTGTATGCCCACACGGTGTCTCCAGAGCGTCACCTCTCTCGAGTGAGGGAAGATGACTTGGTTCTGAATTCTGGGATCATCGGTCCCTTATGTGAATTCGCCAGGTGAAACGAAAGTAAAGGAGGAGCCGAGAAGTGATGAACGCCTCAGGGCGGTGTGTGCCTAACCGGGGGTCACTTAGACCGAGGACAAGGACAAGGAAAGGGGCGTGGGAGGGGGTTCTGTGCTCACCCTCACAGAATCAAACAGCACACAAAACACCGAGGGGCCTTCTTGTTGAAATCCAGGGGGACCTCGCCTCCCCCTGGCCGAGTCCAACACACTGTCTTTTCTCTCAGTCATGTTGGCATGCCAGATGTTTCTGTTGATTTCTCAACAATGTTGCAGTGGATTCATTTCTGAGAGGAGCAGCGTGGTGGGGGCAAGAGGCACAGTCACCACACAGACCCCGGGAGGCAGGTGAAAGCAGGCTTGAGGCAAGCAGCCGGCAGACTCATTTATTTCAGTTGGTAGAACATCTTATATAGCCAAGACCAGCCAATCTGGACAAGGGGCTGTCTATGCCCCAACCAATCCCAGCCTGTTGCCAGGCAGTTTCTTTCTTTCTTTTTTTTTTAACTTTTATTTAATGAATATAAATTTCCAAAGTACGGCTCATGGGTTACAATGGCTTCCCCCCCCGTAACGTCCCTCCCACCTGCAACCCTCCCATTTCCCACTCCCTCTCCCCTTCCATTCACATCAAGATTCATTTTTGATTCTCTTTATATACAGAAGATCAGTAAAGATTTCAACAGTTTGCTCCCACACAGAAACATAAAGCGAAAAATAATAGATGACTTTTTAAATGATGATGAAATCAGATCAGACCTATTGTCATGTTTAATCCCAGTGAGAGTCAAGCTGGGAATTGATAATTTCTTTTTTCTTTCTTTTTTTTTTTTTTACAGAAGATCAGTTTAGTATACATTAAGTAAAGATTTCAACAGTTTGCACCCCCGTAGAAACACAAAGTGAAATATACTGTTTGAGTACTCGTTATAGCATTAAATCTCAATGTACAGCACATTAAGGACAGAGATCCTACGTGAGGAGTAAGTGCATAGTGACTCCTGTTGTTGACTTTACAAATTGACACTCCTGTTTATGGCATCAGTAATCTCCCTATGCACCAGTCATGAGTTTCCAAGGCTATGAAGCCTTTTGAGTTCTCCGACTCTTATCTTGTTTAGACAAGGTCATAGTCAAAGTGGAGGTTCTCTCCTCCCTTCAGAGAAAGGTACCTCCTTCTTTGAAGACCTGTTCTTTCCACGGTGATCTCACTCACAGAGATCTTTCATTTAGGTGTTTTTTTTTTTTTTCCAGAGTGTCTTGGCTTTCCATGGCCAGGCAGCTTCAAATCCATCCAATCACAGCCTGTTGCCAGGCAGGCTAAGGTGCCAGGTGGGTTTCAAAGCCATTCCTGAGTAACTGACGCTCGCTTGCCAGTGGCCACCTTGGCATGGCCTTCTCTTCCACCACATTTTTGCATCTGTTTCATCAGGGAGTTTTGTCTATAGTTTTCTTTCTCTGTTGCATCTTTTCTGGGTTTAGGAATTAAGGTGATATTGATTTCCTATACATCATTTGAGGGGATTCCCTGCTTTTCAGTTTTTTTGAATAACTTGAGAAGGACTGAGGTAAGTTCTTTAAATGTCTGGTAGAGTTCAGCAGAGGAGCGATCCGGCTCTGGGCACTTCTTTGTTGGGAGGGAGTTTATTATTGATTCAATTTCTGCCTTGGTTGTGGTTCTATTTAGTTCTTCTTTGTATTCATGGCACAATTCATGTAAATTGAATCTATCCTTTTCTTCAAGGTTTCCCATTTTATTGGCATACAGCTCTTTGTAGTGGCTTCTGATGATTTTTTTTATTTCTGTGGTGTCTGTTGTTACATTTATTTTTCTATCTCGAATTTTATTGATTTGAAATTTCTCTCTCCTTTTTTTAGTTAGTTGGGCCAATGGGGTGTCAATTTTGGTTATTTTTTCAAAAAACCAGCTCTTCACTTTGCTCATCTTTTGTAAGGTTTTTTTTGTTTGTTTCAATTTTGTTGATTTATTCTCTAATTTGAATGATTTCTTTTATTTTACTGCATTTGGGTTTTGTTTGCTGGCATTTTTCTAGATTCTGGAGGTGCATGGTTAGTTCATTTATTTGGTACCTTTCTAGTTTTTTGATACAGGCATCAATTGCTATAAACTTTCCTCTTAACATTGTTTTTGCTGTATCCCACAAATTTTCATAAGTTGTAATTGTTGTCCCCATTTGTTTTTAGAAATTTTTTAATTTCTCTTTTGATTTTCTTCTATGACCAACTAGTCATTCAGAAACATGTTGTTCATTCTCCATGTGTTTGCATTTTGTAGAGAGTCTTGAGTTGTTGATTTCCAGCTTCATTGCACTGTGCTCTGAAAAACTGCAGGATATTATTTTTTTCTTTTTCTTTTAAATTTTATTTAATGAATATAAATTTCCAAAGTAAAGCTTACGGATTACAATGACTTTTTCTGCCCCCATAACTTCTCTCCCAGCTGCAACCCTCCCTTCTCCCACTCCCTCTCCCTTACCATTAACATCAAGATTCATTTTCAATTCTCTTTATATAAAGAAGATCAGTTTAGTATATATTAAGTAAAGATTTCAACAGTTTGCACCCACACAGAAACACAAAGTAAAAAATATTGTTTGAGGCGGGCGCCGTGGCTCAATAGGATAATCCTCTGCCTTCGGCACAGCCACACTGGGTTCTAGTCCCAGTCAGGCTGCCGGATTCTGTCCTGGTTGCCCCTCTTCCAGGCCAGCTCTCTGCTGTGGCCAGGGAGTGCAGTGGAGGATGGCCCAAGTGCTTGGGCCCTGCACCCGCATGGGAGACCAGGAGAAGCACCTGGCTCCTGGCTTCAGGTCAGTGCAGTACGCCAGCCACAGTGCGCCAGCCGCAGCAGCCATTGGGGGTTGAACCAATGGAAAAAGGAAGATCTTTTTCTCTGTCTCTCTCTCTCACTGTCCACTCTGCCTGTCAAAAAAGAGATATTGTTTGAGTACTAGTTATAGCATTAAATCACAATGTACAGAACATTCACAGAGATTCTACATGAGGTGTAAGTACACAGTGACTGCTGTTGTTGACTTAACAAATTGACACTCTTGTTTATGGTGTCAGTAATCTCCCTAGGCTCTTGTCATGAGCTGCCAACACTATGGAAGCCTTTTGAGTTCTCCGACTTTGATCATATTTAGACAAGGTCGTAGTCAAGGTGGAAGTTCTCTCCTCCCTTCAGAGAAGGCACCTCCTTCTTTGATGGCCCTTTCTTTCCACTGGATCTCACTCATAGAAATCTCTCATTTAGGTCTTTTTTTTTTGCCAGAGTGTTTTGGCTTGAATGCCTGAAATAGTCTCAAGGGCTCTTCAGCCAGATCCGAATGCCTTAAGGGCTAATTCTGAGGCCAGAGTGCTATTTAGGACATCCACTACACTATGAGTCTGCTGTGCATCAGCTTCCCATGTTGGATCGTTCTCTCCCCCTTTTTTTTATTCTATCAGTTAGTATTTGCAGACACTAGTCTTGTTTATGTGATCCCTTTGACTCTTAGTCATATTGTTATGATCAATTGTGAGCAGAAATTGATCCCTTGGCAATGGGATGGCATTGGTACATGCAACCTTGATGGGATTGTATTGGAATCCTCTGGCATATTTCTAACTCTACCATTAGGGCAAGTCTGATTGAGCATGTCCCACATTGTACACCTCCTGCCTCTCTTATTCCCACTGTTATATTTAACAGGGATCACATTTCAGTTAAGTTTCAACACTTAAGAATAACTGTGTATTAATTACAGAACTAAACCAATAGTATTAAGTAGAACAAACAAAAAATACTAGGAGGAATAATGTATTAAGTTGTTTATCAACAGTCAGGGCAAGGGCTGATCAAGTCACTGTTTCTCATAGTGTCCATTTCATTTTATCAAGTTTCCTTTTTCGTGCTCAGTTAATTGTCACTGATCAGAGAGAACCTATGATATTTGTCCCTTTGGGACTGGCTCATTTCACTCAGCATGTTTTCCAGATTCCTGTATTGTGTCACAAATGACCAGAATTCATTGTTTTTTCTTGCATCCCTATCTGGTACCAGATCTCAGTGGAAATGTTTCCAACTTTTCCCCATTCAATAGGGTGCTGGCTTGGGTTTTTCATAAATTGCTTTCATTGTATTAAGGAATGTTCCTTCTATACCCAATTTGTTAAGAGTTTTCATAATGAACAGGGCTTGAATTTTATCAAATGCTTTCTCTGCATCTATTGAGACCACCATATGGTTTTTCTTCTGCAGGTTGCTAATGTGGTTATCACATTGATTGATTTGCACACATTAAACCATCCCTGCATACCAGGGATAAATCCCACTTGGTCTGGGTGGATGATCTTTCTGATGTGTTGTTGCATTCTATTGGCCAGAATTTTATTGAGGATTTTTACATTTATGTACATCCGAGATACTGGTCTGTAATTTTCTTTCAATGCTGCATCTTTCTACAGCTTAGGAATTAAGGTGATGCTGGCTTCATAGAAAGAATTTGGGAGGATTCCCTTTTTTCGATTGTTCTGAATAGCTTGAGAAGAATTGGAGTTAGGTCTTCTTTAAATGTCTGGTAGAATTCAGCAGTGGATCCACCTGGTCTTTGGCTTTTCTTTGTTGGGAGGGCCTTTATTACTGTTTCAATTTCTGTCTCAGGTATGGGTCTGTTTAGGTTTTCTATGTCTTCCTGCTTCAATTTAGGTAAGCTGCATGTGTCCAGGAATCTATCCATTTCTGATAGGTTTCCCTGTTTGCTGGCATACAAGTCCTTGTAGTAATTTCTGATGATTCCTTTTTATTTCTGTGGTGTCTGTTTTTACGTTTCCTTTTTCATCTCTGATTTTATTGATTTGGGTCTTTTCTCTTCTTTTTTTAGTTAGTTGGGCCAATGGGGTGTCAATTTTGTGTATTTTTTCAAAAAACCAGCTCCTCGTTTGGCTGATTTTTTGTAATTTTTTTTGGATTCAATCCTGTTAATTTCTTCTCTGATTTTAATTATTTCTCTTCTCCTACTAGATTTGGGTTTGGTTTGCTGAAGTTTTTCTAGATCCTTGAGATCTGTTGAAAGCTCATTTCTTTGGTGCCTTTCCACTTTCTTGATGTAGGCATCTGTTGCTATCAACTTTCTTCTCAACACAGCCTTTGCCATATCCCATAAGTTTTGATATGTTGTGTTATTAACCTCATTCATTTCCAGAAACTTTTTGACTTCTCTTTTGATTTCTGAGTTGCTAATTTTCACCTTCATTCTGTTGTGGTCTGAGAAGCTGCTTGGTATGATTCTCATTCTTTTAAATTTGCTGAGACTTGCTTTATGGCCTAGTATGTGGTCAATCCTAGAGTAGGTTCCATGTAGTGCTGAGAAGAATGTAAATTATTTAAATGTACGATTGAAGTTCTGTGGATATCTGTTAGATCCATTTGGGCAATATGTTGATTAAGCCTGCTGTTTCCTTGTTGATCTTTTGTCCTGTTGATCTTTTGTCCTGTTGATCTGTCTATTTCTGAGAGTGGAGTATTGAAGTCCCCCAGTACTATTGTATTGGAGTATAAGTCTCTGTTTAAGTCCCTTCACATATCTTTTAAATAGACCGGTGCCCTGTAATTAGGTGCATGTACATTTATAATAGTTACATCTTCCTGCTGAACTGATCCCTTAATCATTATACAGTGCCCCTCTTTGTCTCTCTTAAGAGTTTTTGTGTTAATCTTTATATTGTCTGATATTAAGATGGCTACACCTGCTCTGTTTTTTTGGTTTCTGTTGGCATGGAATGTCTTTTTCCAAACTTTCACTTTCAGTCTGCATGCATCTTTGTTGGAAAGATGTGTTTCTTGTAGGCAGCAATTAGACGGGTTTTGTTCTTTAATCCATTCTTCCAGTCAGTGCCTTTAAATGGAAGGTTGCGTCCATTAACGTTCAATGTGACTATTGATAAGTGATAATTTTGCCCTGCCATTGCCCAAAGCTATTTTCTAATATATGCTTTGAACTTCCTGTGATCTTTTACTGGTAGGTTTTCTTCCTTTACCTTCTTTCATGTTGATGACCGTGTTTCTGTGTTTCTGTGTGTAACACATCTTTAAGCATCTTTTGCAGTGAAGGACAGGTGGCGACAAATTCTTTCAATTTCTGTTTGCTATGAAAGGTCATTATTTCACCTTCATTCACAAATGAGTGCTTTGTGGGATATAATAATCTGGGCTGGCAGTTTTTCTCTGTCCTTCTCCAAACCTGGGAAGTTTTCTGCTAATATCTCTCTAAAAAGGCCTTCTAATCCTTTCTCCCTCTCCATGCCTCAGGAACTCCTAGAACCCGAATGTTGGGATTTTTAATAGTATCCTGAAAATTCCCGACAATATGTTTTAGATTTCTAATTTCCTCTTCTTTTCTTTGGTCTGACTGTATCCTTTCCTGTGCTCTGTCTTCTAAGTCTGACATTCTTCTGCTTCACCCATTCTGTTTGTAAGGCTCCCTAATGTGCTTGTCATTTGATCTATTGAATTCTTCATTTCATTATGATTTCTTGTCACTATCACATTTTCATTTTCTACTAGTTGTTTCATTTCATTTTGATTCCTCCTTAATATTTCATTTTCACGAGAGAGATTTTCTGTCTTGTCCATTTTTATTTCTGTAGTTCGAGAATTTGTTTTTGAGAACTTCTTAATGTTCTTATCAATTTTTTAAGATCTGCTTCTTGCATTTCTTCTATCTCATCATCTTCATAATCTTGAATTGGGGTTTCTATTTCTTTTGGGGGCATCATAGTGTTCTTGTTACCTCGGCTTTTGCATTTGTTTGGCATATTGGAGATATTCTTTGTTTTTTTCTCATTATACTGTGACTCTAGATTAAGAGGACTGTCTGCTTTTGATGGATCCTTAGAGGCTGTGATGGGTGTGGCCAGAGAGCTCTGGTTCTACAGGGTTAAGGGTGTGCCAAAGGTGATTCACCCTGATTGTTCTCTTGCTCTCTCTCTCTCTCTCTTTTTTTTTTTTTTTTTTGACTCAGTTGGGAAGTAATTCCGCACAACTGAGTGGAACTGAGAGTAGTTGATGTATGAAATCTGGCCCCTGTGAGTATTCATTTGCTTACCAGAGTCAGGTTTTTCTGCTTGGCTAATGAGGGGCACCCGCTTTACATATGCAAAGTGTTGCACACAGCTTTACTTACGTAAAATGGCGCCTGCCCTTTGTCTTGCTCAGCTTTGTAAGGTGAGTGGAGAGAGAGGCTAAATGTCTGTGCCGGTTCCCCTTATTTATTTGCTTTTTTTCTCTCCTCCAGTCAGCCTGGTGGACTTTCCCCAGTGGGGATTCAGGCCTCGTTCTCTGCAGGCCCTTTCTGCCTTTCCCCACCAATGTCTCGGGTTACTGAGAGGTTTTTTTGTCACCTCCCCTCCCAGCGCTGGCGCACAGACTCTGCAGTTCCCGTGGGTCCAGTGTATCCAGCGGCTCCAGCAGGTCCGGCGACTCCCGTGGCATGGTTTCCACACAATGGGCAGCCTTGCTCTCCCCATAGGTCCTCCGAGTCACAGCCACTAGATCCGGAAGAGTTTCCTCTGCAATTTTTCCCTGATCCTTTTCCTGAGGCTACCATAACTCCACTTTTATTAAACTATGTTTTCCCAGATTTTGGTGTGTGCCCTCACTATTCTGCCATCTTGGCTCCGCCCCCCTATAATTTTTATTGTTTGTGAGGAATTTTATTGTTTCTTTTTCTAGTTTTGGAATCAAGGTGATGCTGGCTTCCTAGAAGAAGTTTGGGATGGTTCCCTCCCTTTCAATTGCTTTGAACAGTTTAAGAAGGATCAGGATCCATTCTTTGCAAATTTGGTAGAATTCAGCAGTGAAACCTTCTGGTCCTGGGTTATTATTTGTTGGGTCTTTATTACTGATTCAATTTACATTTTGGTTATTGGTTTGTTTGGGTCTTCTATGTCTTCATAACTCAGTTTTGGTGCATTGTGTCTTACAATCTGTTGATTTCATCTAGATTTTCCAATTTGTTGACATATCTCTCTATTTATAGTAATTCCTGGTGATTCTTTTAAGTTATGTGGCATCCATTGTAGCATCTAAATTTTTATTTTATTAATTTGGGTTTCTGCATTTTTTCAGTTGTGCCAATTGTTTTATAATTTTATCTACATTTTTCAAAAACTCATCAGGAATTTTTGTATATTCATTTTTCTATAATTTTTATTGTTTCCCCTTGCTAATTTTGGATTTGCCTTCTTCTTATCTAGATACATGAGACACATGGCTAGGTCATTTATTTGATACCTGTCCAGTTTCTTTTCTAGAATATTTATATATTTATATGAGAGGCAGGGCTACAGAGAGAGAGAGAGGGAGCTGGAGAGAGATAGAGAGGGTTCTTCCAACTGCTGGTTCACTCCCCAGTTGGCTTCAGGGGCTAGAGCTGCGCCAATCTGAAGCCAGGGGTCAGGAGCTTCTTAAGAGTCTCCCAGGTTGGTACTGGGGCCCAGATTCTTGGGCTATCGTCTGCTGCTTTTTTCAGGTGCATTAGACAGTAGCTGGATTAGAAGAGGAGCACCTGGGGCCGGCGCTGCAGCTCACTAGGCTGATCCTCCACCTAGCGGCACTGGCACACCGGGTTCTAGTCCCTGCCGGGGCGCCAGATTCTGTCCCAGTTGCCCCTCTTCCAGGCCAGCTCTCTGCTGTGGCCAGGGATTGCAGTGGAGGATGGCCCAAGTGCTTGGGCCCTGCACCCCATGGGAGACCAGGAAAAGCACCTGGCTCCTGGCTCCTGCCATCGGATCAGCGCGGTGCGCCGGCCGCAGTGTGCCGGCTGCAGCGGCCATTGGAGGGTGAACCAACGGCAAAAGGAAGACCTTTCTCTCTGTCTCTCTCTCACTGTCCACTCTGCCTGTCAAAAATTAAAATAAAAATAAAAATAAAAATAAAAATAAAAATAAAAATAAAAATAAAAAAAGAAGAGGAGCACCTTGGACTCAAACTGGTACCCATTTGGGAAGTTGAAGATGCAGGCTTTTGCTTTGCCAGCTATGGCACAGCTCTAGCCCAATACAATTTTTTATGTATGCACTAATTGCTACAAACTTTCCTCTTAACCTTGCTTTTTTTATCCCAGTTGATATGCTGTAGTGTTGTTTTCATTCATGACTAAAAATTTTTTATTTTCATTTAGATTTCTTCCTTGACCCATTGTTTATTTAGGAGCATGTTTTTCAGTTTTCTTGCATTCATGTATTTTCTAGGGTTCCTTAAATTGTTCATTTCCAAGTTAAATTCCATTGTTTTCAGAACAATTTCATTTTAAAAAAATTTTATGAAATTTTCTGACATAGGGCAGAATGCATCCTTGATAGAGTTCCAGGTATTGGTTAAAAAAAGTATGAATTCTGCAGTTGTGGGATGAAAAGTTCTGTAGATATCAATTAGATCCACTTGGCCAATAGTATAAATTAGCTCTGTTGTTTCTCTGTTGATCTTTTTCCTCATTGATCTCACCATTGGTGAAAATGGGGTGTTGAAGTCTTCCATTATTATTACAATGGAGTCTACATCTTCCTTGATATCCATTAACATTTATTTTAAATAGCCAGGCACTCTAGCAATGGGTTCAAATATATTTAGTACAGTCACATTTTTCTGTTGAATTGATTCTATAATCATTACATAATGCCCTTATTTGTCTAATGGTATTTGTGTTAAAGTCTATTTTGTCTCATACTAAGACGGCTATTCCTGCTTGTTTTTTATTTCCATTGCAATGGAATATATTTGTCTATGCTTTCACTTTCAGTCTGTGAGTATGTTAGTGAGTTGTGTTTCTTTATTTCCCCCAATTAATGTAAAAAGAACAGATTTTCGGCATTCCATAGGTACAAGAAGGCAAACATGCTTTCCTCACTGCCCTAACATCCACCCCAGCTCTCTTCTCTCTCTCTCCACTTACTTTATTAGAGATGTTTGCAATGCCAAAATTTTTAAACACAGTACTTTTTAAAAGATTTTTTGTATTTGAAAGTCAGAGTTACACAGAGAGAGAGAGGAGAAGCAGAGAGAACTCTGTCTGAGAGTTCTTCCAACTGCTGGTTCATTCCCCAACTGGCTGCAACAGCTGGAGCTGCACCAGGAGCCAGGAGCTTCTTGCAGGTCTCCCATGTGGGTGCAGAGGCCCAAGCACCTGGGCCATCTTCTACTGCTTTCCCAGGCCATAGTAGAGAGCTGGATTCAAAGTGGAGCAGCTGGGTCTTGAACTGGCACCCATATGGGATGCTGGCGCTTCAGGCCAGGGCATTAACCTGCTGCACCACAGCCTGGCCCCCAATGCTAAAATTTTAACCCACTCTATTCACAGGCTGAATTTGCCTCTAATCATAATATTCAACAAGTAAAAATCATAACAAGTAAAAAGTATGAAGACCGCAGTGCCACAGGAATATAAACAAGAGCTAAAAATGACACTCATATCTGAAAATGACTATTTCACTCCTACACATTTTTGCTATTATATGTTACCTGTCACATGTCAAAGAACACATATCATATTTGGTTTTTTGAGACTAGTTTGCATCCATTTTGTTGCAGTGGTATTCTGTAGAGCATATATACATCATACTTTCTATACTCCTTCATCAGGTAATGGATATATTGGGGGTTGATTTAATCTCCTAGCTTGTAAACTGAGACTCAATAAACATGGGGGTACAAATAACACTATCGTCTGCTGATTTCATTTCATTTTGGTAAATTCCCAGGAGCGAGATGGCTGAGTCATATGCCACATGTATTTCAGAATTCTGAGCAATCTCCATGCTATCTTGTTTGTTGATTTCAGAATAATAGTCTTCTAACTATAGTGAAATGAAACATCTTTGTGGTTTTGATTTGCATTTCCATGATACATACTGATCCTGAACATTGTTTCAAGTGTCTGTTGGCCATTTTATTACCCTCTCTATCTGGTTCTCTGTGGCTCTGCCTTTCAAAGGAAAATGAAAATTAAAAAAAAAAACCCACATATTTCATGATAAGCCATGTTACAGACAAAACTGGTTGGGAGACACCAATGTGAGTCTAAGTTGGATCAAGGATTTGTTACACTTGGAGCTCACTCCTCTGCCTGTCCTTGGCCAAAGCCCAACAAAAGGTGGTGATGCCATAAAACTGAGCCAGATGTTATTCTTCAATTACAAAAACTTCAGCATTTGCTCACAGGGAGGAGGTGAAGAGCTATGCCTGAAAACTCTGCTTGTCTGCCTATTTAATGCTGAGACCATGAGGACTTCCTGGGATGGAGACAGTGTCTGTCAGTCTAGGCATTTGTACACCTCAGCCACTTACACATTTCAGTGGGACTTGCTGTGCTAGTGTTTGCTAGGTGTGACTAAGGCCCACTATTAGTTGACTGGAAGTCAATGAGATTATCCTTGTCTTTGCAGATGGACCTCAGACCACCAGTTAAAAAAATGGAGGACAAAGATTCCGCTTCATGCAGAAAGTGGCTCCAGACAATAGCAATGGCTCTTACCTACTTGCCGAGACTGCTAGTCAACCTGCAGATTTTAGATGGATCGGTCCCATAATTACCTGAGCTGATTACTTGTAATCTAACTATCCACTGCTTGTCTGTATGTCTATCTACTTAATATACATCTCTCTACCTTCCATTTATCTATCTTGTATTTATCATCTCTTACTCATCCATTTATCTATCACCTATCTATCTACTTACCTATAATTTATCTGTCAGTCATCTAGGTTTTAGATCCAGCCATTAGCAGTCTATGTATCTATCACCATGATCTCTCTCTTTCTATTATCTATCATTTCTATATATTTCAGTCTTATCACTATTCATCATTCATTATGCCTCATTTATCATCACCCATCTATACATCTACCCTATCAAATATCTATGTATCTATCATATCTCTCCTTCTATCTACAGTGTATCCTTCTGCTTAGACATATCTCTGCCTATCTATCTATCTATCTATCTATCTATCTATCTATCTATCATCTATCTATCTATGTATCTATCTAAATATCTATCATCTTTTATCATCTATTTGTATATGTTTATATACATGCATTTCTCCATTTATATATCCATTATTCATCTACTCATTTATCTAGGCTCCTAACTATCCAGCTATCTCTCAGTCATGCATTTTCATGCGTCTCCAATCAGTTGAAGACCTGAAGATTAAAATGAAGATTTTTTCCTGAAAGCAGGAGATATTGAAGACAACAGCATAGCAGTTGCATGTTCTGTGTCCAATCTGCTGAGATAACCAACAGCTTTCAGCCTTGACAGGTCTGACAGTCACAGGAACAAATGCCTTATAAAAATACCTTTATATATGCATTGGAACTTCTAGAGCTCATGGAAAATGAGATTAACAATAAACTGATTTTGGTACAAAACATGGCAGTGCATGGATACTCCTTCTAGAATATGCATTTCCAATAAACTTTTGGAGCGGCCTTAGATTTAAGGCATACAACTTGGTGATTTAAGAGACATTTCTTGCTATATATTGACCACTAAAGAACTCATTAACACTGTGCCACTTCGCATAATTAACTAGGTGATGTATTCTGCTAGGGTAGTCCACATTCATGGAGACTAACGTTATCCCGACTGCCTCAGTCTACCACTGTAGGCACAGCTGGTCCTGGGTTGCCAAGAGCAGTTATGCTAACACAAGCCAGGGTAACTGGTTTATATTCCCTGCCCCAACGGTCACTGAGGCCTTTTCTATTGCCCCCTTTGATGTCTGCCAAGAGGGTGCAGAAGGTGGTGATGCAGAGCTCAGCTCAGATTCATGTTTTACAGATAAGGCCTTTGAGGTTCTGAGGTGAGAGAGCACGAAGCAGCAGTACCAGAGGACTCCTCACCATTTAGCATATGTGTCACATCACGGCAGCATTCCGGTACCCTGTGAGCCTCTTTATCATTGCACTAATGGCTGCAAGCCATGACTGCTGGCACCAAGGAGTTACATTGTGGCAATGTTCCTGCCCACAGTAAACTTTGTTATTGTTACACTGTTGACTTTACCCTGATTGCTGGCAACACTGTATCACATCATGGCAGCATTTCTGCACACAGCAAATCTCATTATTATTATACATGATGACTTCATGGCAGCATTCCTGCATACTGCAGCCTTACAATCATTATACTGATGCCTTCAGGTCATGCTTGCAGTCTGCTTGGCTTCTGATTTTGTTCTTATGGAGATGCTACAGTTATTCTTTTCACTGGATCATGACACTTTACAGAGATACATGCACAAGAGGCATAAGTCCTTGGAGAATTCCTGTGTGGGGCTTGAGGTTCACTTGGATGGGTTACCACTGCTCACCCTGAGCACAGTGGCAGCCTCACATCCAGCTCTTCTCCACTGTGTACAGAAGCCCACAATGCTTCCTTGAGTTGGGGCTGTCCTAAAGACCCTACATCTGTCAAAGTAGCATCACAGGAGCATGTTAGCCAAGGCTTCTGTTGGCAGGAAACCCATGGCCCACATACTGGGAGACTCTCATGCTGCCTTCCAAGGGCTTCTAGATTTTTTTTTGATATTTGACAATATATAACAAAACTTTTTCATTTTTTACAACCTTTTAGTTCTTGCTTTAATTTTTTTCTTTTTTTCCTGAAGCCTTTTATTTAAGGTATACGAACAACATGCATTTCATAAATACAACTTTGGAAACATAGTGATTCTTCCCACCCTACCCACCTTCCCTATCACCCTCTCACCCTTCTTCCTCCTTCCTCTCCTACTCCCTTTCTTATTTTTTAACTAAGATCTATTTTCAATGAACTTTATGCATGTAAGATTAACTCTATACTAAGTAAAGAACTCAACAAATAGTATGAAAAAATAAAACATTTCCTCAACAGCAGAGACAAGGGCTGTTCAAAGTCTTCACCTCTCAAAGTGTCAATTTCACTCCTATGGATTACCTTGTAGGTGCTCTAGTAGTCATCACAGATCAGGGAGAACATATGGTATTTGCCCTTTTGAGATTGGCTTATTTCACTAGGTATAATGTTTTCTAAGGTCTTCTAGATTTTAATACTGTTTCACTCTGTGCCTGAGAACTACTTCTTTGTCTAACCACCTGTCACATGCTGCTGCTGTATCAACTTCCTCAAACTAAATATAGAGGACTCTGAGTTTCAGTTTGAAGGTGAGACTTTGCTTAGCTCTGGAAAAGGCCAGGCATGAAACCTACAGCAAGTTGGTCACCCCCAGACACTCTCAAGGCCACCCTCAGTCACCCTAAACTTCAGGAGGAAAGGCACACATCTAAATTCAATGTGCCACAGGGTCTGGCCAACAGACAGATGCAGAGAGACCTCCTCCCCTTCTTTAGACCTGAAAACCCTAAAATTTAACAAAAATGGAACTGCAATATCACAATGCTACTCTGCCTTACATGTAAATTCTGTCTCCCACAAAGAAAATCTCTGTTGCAGCAATCTCCAAAATTATACTTGGCAGAGCTACCAAAGAAAAAAACTCTAGAACAGTGGTAAATCCTAGACACCTTCACTTCAAAGAATCATCCATGGGGGCTGGCACTGTGGCATAGTGGTAAAGCCACTGCCAGCAGTACCAGCATCCTGCTATGTGCACCAGTTTGAGTCCCAGCTTCTCCACTTCCAATCCAGCTCTGCTGTGGCCTGGAAAAGCAGTGGAAGATAGCCCAAGTCCTTGTGCCCCAGCATCCACTGCAGAGACCTGGAATAATCTCCTGCTCCTGGCTTTGGATTGGCCCAGCTCTGGCCCTCCCCTCTCTCCCCTCCCCTCCCCTCTCTTCTCCTCCCTTCCCCTCCCCTCCCGTCTCCTCCCTTCCCCTCCCCTCCCCTCCCCGCCCTCCCCTCCCCTTCCTTCCTCTCCCCTCCCCTCCCCTTCCTTCCTCTCCCCTCCTCTCCCCTCCCTTCCCCTCCCTTCCCCTCTTCTCCCCTTCCTTTTCCCTTCTCTCTTCTCTCTCCTTCCCTCTCCCTGCCTCTGCATCTCTGTAACTCTGCCATGGAAATAAATAAATAAATATTTTTTTTTTTAATGTCCATGTCACTTTTCCCTGTCTTATCTAGTGGCAGCAAAAATCTCTTCACCAGTATTTCATGGAGACAGAACCTTGCCCTCTCTCTTTTAATCTAGCCACCTTGGCATCTCCCCATATTGTAAATTCCTGGGAGAAATTTCAGGCATCTCCAACCTATGAAGCCCTCTACCCAGCAATGTCCTACACAGGGGATGGAAAGAAAATTAACTGGCCCCTCCCAAGGTATCATTACCCTGGGAAATATCTCTCTCAACATATGTACAGTAATAATCAAGTCTACTACTGGTCATTCAAACCAAGAGGCTCACCAGGTTAATTATTATTTTTTGACATATCTACTCCTTAATTGCCCCTTATTCGTTTTTTAAAACTTTTATTTAATGAATACAAATTTCCAAAGTACAGCTTATGGATTACAATGGCTTCCCCCCCATAACATCCCTCCCACCCACAACCCTCCCCTTTTCCTCTCCCTCCCCCCTTCCATTCACATCAAGATTCATTTTCAATTCTCTTTATATACAGAAGATCAGTTTAGCATACATTAAGTAAAGATTTCAACAGTTTGCTCCCACACAGAAACATAAAGTGAAAAATAATAGATGATTTTTTAAATGATGATGAAATCAGATCAGACCTATTGTCATGTTTAATCCCAGTGAGAGTCAAGTTGGGAATTGATAATTTCTTCTTCTTTTTCTTTCTTTATTTCTTTTTTTCTTTCTTTTTTTCTTTCTTTCTTTCTTTTTTTTTTTTTACAGAAGATCAGTTTAGTATACATTAAGTAAAGCTTTGAACTGTTTGCAGTCTGTTAATGTGGTGAATCACATTGATTGATTTGCGAATGTTGAACCATACAATGGATAAATCCCACTTGGTCTGGGTGGATGATTTTTCTGATGTGTTGTTGTATTCTATTGGTGAGAATTTTATTGAGGATTTTTGCATCTATGTTCATCAGGGATATTGGTCTATAATTTTCTTTCAGTGCTGCATCTTTCTCTGGCTTAGGGATTAAGGTGATGCTGGCTTCATAGAAAGAATTTAGGAGGATTCCCTGTTTTTTGAGTGTTCTGAAAAGTTTGAGAAGAAATGGAGTTAGTTCTTCTTTAAATGTCTGGTAGAATTCAGCATTGAATCCATCTGGTCCTGGGCTTTTCTTTGTTGAGAGGGCCTTTATTACTGTTTCAATTTCTGTCTCAGGTATGGGTCTGTTTAGGTTTTCAATGTCTTCCTGCTTCAATTTAGGTAAGCTGCATGTGTCCAGGAATCTATCCATTTCTGATAGATTTTCCTGTTTGCTGGCATACAAGTCCTTGTAGTAATTTCTGATGATTCTTTTTATTTCTGTGGTGTCTGTTGTTATGTTTCCTTTTTCATCTCTGATTTTATTGATTTGGGTCTTTTCTTTTTTTAGTAGTTGGGCCAATGGGGTGTCAATTTTGTTTATTTTTTCAAAAAACCAGCTCCTCGCTTGGCTGATTTTTTGTAGTTTTTTTGATTCAATCTTGTTAATTTCTTCTCTGATTTTAATTATTTCTCTTCTCCTACTAGATTTGGGTTTGGTTTGCTGCAGTTTTTCTAGGTCCTTTAGATGTGCTGAAAACTCATTTATTTGGTGCCTTTCCAATTTCTTGATATAGGCCCCTATTGCTATAAACTTGCCTCTCAATACTGCTTTTGCTGTTTCCCATAAGTTTTGATATGTTGTGTTGTTATCCTCATTTACTTCCAGAAAATTTCTGATTTCTCTTTTGATTTCTTGAATGACCCATTGTTCATTCAGGAGCATGTTGTTCAGTCTCCATGTGTTTGCATACTTTCTGGGGTTTCCTGAGTTGCTAATTTCCAGCTTCATTCCGCTGTGGTCTGAGAAGCTGCATGGTATGATTCTAATTCTTTTAAATTTGCTGAGACTTGCTTTATGACCTAGTATGTGATCAATCCTAGGGAAGGTTCCATGCACTGCTGAGAAGAATGTGAAGTCTTTAGATGTAGGATTGAAAGTTCTGTAGATATGTTAGATCCATTTGGATTGCCCCTTATTCTGTCACCTATCAGATTCTCCTCCTAACTGATCTCTCTCTGCAACCAGAGGGATGTCCTTCTGCTTTAATGGATGTCCTTCCCCAGTAAACCCAACATAATGGTGAACAATCTCCAGTGGGTAACTCGCTTGTGGCACACTGGCCTCTGGTTCTCAACCTTGGAACCTCTCTTGTAGTGGGCTGAACATATTTTTGTTTCAGACACAGTCCCAGGTAGCTGATTGTTGACTAGCCATTGTTGGCCTAAAGTGTTTTTTGGTGGGGGTGGGGTAAAAGGTGGACTCAAATTCAATTTAAGATCTAAAAAGATGCCTTTGGTAAATGATAATCTCATGCATGAGAAGTTGGCTCAGATATAACTGGAATCAGGTTTAAAATATTAAGGCCACAAGTATAAAAGTAAGAAAGGTTAAGATAAAAGCAGATTTTTAAATAAAGGAAAGACATGGCTTGAAAGAATTTATCCTAACAGTTAGTCCACTCTAGACTGGAACAGAGAAGATAAAAATGTATAAGTAAGCTGCATAAAGTATGAGAAAGTCACAGAAGGTTATAAAAGGAAGAATCATTGGATACAGAAGTGACCTAAAATTGGAATCTGACCCTCCATTAAAGTAATGAGAATTTTGAAATACATACAAATTAGAAAATATTTTTAAATAGTCTTAATCTCTAATTTTAAATGATGACATATCTTTTTAATAGTTTTTGTTTAATTGGTAACCCTTTATCAGTTTCCTAGCCAACTGCAGTAAGCTCTCTTCTCTTCCACTATTCTGATTTTGTTAAAATTGTTCCAAGTGATTAGATAATTCCATGTGCTAATTTCTATATTCAAGTTTTTCATTTCCCATTTTGGTGACAGACCAGAGACATTGATTTTGTGTCCTATTGAAGTAATCTTTATACTCTCTGTCTCTCCTTAAGTTCTGTTTGCTTAAATCAGCTGAATTTTTATTACCAGAGATTTCTAGCTCAGGCCACCAAAGATTAGGGATTGGATTGAGCGCCTGCTTGGCTGAAATCCTAACGGCTTCCTCTGATACAGGCCTAAGCAGGAAGATAAGATTAGGTTCCTGAGCTGGATACCAAAACCCTCTTGTCCCCCTGTAGTCTCACCTGTAACCACCCACCTGTCAATCAATGTAACCTCTCCACTTTTGGAAGTGAATAAGAGGCCTGGAGAGAGCTGTGGCTACCCTGCACCTGCCTGCCCTCCACTCCCACATTTCTCTTGCCTGCCCTCTGACTTGTACTCTCTCGCCCACAGCCATTGCGCTTGCAGCCTCAGTGGCCTCCTTTTCTCTTAAGACTTGGACTATAACTCGCCATTCTCACCTAGGTTGTAGGTTTCTGTTGAGAACTCAGCTGTGAGTCTAGTTGGAGATCCTCTGAAAGTAATCTGGTGTTTTTCTTGGGCACATTTTAGAATCTTGTCCGTATGTTTTACTGTGGAGGGTTTGACTACAACGTGTCGTGGTGAGAATCTTTTCTGGTCTTGTCTGTTAGGAGTTCTGTGTGCTTCCTGTACTTGGATGTGCCTTTCCTTCTCCAAACTGGGGAAGTTTTCTGTACTTTTTTCACTAAATAGACCTTGTAGTCCATTCTCTCTTTCCACACCTTCAGGAACACCTAAGACCCATATGTTGGGTCATTTGATAATATCCCATAGATATACAACACTGTTTAAAGTTTTCTATCTCCTACTTTTTCCTTTCCTGTGCTTTTTGGTCTGACTGTAGAATTTCCAAAGACTTATCTTCTAATTCTATATCTTTTCTTCTGCTTTGTTGAGTCTGCTCTTAAGGCTTTCCACCCATTTTTTATTTGATCAGTTGAGTTCTTCATTTCTAGTATTTAATTTTGATTTCTCTTCAAAATCTCAATTTCATGGTAAAATTTTTCATTTATGTCATGTTTGGTTTTATTTAGTTCCTGGATTTGCTTCTGGTTGCTTTTGAGTAATCTTATGATTAAATTTTGTATTCCATTTCCAGCATTTTCTCAATCTCTTCATCTTCACATTCTGCTTTTAAAATGTTGTTGTGGTCCTTTGCAGGGGAGGATCATGGTGTCTTCCTTATTCTTGTTTCTTGAATTTCTGCTTTTTATTAGGTATTTGTGGAGTTAATTGTCTCCCCCTCCCCCGATGGCTTTTATTTTTGAGCTGTGCCTCTGTAGTTTAGTGGAATGTCTGTGCTTTCAGTGAATACTGAGAGATATGTGTTGGGTTTGTCCAGGGGGTTCTGCTCAGTGCTCCATGGTGGAGCAACTACACAGGGCAACACTCAAACTGCAGGTGGTAGCTCTCCTTCTATTAACAGAAGCGGGGCAAGGTCACACCTGTTGGTGTGATCACTCAATCACCTCCTCCTCTTCAAACTGAGCATGTCCAGTGATAGTTCCCAGTGTGTTCAACACTCATCCATGTGAATGATCAGTGCAATCCTCCCTGTACAAGTTGTTCCAGCTGCAATGAGCTGCCCTGGAAATCAAGGAGTTGTAAGAGTATGGCTCTGCAACAAGAGCTTTCCCCAAACCCCAGCTACACCTGACCTCTCTCACACAGTTACAGTTCTTTCAACCCCAGCACCCAGGGTTTCCCAAGGTCAAGGAGTGCAAGAGAGTCCATTCTACCCCACTAGTCTGTCCTGTCCATAGGCGACTGAGAGGTTCCTGGGGGGGGGGGGATCCCTGAGCAGCTGCTGCCCATGTGTGTTTCACCGGGTCAGATCAGGCTCGATACCCCCAGCTAGACTCAGAGTCAGTAGGGAATATGGATTTTTTCCCCTGCTAAAATCCCAGGATCACAAGTCTGCACTATACCTGCCAGCCACAGCCCTACTCCTTTCACAGTTGTGTTGGGTGGGTACAAGAGTCCCCAAGGGTGGTACTTCCCTTTGGTGGGGATGGATCCCTCTCCCCATCCATTGCCAGTTGGTAGCAGTGGAGCTGGTGTTGTTGTCCTGATGACTAGGTGGAGACAGATCTGTTTGTTTCAGATGCCTTGGATTCTCCTGCCAATGGTCTTCTCTAGCTACTGTGTGTGCACAGAAGAGCTGGGGCAGCTGCTACCTATTTGTGAATGAGGTGGCGCCCACCTTCTCACTGCTGGCTGCAAAGCGCTGGTGTGGAGGGGGAAGAATTGGAGAGACATACTTCTTCCTTCCCCCATCTGGATGAACAGTCACCCAGCCCCCTGATGGCTCTGGCTCAGACTCAAATGGCATAGTCTACTAGGCTGTCCCTCCAACTGTATCAACAGCGGTGTGACTTTGATCTCAGAATCAAAAAACCCCTTAAGGCTTCCTGGTCTGGCTGAAAGGCCTGTGAGAGAATTTCAGGCGTGGAATGCCAAGACTCTGTGGCAAAAAATAGCCCACATGAAGGATCTCTCTGAGCCCTCAAGGAAAGAAAGGGCCATCAAAGAAGGATGTACTTTTCTCTGAAGAGAGGAGAGAACTTCCACTTTACTGATGGCTGTGTCCAAATACTGATGAATTCCATGGTCACAAAAGGCTTCCATAGCCTTGGAAGCGCAAGGCGAGAGCCTCGAGTGATCAAAGATGTCATAAATAAGAGTGTTAATTGCTAAAGGAACAGCAGAAGGGGCCAGTGCTGTGGCGCAGTAGGTTAATCCTCCGCTTCCGGTGCCAGCATCCCATATGGGTACCAGGTTCTAGTCCCGGCTGCTCCTCTTCCAGTCCAGCTCTCTGCTGCAGCTGGGAAAGCAGTAGAAGATGGCCCAAGTCCTTGGGCCCCTGCACCTACATGGGAGACCAGGAAGAAGCATCTGGCTCCTGGCTTTGGATCAGCCCAGCTCCGGCCGTATGTCCATTGAGGCATGAACCAATGGAAGAAAGACCTCTCCCTCTCTCTCTCACTGTCTGTAACTCTACTGCATAATAAATAAATAAATAAGTTAGAAAAGGAACTGCAGAAGTCACTGTGCACTGTTCTCAAACTGTTCTTTATATGTTGTGTGTAGGAGTGGGTGCAAACTGTTGAAATTTTTACATGTTATAAAATTGGTCCTGGGTATATAATTAAACTAAAAAGGGACCATAATGAATAATGCAATGGGAGAGGGAGAAGGAGATGGAATGAGAGTCGAAGTGGGAGGGTGGGTATGGGGGAAAGAACCATTATATTCCTAAAGTTATACCTATGAAAAATTCATTCATTAAATAAAAGCTTTATAAAAAAGAACAATAAATACTTATTTTGAGCTGAACTAATTTCTAAAATGTAATGTTTTAAGCTTTTAATTCATTTTATATATATTAAGAGAAAATTCAAAGCTCTTAGTTTTTGCAACAGTTGTTTCATTTGAGGAATCAGGTACAGAATGGCATAAGATTTCTTGAACCATTAATGAAAGATTCTATCTTTATAAACCACGAAAAAAATAGTGGTGTGAGTCAGTGCAGTTTGATGTCACCTTGTTGGCCAGTGGAGGTTCCTGGGTGTTTTGTTGTGTTTATGTCCCATGATCCATGCTTGTTTCTGGAGGTCTGCATCTTCTACTCAGGTCCAGACCATTTCCATTGCTTTTGCAAAACCTTCCACTGCAGTTCTTGCTGCAATTTTCCCCTGAAAGTGTACCTTTTCCACCTTTTTCCTTGCTAAGTTCACGGAGCCTAGAGTGAACCACCCTGTTGTTACACCACCATCTTGCCAAAAAAAAAAAAAAAAAACTGGACCCACTTCTAAGGGTACAGTTTGAAAACTTTACATGGGACCCCAAATACCCATCAGGTAGAAGGCAAAAGTAGCATGTGAAGTGTTTAGTGGTGGCCAAAGCCACAGCTCAATAGGCTAATCCTCCACCTGCGGCACCGGCACACCAGGTTCTAGTCCTGATCAGGGTGCCTGATTCTGTCTCAGTTGCCCCTCTTCCAGTCCAGCTCTCTGCTGTGGCCCAAGAGGGTAGTGGAAGATGGTCCAAGTGCTTGCACCCACATGGGAGACCTGCACCCGCTTGGGAGACCAGGAGGAAGCACCTGGCTCCTAGCTTCAGATCAGCGCAGTGCACCGGCCGCAGTGGCCATTGGGGGCTGAACCAATGGAAAAGGAAGACCTTTCTCTGTCTCTCTCTCTCACTGTCCACTCTGCCTATCAAAAAAAAGTGTTTAGTGGCAATATAGATAGGATTAAAGAGGAAAGAATGTTCCAACCTGGGAAACATTCCATATAGCAGACTCACAGATTGACAACTGCTGAAGAAACACTCCGTGGCTTCAGCATCAGCCCTTAAGTCATTCTGACCTGGCTGAAAAGTCAATGACAGTATTTTAGATGTGGGAATCCAGAACACTTCTCCAAAAATTGTCCCTACACGAGGGATCTCTGTGAGTGAGACCCTAGTGGAAAGAAGTGGCCAGCAAAAACTGCAGTACTTTCCTCTGAAGGGAAGAAAGAACTTCCACTTTTCTTATGGCCTTGTCTAAATACTGACAGAGTTTTGGATTCAAAAGTCTTCCATAGCCTAGACAGCTCATGTCAAGATTCTTGGGTGATTACTGATATCACACATAAGAGTGCTAATCTTTAAATTAACAAGAGGAGTCACTGCACTAATTTCAAACGCAGAGCCTTAGTCCGCAAAGTTGTATTATCTGAGTTACTTATAAAATTTGGTCTCGGGGCCGGTGCCGCGGCTCACTAGGCTAATCCTCCGCCTAGCGGCGCCGGCACACTGGGTTCTAGTCCCGGTTGGGGCGCTGGATTCTGTCCCGGTTGCCCCTCTTCCACGCCAGCTCTCTGCTGTGGCCCAGGAGTGCAGTGGAGGATGGCCCAGGTGCTTGGGCCCTGCACCCCATGGGAGACCAGGAAAAGCACCTGGCTCCTGGCTCCTGCCATCGGATCAGCGCGGTGCACCGGCCGCAGCGCGCCGGCCGCAGCAGCCATTGGAGGGTGAACCAACGGCAAAGGAAGACCTTTCTCTCTTTCTCTCTCTCTCACTGTCCACTCTGCCTGTCAAAACAAACAAACAAACAAACAAACAAAACTTGGTCTCAAAGATTTACTTTGTTTTAGTGTGTTCTAGTATTGGATATTCTTCAGTCTTATAAGTGTTAGTTATGCCTAAATGTCCAACTCCATTATTGCTTGGAAGAGGTTTGTTATCCTTATGTGCTTTAAAATTAAGTTTCTTAAACACAGACTATTAGATCCATGTCTCTCTGTAATACTTTATCTTGTATGTTTTAAGATCATATATGGAGTACAGCATGGTTAAAGGCCTCAGGGCTAATGAGACAATTGTTTCAAAATATTCTATTGTGTTGTTCCCACAGTCACTCCAAAGTGAATTAAATCTATCTAAAACTAAATTGTATCTAAAATAAGTCAATAGGTAGCTGCTACTCTAGGAATTTCTTACCATCTCCATGCCTCTTGGAGATTTCAGTCTTTGGGTAAAATTGAAAAGGCTAATCAGAGTCTTAATAAAATCCTAGCTAACCTTTGCCAGAAGACCTCTGAAACACAGTTTAAACTATTGCCTATTGCCCTTATCAGGATAAGAATAGCACCGAAGACTGCCTTAAAGCTTAGTCTGTATGATATGCTATATAGAAGGCCTCCCCTCACCTCTGACATACTCTGATTCAGAGGTTCAAAATAAGCATATTATCAATTTAGGTCAGGTACAGAAGACATTGATGTAGTGTGGTCACAAAGTTCTCCCAGTGTCAGATCCTAAAACATCTCAGCAAACTATTTACCCAGGAGATTAAGTTTTATTAAAAATTTGGAAGGAGGACATGATTAAGGGTGGGGCAAGATGGCGGTATAGCAGTGGGATGTTCTGAGTCATGTAGGGGAAAACAGATAATCAGTGAGTAAAGGGAATACAAGCAGGCAGTGGAATCATGAAAATAACATGTGTGGTAGCCCAGGAAACCACCAGAGATTTCCTGGGTCCATGCAGGGGGAAGTAGAGAGGTGCCCAAAGTGCAGAGGAGTGGTGTGGAGACCCAGCAAGGAGACAGGTGCTGTTTTCTCAGCAAACCAGGTGAGAGGTTGTGGGCTGATGAAGATGCAGACGCTGATGAGTGGAGAAATTTGGTGAGCAGCACTTGGAGCTCTAAGAGGGAAGAAGAAATTCTCGGGGACGGGCAGAGAGGTTGAACATACCATGATCCCTTGGTGTCTTCCCCATGCCCCCAGCTGGAGCTGAAGCAGTGGGGTAAAGCCATATTGATTGCAGGGGCCACATCACAACACACTGCACTAGGGAATGACAATCACAACAATTCAAAGTGACATCCCCCCATCATGCAAGTTGTACAATAATGAATAATTTTAAGCAACTAAAACCCAAGTTCATTCTACAAACAAGAGAGAAGGGAGCCCAGCCCCAGTGTGTGGAGCTTACTACACTAAAGCCCTGGCACCTGCCTCCATAAGGACCCAGATATAACAAAGCTGCAGGAGATGGGGCTGTGTGCTTACACTGGCACTGGCACAGGTACATAGTAGCTCATAGCAGAGGGAAATCATTTTAAATAAAACCAATCATAAGTGCTGAAGAACAAAAGAAAATTCTTGAATAAGAATAAGGAACAATTTATGAAATTGCCAGTGGAGCAATATAAATCTTCAGTGATGGAGACTGAAGAAGAAATGGAAACAATGCCAGAAAATGAATTCAGAAAATTGATAATCAGATTACTTAGAAACAATCAGAAACAAATTCAAGGTCTGAAAGAAAAGCACTTCCAAAAAAAATTGAGATTCTAAAGAGAAGCCAAAATGAAATGCTAGAAATGGAAAATTCAGTTGACCAGATTAAAAATGCCATGGAATCTCTCAGAAATCAAAGAGATGAAATAGGAGAGTGAGTATCAGAACCAGAAGACAACTTCTGGGACTGATACAGTCAGACTAAACACAAGAATAAGAAATTAGAAACTAAAATCATGGTTGGAGATTTACAAGATTCTATCAAATGATACAAAATATGGATCCTAGGAGTTCTGGAAGGTGTGGAAAGAGAGAAAAGATAAGAAGGCCTTCTGAATTAAACTATTTAAGAAAACTTCCACAATAGGCAGATTGAAAGAGACATCTAAGTAAAAAAGATACATAGAACTCCCAACAGACACGATCAGAAAAGGTATCTACCACGACACACTGTGGCAACATACAGCTCAGTGAAACACAAAGAACAGATCTTAAAATATGTACGAGAGAAATGACAAATCACATACAGAGTTAATCCAATTAGATTCACCCCGGACTTCTCATCACAAACCCTCCAGGCAAGGAGACAATGGCGATATATTACAAGGCTTAAGAGAAAGAAACTGCCAACCCAGAATACTGTATCCTGCAAAACTATCATTTATGAATGAAGGAGAAATAAGGATTTTCCATGACAAACAGAAACTGAAAGAATTTGTATCTTCACACCCAGTCCTACAACACTGAATCAAGGATGTGCTGCACACAGAAACACAGAAACAGAAACTTCACTGTGAAAGAAGATGAATGTAGAAAATGGCCCAGCAAAATACTAACAAAATCCAAAATACATAAACAAGTCTATTTAAGGAAACATGACAGAGAAAACACAGTATTTAGCAATATCAGACTGAATGTAAATGGTCTCAGCTCCCCAGTAGTTAAAAGACACAGACTAGCTGAATGGATTAAAAAAGAAAACCCATCTTTCTGCTGCCTACCAGAAACATGTCATACCAAGAAAGATGCATGCAGACTGAAAGTGAAAAGAGGGAAAAATATATTACATGACAACAGAAACGAACTATCTCTAGGATTGAACATATGCTAATCCATAAAGGGAATCACAGCAAATTCAAAATAATCAAAATAATATCCTGGGTGGAGCCACGATGGTGGAATAGTGAGGGTGCACACTGATAGTCCAGGAAAAGATAGTTTAATAAAAGTGGAGTTACTGTAGTCTCAAGGAAAGGGTCAGGAAAAAAAATTGCAAAGGAAACTCTTATGGATCAATTGGATATGACACGGAGGACCCACAGGGAGAACAAGGATGCCCACGGCTCAGAAGCCCAGCCACGGAGTCTGCGCACCAGTGCTGGAATGGGAGGTGAGACAAAAACCTCAGTAGCTTGAGACATTGGTGGGAACAATGGCAGAAAGAGCCTAGAGGGAACAAGCCTTGAAGCCCCACTGGGGAAAGTTCAGCAGGCTGACTGGAGGAGAGAAAAATGAATAAATAAGGGAACCAGCATGGACATGAGCCTCTGTCTCCCCTCAGCTTACAAAGGCAAGCAAGACAAAGAGCAGGCGCCATTTTGGACATGCATAAAGTGACGCCCACCATCAGCCAAGCAGAAAAACCTGACTCTGGTCGGGAGAAATAACAGGAGGTTAGGACCTAGTGAAGGTGTAGAGCT
This sequence comes from Oryctolagus cuniculus, assembly GCF_051225735.1. NCBI lineage: Eukaryota > Metazoa > Chordata > Mammalia > Lagomorpha > Leporidae > Oryctolagus > Oryctolagus cuniculus. The sequence goes on along the minus strand of NC_142889.1, from coordinate 6,983,013 downwards.
AATGAACTGAGACTGTGAAAATCTGAAGGTGGGTGAGAGAACTCACGGAGCACACAAACTCGGTGGTAACCTTGGCAACCCGGAGGGACTCTGCGGAGATATTTCAGAGCACACTGAGGACTGCATAGACCCTTTGTGTGGTCCTTGGGGTAGAACAGATGGATATTATACCCACAGGGGCCAGATTTCATGCATCGACTACCCTCAATTCCACTCAGCTGTACAGAATTACTTCCCTTCTGAGTTAAAAAAAGAGAGATAGAGAGAGAGAGAACAACCTGGGTGAGTCACCTTTGGCACAAACTTAACTCTGAAGAACCAAACAGAGCTCTCTGGGCACACCCATCACAGCCTCTAAGAATCCATCAAAAGCAGACAGTCCATTTAATCTAGAGTTATGGTATAATTGAGAAAAACCACTACAGCAAAAAAAACCAAAGAATATCTCCACAATGCCAAAAACAAATGCAGAAACTGAGGAAACAAGAGCAAGGAAGACACTATGATGCCCCCAAATGAATAAGACACCCCAATTCAAGATTATGAAGATGATGAGATGCAAGAAATGCAAGAAACATATCTCAAAAAATTGATAAGAACATTAAGAAGTTCTCAAAAACAAATTCTTGACCTACAGAAATCCTTACTGGACAGGATAGAAAATCTCTCTGGTGAAAAAAAAATCTTAAGGAGGAATCAAAATGAAACACAGAAACTAGTAGAACAAGAAACTGTGATAGTGAAGAGAAATCAAAATTAAATGAAGAATTCAATAGAACAAATGACAAACAGTTTGAGAGCCTTAAAAAGAGAGTCAGTGAAGCAAAAGAGAGAGTATCGGACTTAGAAGAGCACAGGAAAGCATACAGTGAAACCAAAGAAAAGAAGAGGAAATTAGAAATCTAAAAAATATTGTTGGAAGGACAGAGACATCCTAGTACAGGAAGCTCATAGAACCCCCAGTAAACATGACCAAAAGAGATCCTCACCACGACATTTTGTAAATTAAACTCACCACAGTGAAACAGAAAGAAAAGATTCTAAACTGTGCAAGAGAGAAACATCAGATTACTCTCAGAGGATCTCCAATTAGAATCACAGCAGACTTCTCATAAGAAACACTACAGGCTAGGAGGGAATGGCAAGACATAGCACAGGTGCTAAGAGAGAAAAACTGCCAGCCCAGAATATTATATCCTGCTAAGCTCTCATTTGTGGATGAAGGGGAAATAATGACCTTTCATAGCAAACAGAAATTGAAAGAATTTGTCGCCACTCATCCAGCCCTGCAAAAGATGCTTAAAGATGTGTTACACACAGAAACACAGAAACACGGTCATCAATATGAAAGAAGGTTGGCCAGTGCCGCGGCTCACTAGGCTAATCCTCAGCCTTGCAGCGCTGGCACACCGGGTTCTAGTCCCAGTCGGGGCGCCGGATTCTGTCCCAGTTGCCCCTCTTCCAGGCCAACTCTCTGCTGTGACCAGGGAGTGCAGTGGAGGATGGCCCAAGTGCTTGAGCCCTGCACCCCATAGGAGACCAGGAGAAGTACCTGGCTCCTGCCATTGGATCAGCGTGGTGCACCAGCTGCAGTGGCCATTGGAGGGTGAACCAACAGCAAAAGGAAGACCTTTCTCTCTGTCTCTCTCTCTCACTATCCACTCTGCCTGTCAAAAAAAAATTTTTTTGAAAGAAGGTAAAGGAGGGAAACCTAAAAGTAAAAGATCACAGGAAGTTCAAAGCATATATTAGAAAATTGCTTTGGGAAATGGCAGGGCAAAGTTACTACTTATCAATAGTCACATTGAACGTTAATGGACTCAACCTTCCATTTAAAGGCACCGACTGGCAGAATGGATTAAAGAACAAAACCCATCTATTTGCTGCCTACAAGAAACACATCTTTCCAACAAAGATGCATGCAGACTGAAAGTGAAAGGTTGGAAAAAGACATTCCATGCCGGCAGAGCCAAGATGGCGGAATAGTGAGGGCGTGCACCGATAGTCTGGGAAAATTTAGTTTAATAAAAGCGGAGTTACGGTAGCCTCAGAAAAAGGATCAGGAAAAAATTGCAGAGGAAACTCTTCCGGATCTAGTGGCTGTGACTCAGAGGACCTACTGGGAGAGCAGGGTCGCCCACCATGCGGAAGCCGAACCTGGGAGCCGCAGAGTCTGAGTGCCAGTGCAGGAAGGGGAGTCTATGTGTCAAAGAAACCAGCGGGGAGAGGAGAGACACCCAGGGTTTGGAGTCCACACATCGGTGCTGGAAGGGGAGGTGAGCTCAGTAACCGGAGACATTGGTGGGGAAACAGCAGACAGAATTTTAGAGGGAAGCGGGCTTTGAAGCGGGAAAGTTCACCAGACTGACTACAGGAGAGAAGGAAAAAAAAAAAAAAGGTGGGGGGGTACTGATACAGACAAGTTTCTCTTTCTGCCAACCTTGCAAAGGCGAGCAAGAGACAAAGAGCTGGGATATACATAATAAAAGGGGAGAGTTAAGGCTACAATTCAGTAGCCTAGGCAACCCAGTGGGAGTCTGCAGGAGAAACCGAGCCTACACAGACTCTTTGGGTAGAAGCCAGAGATCGGAAGCTAAATACCATCATTTCTGCTCAGCCTTCCAGTATTACTTACCTCCTGAATAAAAAATGAAATAAAATAAAATAAATGAATAAATAAATAAATAAGGAGAGATTTAATATGCATAACCTGAGGGTGTCACCTTTGCACACCCATAACCCTGAAGAACCAAGCAGAGCTCTCAGGCCACACCCATCTCTAGCCTCCAAGGCTCCTCCAACAGCAGGCAGTCCACTTACCACAGACATAGTATATAAAAAAAAACACCTCACAGTGAGGGAAAAAGAATTAACCATGCCAAGCAATAAACACAGAAATCGAGGGAACAAGATCAACGATGACACTATGACACCTCCAAATAAACAAAACACCCCAAGCCAAGATTATGAAGATGATGAGATAGAAGAAATGCAAGATAGAGATTTCAAAAACTTTATGATAAGAACATTTAGAAGTTTTCAAAAGCAAATCCTTGAACTACAGAAATCCTTATTGGACAGGATTGAGATCTCCCTCGTGAAAATGAAATTTTAAGGAAGAATCAAAATGAAACACAGAAACTAGTAGAACAGGAAAGTGTGATAGTGAAGAGAAACCAAAATGAAATGAAGAGCTCAATAGATCAAATGAAAAACACATTAGAAAGCCTTAAAAACAGAATGAGTGAAGCAGAAGAGAGAATATCGGACTTAGAAGATAGAGCACAGGAAAGCATACAGTCAAACCAAAGAAAAGAAGAGGAAATTAGAAATCTAAAAAATATTGTTGGGAGCCGGCGCCGTGGCTCAATAGGCTAATCCTCCACCTTGCGGCGCCGGCACACCGGGTTCTAGACCCGGTTGGGGCGCCGGATTCTGTCCCGGTTGCCCCTCTTCCAGGCCAGCTCTCTGCTATGGCCAGGGAGTGCAGTGGAGGATGGCCCAGGTGCTTGGGCCCTGCACCCCATGGGAGACCAGGAAAAGCACCTGGATCCTGGCTCCTGCCATCGGATCAGCGCGGTGCGCCGGCCGCGGCGGCCATTGGAGGGTGAACCAACGGCAAAGGAAGACCTTTCTCTCTCTGTCTCTCTCTCTCACTGTCCACTCTGCCTGTCAAAAATTTAAAAAAAAAATGTTGTTGGGAATCTACAGGATACTATTAAAAAACCCAACATTCGGGTTCTAGGAGTTCCTGAAGGCATGGAGAGAAAGGATTAGAAGGCGTTTTAGTGAGATACTAGCAGAGAACTTTCCGGGTTTGGAGAAGGACAGAGACATCCTAGTACAGGAAGCTCATAGAACCCCCAGTAAACATGACCAAAAGAGATCCTCACCACGACATTTTGTAAATTAAACTCACCACAGTGAAACAGAAAGAAAAGATCCTAAAATGTGCAAGAGAGAAATGTCAGATTACTCTCAGAGGATCTCCAATCAGACTCACAGCTGACTTCTCATCAGAAACACTACAAGCTAGAAGGGAATGGCGAGATATAGCCCAGGTACTAAGAGAGAACAACTGCCAGCCCAGAATATTATATCCTGCTAAGCTCTCATTTGTGAATGAAGGGGAAATAAAGAGCTTTCATAGCAAACAGAAATTGAAAGACTGCTGCCGCTTGTCCGGCCCTGCAAAAGATGCTTAAAGATGTGTTACACTCAGAAACACAGAAACATGGCCATCAATATGAAAGAAGGTAAAGGAAGAACACCTACCAGTAAAGGAGCATGGGAAGCTCAAAGCATATACTAGAAAATATCTCCGGGAAAATGGCAGGGCAAAGTCACTATGTATCAATAGTCACATTAAACATTAATGGACTTAACTCTTCAGTTAAAAGACACCGATTGGCTGACTGGCTTAAGGAACAACACCCAACTATTTGTTGCCTACACAAAAAATGTTAAGCGAGACAAAGAGGTGCACTATATAATGATTAAGGGTTCAATTCAACAGGAAGATGTAACTATTATAAATGTATATGCACCTAATTACAGGGCACCGATTTATTTAAAAGATATGTTAAGGGACTTAAAGGGAGATTTAGTTCCAATACAATAGTACTGGGGGACTTCAATACTCCACTCTCAGAAATAGATAGATCATCCGGACAGAAGATCAACAAGGAAATAGCAGATTTAATTGACACTATAGCCCAAATGGATCTAACAGATATCTACAGAACGTTCAATCCTACATATAAAGACTTTACATTTTTCTCAGCAGTGCATGGAACCATCTCTAGGATTGATCACATACTAGGTCATAAAGCAAGTCTCAGCAAATTTAAAAGAATTAGAATCATACCATGCAGCTTCTCAGACCACAGCGGAATGAAGCTGGAAATTAGCAACTTAGGAAACCCCAGAAAGTATGCAAACACATGGAGACTGACCAACATGCTCCTGAATGAACACTGGGTCATTCAAGAAATCAAAAGAGAAATCAGAAATTTTCTGGAAGTAAATGAGGATAACAACACAACATATCAAAACTTATAGGATATGGCAAAAGCAGTATTGAGAGCCAGGTTTATAGCAATAGGGGCCTATATCAAGAAATTGAAAAGGTACCAAATAAATGAGCTATCAGCACATCTCAAGGACCTAGAAAAAGTGCAGCAAACCAAACCCAAATCTAGTAGGAGAAGAGAAATAATTAAAATCAGAGAAGAAATTAACTGAATTAAATCCAAAAAAACATTACAAAAAATCAGCGAAATGAAGAGCTGGTTTTTGACAAAATAAACAAAATTGACACCCCATTGGCCCAACTAACTAAAAAAAGAAGAGAAAAGACCCAAATCAATAAAATCAGAGATGAAAAAGGAAACGGAAAAACAGACACCACAGAAATAAAAAGAATCATCAGAAATTACTACAAGGACTCGTATGCCAGCAAACAGGAAAATCTATCACAAATGGATAGATTCCTGGACACATGCAACATACCTACATTGAACCCTGAAGACATAGAACACCTAAACAGACCCATACCTGAGACAGAAATTGAAACAGTAATAAAGGTCCTCTCAACAAAGAAAAGCCCAGGACCAGAAGGATTCACTGCTGAATTCTACCAGACATTTAAAGAAGAACTAATCCCATTTCTTCTCAAACTATTAAGAACAATAGAAAAAGAGGGAGCCCTCCCAAATTCTTTCTATGAAGCCAGCATCACCTTAATCCCTAAGCCAGAGAAAGATGCAGCACTGAAAGAAAATTATAGACCAATATCCCTGATGAACATAGATGCAAAAATCCTCAATAAAATTCTCACCAATAGAATACAACAACACATCAGAAAAATCATCCACCCAGACCAAGTGGGATTTATCCCTGGTATGCAGGGATGGTTCAACATTCGCAAATCAATCAATGTGATTCACCACATTAACAGACTGCAGAAGAAAAACCATATGATTATCTCAATTGATGCAGAGAAAGCATTCGATAAAATTCAACACCCTTTCATGATGAAAACTCTAAGCAAATTGGGTATAGAAGGAACATTCCTCAATATAATCAAAGAAGTTTATGAAAAACCCACGGCCAGCATCCTATTGAATGGGGAAAAGTTGGAAGCATTTCCACTGAGATCTGGCACCAGACAGGGATGCCCACTCTTACCACTTCTATTTAACATAGTTCTGGAAGTTTTAGCCAGAGCCATCAGACAAGAAAAAGAAATTAAAGGAATACAAATTGAGAAGGAAGAAGTCAAACTATCCCTCTTTGCAGATGACATGATTCTTTACTTAGAGGATCCAATGAACTCTACTAAGAGACTATTGGAACTCAGAGGTGTTTGGCAAAGTGGCAGGATATAAAATCAATGCACAAAAATCAACAGCCCTTGTATACACAGACAATGCCATGGCTGCGAAAGAACTGCTAAGATCAATCCCATTCACAATAGCTACAAAAACAATCAAATACCTTGGAATAAACTTAACAAAGGACGTTAGAGATCTCTACGATGAGAATTACAAAATCTTAAAGAAAGAAATAGAAGAGGATACCAAAAAATGGAAAAATCTTCCATGCTCATGGATTGGAAGAATCGACATCATCAAAATGACCCTTCTCCCAAAAGCAATTTATAGATTCAATGCAATACCAATCAAGATACTGAAGACCTTCTCAGATCTGGAAAAAATGATGCTGAAATTCATATGGAGGCACAAGAGACTTCGAATAGCTAAAGCATTCTTGTACAACAAAAACAAAGCTGGAGGCATCTCAATACCAGATTTCAGGACATACTACAGGGCAGTTGTAATCAAAACAGCATGGTACTGGTACAGAAACAGATGGATAGACCAATGCAACAGAATTGAAACACCAGAAATCAACCCAAACATCTACAGCGAACTTATATTTGATCAAGGATCTAAAACTAATTCCTGGAGCAAGGACAGTCTATTCAATAAATGGTGCTGGGAAAACTGGATTTCCACGTGCAGAAGCATGAAGCAAGACCCCTACCTTACACCTTACACAAAAATCCACTCAACGTGGATTAAAGACCTAAATCTATGACCTGACACCATCAAGTTATTAGAGAACATTGGAGAAACCCTTCAAGATATTGGCACAGGCAAAGAGTTTCTGGAAAAGACCCGGGAGGCACAGGCAGTCAAAGCCAAAATCAACTATTGGGATTGCATCAAATTGAGAAGTTTCTGTACTGCAAAAGAAACAGTCAGGAGAGTGAAGAGACAACCGACAGAATGGGAAAAAATATTTGCATCCAATGCAACAGATAAAGGGTTAATAACCAGAATCTACAAAGAGATCAAGAAACTCCACAAAAATAAAACAACCAACCCACTTAAGAGATGGGCCAAGGATCTCAATAGACATTTTTCAAAAGAGAAAATCCAAATGGCCAACAGACACATGAAAAAATGTTCATGGTCACTAGCAATCAGGGAAATGCAAATCAAAACCACAATGAGGTTTCACCTCACCCCAGTTAGAATGGCTCACCTATAGAAATCTACCAACAACAGATGCTGGTGAGGATGTGGGGAAAAAGGGACACTAACCCACTGTTGGTGGGAATGCAAACTGGTCAAGCCACTATGGAAGTCAGTTTGGAGATTCCTCAGAAACCTGAATATAACCCTCCCATTCGACCCAGCCATACCACTCCTTGGGATTTACCCAAAGGAATTTAAATTGGCAAACAAAAAAGCGCTCTCCACCCTAATGTTTATTGCAGCAGAATTCACAATAGCCAAGACCTGGAACCAACCTAAATGCCCATCAACGGTAGACTGGATAAAGAAATTATGGGATATGTACTCTTTAGAATACTATACCGCAGTAAGAAACAACGAAATCCAGTCATTTGCAACAAAATGGAGGAATCTGGAACACATCATGCTGAGTGAAATAAGCCAGTCCCAAAGGGACAAATACCATATGTTCTCCCTGATTGGTGACAACTGACTGAACACCAAAAAGGAAACCTCCTGAAGTGAAAGGGACACTATGAGAAACAGTGACTTGATCAACATAGCCCTGACTGTTAATGAACAACTTAATACAGTATCCCTCTTAGTAGTTTTTTTGTCTGTTCTACTTAATATTACTGGTTTAATTCTGTAATTATCACACAGTTATTCTTAAGTGCTGAAATTTAACTGAAATGTGATCCCTGTTAAACATAAGAGTGGGAATAAGAGAGGGAAGAGATGTACAATTTGGGACATGCTCAAGCTGACTTGCCCCAAATGGTAGAGTTAGAAACATACCAGGGGACTCCAATTCAATCCCATCAAGGTGGCATGTACCAATGCCATCTCACTGGTCCAAGTGATCAATTTCAGTTCACAATTGATCATAATGAAAGGACTAAGAGTCAAAGGGAGCACATAAACAAGTCTAGTACCAGCTAATACTAACCGATAGAATAAATAAAGGGGAGAGTGATCCAACATGGGAAGCAAGATACTCAGCAGACCCATAGAATGGCGGATGTCCTAAACAGCACTCTGGCCTCAGAATTAGCCCTAAAGTCATTTGGATCTGGCTGAAAAGCCCATGAGAGAATTTCAGGCATGGAAAGCCAAGACATTCTGGCAAAAACAACAACAACAACAACAACAACAAAAAACACCTAAATGAAAGATCTCTGTGAGTGAGATCACCGTGGAAAGAACAGGTCTTCAAAGAAGGAGGCACCTTTCTCTGAAGGGAGGAGAGAACTTCCACTTTGACTATGACCTTGTCTAAACAAGATAAGAGTCGGAGAACTCAAGGGGCTTCCATAGCCTTGGAAACTCGTGACTGGATCATAGGGAGATTACTGATGCCATAAACAGGAGTGTTGATTTGTAAAGTCAACAACAGAAGTCACTGTGCACTTACTCCTCATGTAGGATCTCTGTCCTTAATGTGCTGTACATTGAGATTTAATGCTATAACGAGTACTCAAACAGTATATTTCACTTTGTGTTTCTACGGGGGGGGGGGTGGGCAAACTGTTGAAATCTTTACTTAATGTATGCTAAACTGATCTTCTGTAAAAAAAAAAAAAAGAAAAAAGAAATTATCAATTCCCAGCTTGACTCTCACTGGGATTAAACATGACAATAGGTCTGATCTGATTTCATCATCATTTAAAAAGTCATCTATTATTTTTCGCTTTATGTTTCTGTGTGGGAGCAAACTGTTGAAATCTTTACTTAATGTATACTAAACTGATCTTCTGTATATAAAGAGAATCAAAAATGAATCTTGATGTGAATGGAAGGGGAGAGGGAGTGGGAAATGGGAGGGTTGCAGGTGGGAGGGACGGTATGGGGGGGGAAGCCATTGTAACCCATGAGCCGTACTTTGGAAATTTATATTCATTAAATAAAAGTTAAAAAAAAAAGAAAGAAAGAAACTGCCTGGCAACAGGCTGGGATTGGTTGGGGCATAGACAGCCCCTTGTCCAGATTGGCTGGTCTTGGCTATATAAGATGTTCTACCAACTGAAATAAATGAGTCTGCCGGCTGCTTGCCTCAAGCCTGCTTTCACCTGCCTCCCGGGGTCTGTGTGGTGACTGTGCCTCTTGCCCCCACCACGCTGCTCCTCTCAGAAATGAATCCACTGCAACATTGTTGAGAAATCAACAGAAACATCTGGCATGCCAACATGACTGAGAGAAAAGACAGTGTGTTGGACTCGGCCAGGGGGAGGCGAGGTCCCCCTGGATTTCAACAAGAAGGCCCCTCGGTGTTTTGTGTGCTGTTTGATTCTGTGAGGGTGAGCACAGAACCCCCTCCCACGCCCCTTTCCTTGTCCTTGTCCTCGGTCTAAGTGACCCCCGGTTAGGCACACACCGCCCTGAGGCGTTCATCACTTCTCGGCTCCTCCTTTACTTTCGTTTCACCTGGCGAATTCACATAAGGGACCGATGATCCCAGAATTCAGAACCAAGTCATCTTCCCTCACTCGAGAGAGGTGACGCTCTGGAGACACCGTGTGGGCATACAGCCTTGACCTATTGAATCAAGGAAGCCCTGCACTAAACACAGGACATACTTAGGATCTGATACACCACTGTTTGTCTAACGTAGGGAAACCTCCTGCAAAATGCCAACAGCTGAGGTGCTAGGAATTTGCTTTGTTATGGCAGCAGTGCTGTGTGTGTCTTTCCTTTGGCTAGAGTTGGCATGCCATGCTGCTCTTAAGTGCTCAGACATGAGAAAGATATCCCCCTCTCAGAATCCTGTGCAGATTATCAAACATAGTGAATCTGTGCGTGATCAGAGCCTGACACTCCAGGTCCCTGTCTCACAGACAACAGTTGATGACTTAGAGAGAGAGAGCTCCTACTGTGAAAATGACAACGTAGCAAACAAGGTAGCAAACAAGGTAGCAATGCCTAGTCAGCCACCCCCCACATACCTGTGGGATGAACTTAGAGGACCTCTAGACAATAACGCATGTGAGGTCATCCCATCTGCACCCAGTGAGGATCCCCACATTTGTGGCAGTACTCAGGCACCTCAAGCTCTTAGGGCAGCAGCTGGACCCCATCCCACCTGCACATTTGCTGATAATGTAGGAGCAGACACAAAATTCAGGCCCTGGATTCCAACGCCTGTAAAAAGACTTCTATTAACCAAAGGTTGAGGATATGCTTGTGTCTTTCCAGAGAATGTGGAACAGCCCATTTGGGCACCAGCCAGAAACATCAAGCCTGCAACTGACAGCCAACCAGAACCAGCTGAACAAGACCGAGACTCCGCCCTGTTAGCAGACACACCTGCCCTATCATCCTACCCTGAGAAACTGCCCATAGCCACATCTGTTACTGTTTTATACCCCACTAGCTCTGGTCAGCCACTCAAATGGCCCACAGCCTGTGTGCGGTCATGCCATTCCTGATAACCTTTATTCCTCATTCCTACCCCTATCTGAGCAAGCAATCCTGTGGTCTCTCGATTTGAGCGCTGATTAGTCAATGACGGGTAAGATCCCCTGGGGGACAACCTAAGACAGGCACAGCTGTGTACGGAGACCACATGGAAATGGGGTCAACAATGGTATGGCCAAGAGTCATGCCTCCCGTTCCTCAAAAATAAATGAAAAGGGGGAAATGTGGTGGAATGAGAAGGCCATGCCAAGGTGGCCCCTGGCAAGTGAGCGTCAGTTACTCAGGAATGGCTTTGAAACTGGCTGGCAACAGGCTGTGATTGGATGGGTTTGAAACTGCCTGGCAACAGGCTGTGATTGGATGGGTCTGGAAACTGCCTGGCAACAGGTTGTGATTGGTTGGGGCATAGACCGCCCCTTGACCAGATTGGCTGGTCTTGGCTGTATAAGATGTTGTTCCACCTGAAATAAACAAGTCTGCCGGCTGCTCGGCTCAAGCCCGCGTTCACCCGACTCCCGGGGTCTGTGTGGTGACTCCGTGCCTCTTGCCCCCACCACGCTGCTCCTCTCAGAAATGCATCTACTGCAACATTGTTGAGAAATTAACTGCAACACAAAAATCCTCAATAATATCTTGGCCAAATGAATCCAACCACACATCAGAAAGACCATTCACCTGGACAAAGTGGGATTAACCCTGGTATGCAGGGATGGTTCAACATTTGCAAAGGGACAAAAACTATATAACTATCTCATAGATGCAGAGAAAGCATTTGATAAAATATAACAACCTTTCATGATGAAAACTAAGCAAATTGGGTTTAGAAGAAACATTCCTCAATGCAATCAAGGCAATTTATGACAAACCCACAGCCAGCATCTTTTTGAATGAGCACAAGTTGGAAGCATTTCCACTGAGCGTGGCACTCTCACCATTGCTATTCAATATAGTACTGGAATTTTAACCAGAGCTATTAGGCAAGAAAAAGAAATCAAGGGATAGAAATTGGGAAGGAGGAAGTCAAACTATCTCTATTTGAAGATGACACGATTCTATACATAGGGGACCCCAAGGACTCCACTAAGAGACTATTGGAGCTAAGAGAAGAGTTTGCTAATGTAGCAGAACAGAAAATCAATACACAGAAATCAACAGCCTTTGTACACACAGACAATGCCATGACTGAGAAAGAATTGCTAAGAACAATTCCATTCACAATAGCCACAAAAGCAATCAAGTACCTTGGAATAAATTTAATCAAGGATGTCAAAGTTCTCTATGGTGAGAATTTCAAAACCTTAAAGGAAGAAATAGAGGAAGATACCAAAAATGGAAAAATCTTCCATGTTCATGGATTGGAACAATCAATATCATCAAAATGTCCATTTTTTTCTGAAAGCAACTTATAGATTCAATGCTATATATCAATCAAAATACTCAATACATTATCCTCAGATCTAGAAAAATGATGCAGAAATATAAATGGAGGAACAGGAGACCTCAAATAGCTAAAGCAATCTTCTACAAAATAAACAAAGCTGGAGGACTCAAAATACCAGACTTGAAGATGTACTACAGAGCAGTTATCATTAAAGCAGCCTAGTACTGATAAAAAAAAATAGATGGATAGACCAATGGAGCAGAATAGAGCACCCTAAATCAATCCAAACATCCACAGCCAACTTATATTTTTCCAAGGAGCTAACACCAATTCCTGGATCAGGAACAGTCTCTTTAACAAATGGTCCCAGGAAAACTGGATGTCCACATGTACAAGGATGAAGTAAGACCCCTATCTTACACACTACACAAAAAGTCCACTCAACATGGATTAAAGATCCAAATTTATGACACAACACAATGACATTAATTGAGAATATTGGGGAAACCCTGCAGACATTGGCACAGGCAAAGAATTCCTGGAAAAGACCTCAGGGGCAAGGTAGTCAAAACCAAAATGAATGAATGGGATTACCTCAAATTGAGAAGCTTCTGTACAGCAGAAGAAACAGTCAGGGAAGTGAAGAGGCAATGGACAGAATGGGAGAAATTATACACAATCTATACAACCGTTAAAGGATTAGTAACCAGAATTTGAAAAGAGATTAAGAAACAACACAATAACAAAAACATAACTCAGTTAAGAGATGGGACAAGGACTTTAGCAGGCATTCTTCAAAAGAGGAAATCAAAATGGCCAACAGACACATAAAAAAATGTTCAGGATCACTAGCCATCAGGGAAATGCATCCGATCATTTGCAACCAAATGGAGGAATCTGGAAAACATCATGCTGCGTGAAATAAGCCAGTCCCAAAGGGACAAATATCATATGTTCTCCCTGATTGGTGACCACTAACTGAACACCTAAAAGGAAACCTGTAGAAGTGAAACTGACTGTCGAGGAACAACTTACTACATTGTTCCCTTTAGTAGATTTTGTTCAACTTAATACCATTGGTTGAACTCTTTAATTAACACACAATTATTCTTAGGTGTTTAAATTTAATGGAAAAGTGATCCCTGTTAAATATAAGAGTGGGAATATAAGAGGGAGAAGATGTACAGTTCAGCACACACTCAATTGGACTTACCCCTAATGGTAGAGTTAGAAACGTGCCAGGGCATTCCAATTCAATCCCATCAAGGTGGCATGTACCAATCAATGCCATCTCACTAGTCCAAGTGAACAGTTTCAGTTCACAATTGATCATAATGATAGGAATAAGAGTCAAAGGGATCACATACACAAGACTAGTGTCTGCTAATACTAACTGATAGAATTAAAAAGGAGAGAATGATCCAAAATGGAAGTGGCATGCACAGCAGATTCACAGAACGGCAGATGTCCTAAAAGGCACTCTGGACCCTGAGTCAGCCCTTAAGGCACTCGGATCTGGCTGAAAAGCCCATGAGAGTATTTCAGGCATGGAAAGCCCAGTCACTCTGGCAAAAAAAAAAAAAAAAAGACGTAAACAATAGATCTCAGTGAGTGAGATCCATGGGAAAGAAAGGGCCATCAAAGAAGGTACCTTTCTCTGAAGGGCAGAGAGACCTTCCACTTTGACTATTACCTTGTCTAAGTAAGATTGGAGTTGGTGAACTCAAGAGGCTTCCATAGCCTTGGCAACCCATGACAAGAGCCTCAGGTGAATACTGATGCCATAAACAAGAGTGTCAATTGTTAAGTCAACATTAGAGTCACTGTGCACATACTCCCCATGTGGGATCTCTGCCCTTAATTAGTTGTACTATCTGAATTAACGGTATCACTAGTACTCAAACAGTACTTTACATTCTGTGTTTCTGTGTGGGTGCAAACTGCTGAAATCTTTACTTAGTATATACTAAATTGATCTTCAGTATATAAAGATAATTGATTTCTTTCTCAGTTGTGGGTCTATTTAGGGTTTCTATATCTTCATGGTTCAATTTAGGTAGGTTGCATGTGTCCAGGAATCTATCCATTTCTGAAAGATTTCCCTGTTTGCTGGCATACAACTCTTTGTGTAATTTCTGATGATTCTTTTTATTTCTGTGATGTCTGTTGTTACATTCCCTTTTTCATCTCTGATTTTATTGATTGAAACAGTAATAAAGGCCCTCCCAACAAAGAAAAGCCCAGGACCAGATGGATTCACTGCTGAATTCTACCAGACATTTAAAGAAGAACAAACTCCAATTCTTCTCAAGCTATCCAGAACAATCAAATAAGAGGAAATCCTCCCAAATTCTTTCTATGAAGCCAGCATCACCTTAATCCATAAGCCGGAGAAAGATGCAGCATTGAAAGAGAATTACAGACCAATATCCCTAATGAACATGGATGCAAAAATCCTCAATAAAATTCTGGCCAATAGAATGCAACAACACATCAGAAAGATCACCCACCCAGACCAAGTGGGATTTATCCCTGGTATGGAGGGATGGTTCAATGTTCGCAAATCAATCAATGTGATAACCACATTAGCAACCTGCAGAAGAAAAACCATATGGTGATCTCAATAAATGCAGAGAAAGCACTTGATAAAATTCAACACTCTTTCATTTGAAAACTCCAGGCAAATTAAGTATAGAAGGAACATTCCTCAAAAAAAAAAAAAGATAATTGAAAATGAATTTTGGCCGGCCCCATGGCTCAATAGGCTAATCCTCCACCTGCGGCACCAGCACACTGGGTTCTAGTCCCGGTTGGGGCGCCAGATTCTGTCCCTGTTGCCCCTCTTCTAGTCCAGCTCTCTGCTGCAGCCCAAGAGGGCAGTGGAGGATAGCCCAAGTGCTTGGGCCCTGCACCCACATGGGAGACCAAGAGAGGCACCTGTCTCCTGGCTTCGGATCAGTGCGGTGTGCCGGCTGCAGTGGCCATTGGAGGGTGAACCAACGGCAAAGGAAGACCTTTCTCTCTGTCTCTCTCTCTCACTGTCCACTCTGCCTGTCAAAAAAAGGGAAAGGAAAATGAATCTTGCTGAAGAATGGGATGGGAGAGGGAGCAGGAGATGGGATGGTTGGGGTGGGAGGGTGGTTTTGGGGGGGGGGAAGCCACTATAATCCAAACGTTGTACTTTTGAAATTTATAATTATTACATAAAAGTTAAACCACAATGAGGTTTCACCTCACCCCAGTTAGAGTGGCCCTCATACCGAAATCAACAAACAACTAATGCTGGAGAGGGTGTGTGGAAAAGGGCACCCTAACCCACTGTTGGTGGGAATGTAAACTGGTAAAGCCACTGTGGAAAACAGTATGGAAAATCTGAGTATAGACCTACAATATGACCCAGCCATCCTATTCCTAAGAATTTACCCAAGGGAAATGAAATCAGGAAACAGAAGTGATATCTGCACGCACCTCCATGTTTATTGCAGCTCAATTCACAATAGCTAAGACATAGAAGCAACCTAAATGCCAATCAATCAAAGACTGGATAAAGAAATTGTGGGATATGTACACTATGGAATACTACAAAGGGTTAAAAAAGAATGAAAGCCACTCCTTTGCTTGTCCTGACTGTCGAGGGACAGTTTATGATTGTTACTTTTTATTTTTAATTTCTTCTTTCTCTTTCTTTCTTTTCCTTTTCTCATCTTCATATTCCATGTTGAACTGTTTCTGTAACATAGAGTTAATCATATGTATAGTAAGTCATTTGGAAAAAGATGTCAGTTAAAAATAAGAGTGGGAGGCAGTTGGCGCTATGGTGAAGCAAGTTAAATCCCTGGCCTGAAGTTCCAGCATCTCTTATGGGTGCCAGTTCCAATCCAGGCTGCTTCTCTTCTGATCCAGCTCTGCTATGGCCTGGGATAGCAGTAGAAGATGGCCCAAGTCCTTGGGCCCCTGCACCCACATGAGTGACCTATAAGAAGCTCCTGACCCTGGCTTCAGATCAGCACATCTCTGGCCATTGCAGCCCTCTGGGGAGTGAACCAGCAGATGGAAGACCTCTCTCTCTCTGTCTCTACCTCTCTCTGTAACTCTGTCTTTCAAATAAATAAAATAAATATTTTAAAAAAATAAGAAGGGTAATAAGAGAGGTGGAAGGTAGTCTATAACTGTAAAGCAGTATAGTTATAAATACACTCCCACAGATTAATTCTAAGGGTGCAGTCTAAAAACTTGTCCATGGGACACCAAATGCATTGGAATTGGTGGTATAAATGCCATCTTAATTGTTTAAATGATCATATTAAATGTTAAAGTCATCATATAGGTAGCTTTAAGTTTAAAAGTGATCCGGAGCCGGCGCCGTGGCTCAATAGGCTAATCCTCCACCTTGCGGCGCCGGCACGCCGGGTTCTAGACCCGGTTGGGGCGCCGGATTCTGTCCCGGTTGCCCCTCTTCCAGGCCAGCTCTCTGCTATGGCCAGGGAGTGCAGTGGAGGATGGCCCAGGTGCTTGGGCCCTGCACCCCATGGGAGACCAGGAAAAAGCACCTGGATCCTGGCTCCTGCCATCGGATCCGCGCGCTGCGCCGGCTGCAGCGGCGGCCATTGGAGGGTGAACCAACGGCAAGGGAAGACCTGTCTCTCTCTCTCACTGTCCACTCTGCCTATCAAAAAATAAAAAAAAAAAATAAAAAAAAATAAATAAATAAATAAAAGTGATCCGGAGCTAGCAGCCTGCACACTTGCTCTTGGTGAGAGCTCTGTTGACAAGGCCCTGAGACAGGAGTCTGAGGGAGGAAGTGTGCTCGCCCTTCACATGCTTCAAGTGATGGATGCCAGCTATAACGGGGTAGCAGGAGCTTTGCCCTACTTCAAAACAGTCAAGTTTAAGTGACATACAATAAACTTCACGCTTTTTCATGTAAAAAAGAGTGATCATATAAATGACATCAAGGGCCTGGTAATAATAATTGACAGATTTATAAAGGAAGGAATGTCCAAATTGGGAAGCAGTCCACACAGCAGACTCCTATAATGATGTTCACAGTAAATATCACTCTGACCTCAGAATCAACCCTTAAGGCTTCCTGGTCTGGCTGAAAGGCCTGTGAGAGAATTTCAGGCGTGGAATGCCAAGACTCTGTGGCAAAAAATAGCCCACATGAAGGATCTCTCAGCCCTCAAGGAAAGAAAGGGCCATCAAAGAAGGATGTACTTTTCTCTGAAGAGAGGAGAGAACTTCCACTTTACTGATGGCTGTGTCCAAATACTGATGAAATCCATGGTCACAAAAGGCTTCCATAGCCTTGGAAGCACAAGGCGAGAGCCTCGAGTGATCAAAGATGTCATAAATAAGAGTGTTAATTATTTTTTTATTTTTTTATTTTTAAAGGAACAGCAGAAGTCACTGTGCACTTACTCCCCATGTAGGACCTCTGTCCTTAATGAGTTGTACTATGAGAATTGACTGCAAATCTTGTTCTCAAACTGTACTCTATATGTTGTGTGTGATTATGGGTGCACACTGTTGAAATCTGTGCCTAACATGGAGTTGGTCCTCTGTATATAAAACCAAACTAAAATATACCATAATGAAGTATAAGATGGGATAGGGAGAGGGATGTGGGGTTTGAGTATGGGTGTGAGGGAAAGAACCACTATATTCCTAAACTTTTACCTATGAAAAATGCATTCATTAAATAAAAACTTTAAGAAAATAAAAAAAAAAACTTGGAAGGAAAGATCCCCTTCAGACCAGCTACTGCTGAAATGGAAGGGTCGCTATCAAGTGCTACTGAGCAAACCTACCTCAGTGAAATTACAGGTCATCTCAAGCTGGTACATTTGTCAAAGAATAAATTTCTACCTCTTGAGTCTTAGCAGGTGAACTCAAAAGGTATGTCTGCCTACTCCTCTGAGCCAGTCAAAGGTCTTAAATACCTCCTAAAAAAATAAGTAAAGCTCTTGCTTTTGTCACACCAAGACTGTTGCACTTTAAGGCAGACATGTTGTACCTACTTCTTCTTTTGATTCTTCTGGGAGCGGTTATTGGCAGGAAAACTCCTAAGTGAGTTCTACTATATTACTTGAAGATCCTGGTGAGCCACACAAAGCTGATTTTTTTTTAACTTTTATTTAATAAATATAAATTTCAAAAGCACAACTTTTGGGCCAGTGCCGCGGCTCAATAGGCTACTCCTCTGCCTAGCGGCGCTGGCACACCGGGTTCTAGTCCCGGTCGGGGCGCCGGATTCTGTCCCAAAATCCAGTCATTTGCAACAAAATGGAGGAATCTGGAACACATCATGCTGAGTGAAATAAGCCAGTCCCAAAGGGACAAATACCATATGTTCTCCCTGATCGGTGACAACTGACTGAACACCAAAAAGGAAACCTCCTGAAGTGAAATGGACACTATGAGAAATGGTGACTTGATCAGCATAGCCCTGACTGCTAATGGACAACTTAATACATTATCCCTCTTAGTATTTTTTTGTCTGTTCTGCTTAATATGACTGGTTTAATTCTGTAATTATCACACAGTTATTCTTAAGTGTTGAAAATTAACTGAAATGTGATCCCTGTTAAACATAAGAGTGGGAATAAGAGAGGGAAGAGATGTATACTTTGGGGCATGCTCGGGCTGACTTGCCCCAATTGGTAGAGTTGGAAACATACCAGGGGATTCCAATTCAATCCCACCAAGGTGGCATGTGCCAATACCATCTCACTATTCCAAGTGATCAATTTCAGTTCACAATTGATCATAATGAAAGGACTAAGAGTCAAAGGGAGCACATAAACAAGTCTAGTATCTGCTAACACTAACCGATAGAATAAATAAAGGGGAGAGTGATCCAACATGGGAAGTGAGATACTCAGCAGACTCATAGAATGGCGGATGTCCTAAATAGCACTCTGGCCTCAGAATCAGCCCTAAAGGCACTCGGATCTGGCTGAAAAGCCCATGAGAGTATTTCAGGCATGGAAAGCCAAGACACTCTGGCAAAAAGATCTCTGTGAGTGAGATCCCAGTGGAAAGAACAGGTCTTCAAAGAGGGAGGTGCCTTTCTCTGAAGGGAGGAGAGAACCTCCACTTTGACTATGACTGTGTCTAAACAAGATAAGAGTCGGAGAACTCAAGGGGCTTCCATAGCCTTGGAAACTCATGACTGGTGCATAGGGAGATTACTGATGCCATAGACAGGAGTGTCAATTTGTAAAGTCAACAACAGGAGTCACTGTGCACTTACTCCTCATGTAGGATCTCTGTCCTTAACGTGCTGTACACTGAGGCTTAATGCTATAACGAGTACTCAAACAATATATTTCACTTTGTGTTTCTATGGGGGTGCAAACGATTGAAATCTTTACTTAATGTACACTAAACTGATCTTCTGTAAAAAAAAAAAAAAGAAATTATCAATTCCCAACTTGACTCTCCCTGGGATTAACCATGACAATAGGTCTGATCTGATTTCATCATCATTTAAAAAAAATCATCTATTATTTTTCACTTTATGTTTCTGTGTGGGAGCAAACTGTTGAAATCCTTACTTAAGGTATACTAAGCTGATCTTCTGTATATTAAGATAATCGAAAATGAATCTTGATGTGAATGGAAGGGGAGAGGGAGTGGGAAAGGGGAGGGTTGTGGGTGGGAGGGACGGTATGGGGGGGGAAGCCATTGTAACCCATGAGTCGTACTTTGGAAATTTATATTCATTAAATAAAAGATAAAAAAAAATCAACAACAGGAGTCACTGTGCACTTACTCCCCATGTAGAACCTCTATCTTTAATGGGTTGCACTATGAGGATTAATGGTAAAACTAGTCTTCAAACAACACTTTATACTATGTGTCTGCAAACTGTTGAAACCTTTATTCAGTATAGAGTTGATCTCCTGTATATAAAGTAAATTTAAAAAGAATCTTAATGAAGAATGGGATGGGAGAGGGAGTAGTAGATGGGATGGTTTGTGAGTGAGAGGATGGTTATGGGGAAGAACCGCTGTAATCGAAAAGTTGTATTTTTGAAATTTATATTTTCTATATAAAATTTTCTATTTAAAAAATCCCTATGCTCAGGCTAAATGGTTTTATAGTCTGCATAAGGAGCCTATCTCCACATACTATCTGGGAGTCTATGAAATGTATTATTTCCATCTTAAAGTGCACTCTAGTTGCTACTTGCTTTCTTTTAGCTTTCTGAGAGTAATGATGATAATGTGGGAGACGCAGCCATTGGCAGTGTCTGAGATCATGAAATGAACTCTTTAGAAGAGATTTCCACTCCCAGGATAGGCAGGGCCTGCATCCATGATCAACAGGAGTAGATACAGAAGATATGATGAGTCTATGCTCTTTAGCATCCCCATAAGATTAAGGCTCATGAATCTCTGAGAGGGAAATTATATGGGAGTGGGCAGGGAGAAAAGATTAGGCTCACAAGCCACACCCCTTACCCCTCATGTACTCTCCCCTATAGCCACCCACTTGTCAACCAGACTATGTAACCACTCCCCTATTGGAAGTGAAGAAGAGCCCTGGTGAGCATGTGCCCAGCCCTCTCCTGCCGGCCCCATGTTCCATGTTTCTCTTTTCTGCCCTCTCGCTTGCACTCTCTCGCCTGCATGCCCTCTCACTTGCAGACTCTGGTCTGACCCCTGGAAACAACTGATACGGAAATCTCTATTTACCCTTTCTGGCCCACTCCCCCTTTATAAAGACCTCATGTTCCTGTGTATTCTTCTCACTTTACGGATACATCCTAAACCTCACCACGCTGCATGTCTTGCTTGAGCCAGTGCTTGGAATTCATCTCTAAGTAAATGGCAAGAACCTGAAACGTTAAATTTTGGTTAACAGCCCATAACACTTCTGTGGTCTGCTTAATAGAGACCAAGAGGAAGAGGGGTGATCTAGACAGCAGGATCAATGTAGGGTTAGGTGGCAGGCCAATTAATAACTGCTTTACACAGTGATCTCCCATCAAGGAGACCCAACAAGGGCCAGTCAATGTGGAAAGCCCAGGATTTGGACAGTAGGCAGTCCAAACAAAAACCAGCATCTAAAGAGGCCTTTCGGCTCTACCAGGAGCTGGGCCACTGAAAACAGAACTGCCCCTAGGATTGAAGGAATCCGGGATTGCTGCAGACCCTGTTGGCCCTCCCTAAGCTGACAAAGCCCTTCTCTCTGCCCAGCCTTCAAAGTAACCACTGCCATCAGGGAAGGCAGCCTGAGGTTAGTAACATTACATGCAAAACTGACAATTTCCTTTTAGAGATCCTGCTTATTCTATACTGACCTATTCAGGACAGCTCTGTTCCCAGGCCAGCTAGAAAATCAGAATCAACAGAGTGCCTTCCCTGAAAAGGGTCACACTTCCTTTATGATGTGACTTCCAGGACTGCAGGTGAACACCTTTAGCCAACTCTACACCTTCCTCCCAGTCCTCCGGGAAGATCTCTAGATGACACCACTCCAAAGCTCATTTGATTACCTCTGACAACAGGTCATCATCAATCTCTAGCTCTGAAGAGTGTTCATCTGCTTCACTCCAGACCAGACTGACTTCTTCACTCTCACTTTATATCCCAAACTTCGACCAAAAACAGGAGAGTCATCGGTACTAGACTCCACCAGTCTACCTCTGATCTCATCACAGGTTGCTGACTCTGGAGTGATGTATGAAACCTCACACCCACACAGATACCCTTTTTAACTTTCTGTTTGTACTCCATTTTGTAATGCATTGTCACCTCTTGCTAGTGTCTGCGTAGTCCTGGCTCTAATCTTCACCAACCCATACTGGCTGCACTTGTGGTGAAAACTTTCTTAACACTTGTATCTCTTTTGGGCAGGATGCTTTTCTGCTGTCTCCCATGGGAAGTGGGCATGGTTAGCTCCTCTTACCAGGTCTGTCACAGTCATCCCTATAGCCCTGCTATTCACACCATGCCTATTTAATTTGTTCCAAAGTTTCTTACAGAATCACATCAAAGCCATCTCTCAAGATCAGGTTAAGACCATGATGCTAGTCCACCACCTTCTCTCAAAACCCAAAGAGAATTCCAGGAGAGGTGCTAGAGGAAAAACCCCATGGCTCTTCTCAGCAGTAAGTAGCCAGATAGAATCAATGTTCCTCTTCCCTTTTTTACCTTGAGGGTCTGGGATAAAGGACAATAAGGCTCACAAGAATGTCACCCTTCCCTAGTCCCCTTCACGGGAAATCTACTTTCAGTCTCTCTCTCTCTCTGCCCACCCAGAAAATGCCTGGCAAAACTAGATATGCCAAAGGCCTCCAATGCTTCTGGAGAGCCCCTCAGCAACCAGACCAGATAAAAGCTTGGCCCTACATGCACGCTATACATCGTCTCTTCAGAAACCTTCATCACCTCTTTGCTTCAATAAAGCAAGCTGTCTCTGTTGAAGTCAATCTCATTTCTGGGCACACAAAAGCCAGAATCCCAAGTTTTTAAACCTATTAGGTGGCACAGCAAGTTAAACCAGGATCCCATTTAAGTGCAGGGTTGAATCCTCTTTTCATGCTCCTGACCCGTCTCCCCGCCAATACATCCAGGAAAGCAGTGGAAACTGGTCAAAGTCCTCGGGCCCCTGCCACCCACATAGGAGAGCTGGATGCATGCAGTTCCTGGCTCCTTCTGGCTCATCTCTTGCAGTTGTGTCTCATGTGCTGGCATTTAATTTTTTAAGGTTTTCTATTCTTTACCAAATAAGTGCTCCCTTCATGCATATCAGCCTCAATGTCATTGCTGTTCACATGTGAAAAACTTGCCAGCAACAAGTTAGGTGCTTTCTCCTTTCTACAGGAATATAGATCAACTCTGTGAGGTAGTGCCTGAGTATCCCAGAGATAGTTCTCATCCCAGAGGCTGTAAGCCCATGAAGGCTGGGGGCAGAGCAGTGCTTCCAGTGCTCCCCAACCCGTGAGTCTTCAGGAGAGAGGCTGAGAGGAAGGCCTCCTATCCCTGCTCACTTGGGTTTTCTGAACTCTAGTCAGGAATAAGCCGTCCAAGATAGCTACATTGTCATCATCCCATGATGAAGCTTGGCTCATCTTCTTCTTTCTCATCTTTTGTTCCAGAAGCCTCCTCACACAACTAGACTGCGGCTTCTGGGCCCGACTAGCTCATTCTTTTAGATTTTTTCTGCTAAATTTTCATCTTCTTTGCCAATAATTTCTTACTCTTTTAACTTCTGGAGCTTTGTCCAATGCTTTGTTATCTGCTCCGTGGCAGCAATGATATCCTCTTCCACGCTCGCCTGAAACTGCATCTAGTAGTCTTTGCTTCTCAGCCATGGCATCCATGTAGTCGTGTTATTGGTACTCTCTCTAGCATAGATACCTGTACACATAGAACTCTCCACTTCTGGCCTCAGCACTTGGACCCATTACATCTCAGACAAATTCTGGGGAAGGTCGAGGCAATCATTCACTGTTTTTTCTGGAAAGGGGACTGTTCTATTCAGGTTCTGCATGAACTGTTCCAGCCTGAGCTTCTGCTCTTCTGTCACATTCCTGGTGACATCTGGGGCTCTTTCTTGGGCCTTGGTGATCACAGCAAGTAGGCAATTTAGCTCTTCATGACAGCTTTTCCACATGACCCTGAATAAATAAATCTCAAACAAAAATAAAGAACAATTCAAGGCATTTAGTACACCAGGCATGCCATGTAACTGTCCCTTCTGTCTGGTTACAGAGAACTCTCGACCTCCCCAAAAAGGGATTCCACTGCCATGGGAAGTCACCTTCTTTTCCCCAGTCCCTGCCAATCACTAGCCCTGTCTTTGTAGATTTACCTGTTCTGGACATTTCCTATCAAAGGGATCACACAGTAAGGGACCTTTTGTGTCTGACATCTTTCACTGAACATCATGTTTTCAAATATGCCCACACAGTAGTGTGTCGGTGTATACTATTTCACTGCAGGGATGGAACACATTGCGCTTACATATTCATACCTGCATGCTTTGGTTGTTCTGTATCTTAGATATTACAAATAAAGCTTTTCATGTCTTAACACTCAATTCTAGAAAACCCTCCATGAAGCTGAAGATTGAAGTAGTATTCCTTTTGGTCTTCATTGCTGTTGAACTCGCAGAAGTCAAATGAGGACAAGACACCAAGCAGCAGCAGTTGTATCCTGGCAACTGAAATTGGTTGATGATCATGGTCTTCTCACAACAAGCCACATTCTGTGGGTCCTGAGTTATGTCCTGGGAGCTGCCACATAGCTGGGTAATGAGAAGGACCCAGGAGGCAGGAGCCAGCCCTTGTCTCCTAGGCTGGTTTCCTGGGATTTGGATTACCCTGTTACTGGCATGCTGTTATGTGTGTCCAGGGTACACCAAGTGTCACTGTGGTAGAGATGAGCTGGGAGAAGGAACTTGGAGAGATGATGGTTTTGGTTATGTTGAGGCAAAACATCTGAGCTCTGGAGCATCTTTAAAGGGGAACTGGGCCCAGCCATACATTTCTCACACTCGGGTGGCTAATGTCCCCCAGAAGTTATTCAGGGACTCAGCATGACTGGCTGAGCTGAATGGAGCTCACAGCCAATTCAAGAAGCCCTGGGCAACTGCATGATATGGGCCAGAGGACTGTGCTGCTCCCAGCTAAGGGTGGGGCCTGGGTCCACCTTTCTTGACCCTCAGTTTCCTCATCTGCCATATTAGGGCATCAGTTGTCTCAGGTTTCTCTCCTACCGCAGGATCCAGAAGATCTTTGGTGATTCTTCCAGTGCCTGGTGGTTTCAGGCATCCTTTGCTCATGACTTCATCACTCCAGTCTCTGACTTACTTCATGTGGGTTCTCCTCTGTGTCCATGTCTCCTTTCTCTTAGGACACTATCATGGGTCTTAAGGACCACCCAAACCCTGGATGACCTCATATAAAGATTATCCAGTCAATTAAGTCTTCAAAGAAGCTGTTTGCAAATAAGTTGCCTTGCATATACACTAAGGATTAGGACATCGAAATCTCCTTTGTGGAATATATCAGTCACTTCAGTTGTCAAAGAGAATATTCCTAAGAGATCTTTAGAGAGATTTCCAGATCCTTCATCTTCAACATCTAGTTGGGAGAACTGTCTTAGATGTAAGCATGCATCACGGCTGGATCTTCCTCAGATTCCCCTTACCTACCCACCAGCATGATAGGGAACTCCCAAGACCTTCCTTCTGATCAACTAATGTTGTCCCTTAATGCACCTGAGGGTGAGGTGTCCAGTGTCAGCTCTGGGCCCACCAGTTTTAAGTGACATTTCTGGGGACACTTGTCCTATGATAGCCAGAAGAAGCATGAACATCCTTACATAATTATACCAGGCATTCTGGACAAGTGCAACTGAGTCTGGAACCCACAGAAACTGTGATCTCTCTTTTTGTACATGTGTGAGTCCTTCGTTTGCCCATAGATTAAGAGGACAGAGAAGTGCCTGACAGTGCAACCCAACCCAGAAGAGGAAGCTGTGTTTGATTTCCTCACCCACTATGGAAACTCACAAATATAAGAGAAACTCCTCTTGCTGTGGCTGAATTGTGTCTTCTTCAAAACTTGTGCATGCAAAACCTAGCCCCCAATACCTTAGGATAAAAACTTAATTGGAAATAGTATTTTTGCAGATTGATAAGATAGAATGAGATCATTTGGAGTTGGGCCAATCCCTAATACAACTTGTTTGGTCTCCTTATCAGAAGAGGAAATTTGGGTACAGGTGAGAATGCCATGGAAGGATAATAGCAGATGGGAGTGGGTGGATGCTTCTATCAGCCAAAGAATGCTAGTGGTTTCCAGAAAAGAAAAAAAAACACACACACAAGAAGCTAGAGAGAGATGTGGAAATAGTCCCTCAGAGTCTCCAGATAGTTGCAACCTGAGAACTCCTTGATCTCATTTTTTCGGTCTCCAGAGTTGTGAGGGAACACATTTCTACTGCACAAGCCAGCTAGGGTGGGTAAACATTTGTCATGACAGTCCCACAGAGTAAAAGCACCAGAAAATGAAGGAAAAATTTCACCAGTGGAACACATAAAGAGGATGAGATTAGAGAAACCATGGGTGTGCTACAACAAAGGTAAGAAGAACCTGGCAGACAAGATGCAACATTCAGAAGATGATATTGTGATAGAAAGAGATGAGGAATTGGCCAATGGGTTCATAAACTCAGTGGGAGAGAGGGAGGGAGGGAGGGAGGGAGGGAGGGAGGGAGGGAGGGAAGGAGGGAGGGAGGGAGAGAGATATAGATGCTCTGCAACTTATGATGGGGTTACACCCTGGTTAAAGCCATTATTAGTTGAAAATATAGGAAGTTGAAGCTTCATTGGATACATTTCACCTACAAAAAATCCCAGTTTGGCCTCCCTTAAATGTGCTCAGAACATAACCTTGTGGTTGGGTAACAACACTGCATGCAGATAGGTATATACATAAGTAGACATCCTATATATGCATCTGTCTATGTACCTATCTGCCTTCCTATCATCTATGAACTACCCACCAATAATTTCCCTACTTACTAATATATTTGCCTATCATCTATGATTTACTCATCTCTATCCACTATTTACCTAGCTGACAATCACACATCTCCTATCATCTATTAATTATTTATCAATCATCTGTCTCTTTACTACTTGTCAATCATCTATCATTAGTTAATTAACAATAAGTTTTCTAATTATTTTACCACCTATTCATCCCTCCATCCCTTTCTACCAATTACCCATCAATCATCTCTCTATCTGCCATTTACCTGTCATTCAACTCTTTATCATCTGATATACCAATCATCTCTCTCCACAATCTACTTATCATTTTTCATCAGTCTACCAACAAATTATGTAGTTATCTATCTTTGATATTTCTATCCATACAATGGGTTTCAAACTTAGATATTCTACCCACTGGGAACACTTGGGAATCCCTGGAAACATTTTTGGTGTCATGCTAGATGAAGGGAAACTTCCAATATCTGGTAGGTGGAGCCCAGGATGGTTGCTTAACACCCTATGCTGCCCAGGATGGTCCCACTACAGAGACACATTTTGTCCTAAATGTCAGCGTTGATGACCTAGAACAACTTTTGGCAAGGACAGCCTTCATTGAACACAAGGAGCTCAGGATTTCATTCAACGAGAGTACATGAAAAGTTCTTGGGGAGAAAATATCACAAGAGAGAAAGATATTCATTGCAAGGAATGGTGATTGTGTAAAAGCAAGTAGTTGTCATTTTCATGGGATGTTGAACAACTCAGGCTGAAAAACATTTTCTTAAAATCACCTGTGCATCCCCCATTGCTTTTTCTCATTGGCTTCTCACCCATGTGACAGATAGGGGGACCTGTCATGGAGGTGGAGATTTTGTCTTGAAGAAGGCTGAGTGAGACATAAGCAGTGACATCCCTAGGGGTCCTGGGCTGAGGTGAAGACAGGGGTCAGATTCAAAGCTAAGGATAGAAGCAAGGACCAGAAGAACTTCCTGATTCATCTAGAACTCTCCTGCTGGTGTCTTCTATTTCTAATCTTATAGATCTCACCAATGGGTTTGGCAATGATCCTTTTGGTAGGACACCCAAGATACCACACCTAAGCTCCATTTCATTCAAATTAACCACTCCAATTCTACCAGAGAAATTGTTGAAGAAATGAGAACACAAGCCACAGACTTGGAAAAGGCATTTGCAAAACACATTTGGATGAAGGTTGTATGCAAAATATACAAAGAGCTCTTGGAATTTACCACCAAAATGAAAGAGCTCAATGCAAAAATGGGTCAAGCACCTCACTAGAAAAGAGATGGGAAAATAAGCATGTGAAATCACATCCTACGCCATACGTCACCACAGAGTTGCTATTCCAGGCCACAGCAGAAAGCTGGATTGGAAGAGGAGCAGCCTGGGCTAGAACCGGCACCCACGGGGGATGCCACGCTTCAGGCCAGGGCGTTAACCCGCTGTGCCACAGTGCCAGCTTGAGCCTGTATCTTTTTAACTGGTGAGTTGAGGCCATTTACATTAAGGTGACTGGATTAGTAACACATTGGCCCTGTCCTTTTCCTATAAAGATTCCTATTGCTTACTTTTATTTCTTTTGTAATTTTAGGAGGATTTTCTTTCTTTACTTTCTTTCATAATGATGACTCTCTGTGTCTGTGTATAGCGCATACTTAAGCATCTTTGAAGACTGGACAAGTGGTGACAAATTCTTTTAATTTCTATTTGTTCTGGAAGGTCTTTATTTCATTTTCACTCATAAATGAGAGCTTTGCAGGATACAGTTGACAGTTTTTTTTTTCTCTTAAGACTTGCATTATGTCTTGCCAGTCTCTTTTAGCCTGTAGGGATTCTGATGAGAAGTCAGCTATGAGTCTAATTGCAGACTCTCTGAAAGTAATCTGGCATTTCTCTTTTTCACATTCTCTAATTCATGAATTGAAATTTCATTCCGATTGGGAACTCTTGAGATGATTGAAATGTAATCCAACTGTGGTATGTAGACATGGGATCTTTGGGAGGTGAGTGGGATTAAACAAGGTCACCATGTTAGAGGCCCCACAGTTGAATTCTGGTAACTTATGAAGAAAAGGAACCGAAATCAGAAGACACACTCCCTTGCTGAATCTCTACCAGAAGAGTCATTCAGTTTCACTGGGAAAATATTAAATTGAGGGTCAGAGTAGCAGCTGATTCCAAGGTTAGGCCAGGAACTACTATGAATTTGGGACTTCTTGCTGGGCTACAATATAAAGATTATGGTTGGGGGCAGGAAATAGGGACACAGGAGCCAATTTCAAGAGCCTCTGTGGGAATAATATGGGCAATACAGGCTCCAGAGTGATTTAACAAGCCACAGATGATAAAGTATAAGGATATTTACTTGCATATGAATAACCATAGAGGCATCAGTAAGTGGTAGAAATTGAAGGGCTCTTGCTTGTAATAGAATGCAGAGTACCATTTGGTCACAAGGGATTTACAATGCTCCAGGGTTAAAGAGAAGTAGTCAGTATGTGTACCAGTCTCCAAGGGATGCCTTAAATAATTGCTCCAACTTGAGTGACAAAAAGCAAAAGAAATAAATTCCCTCTCCTGCTCAGGAGAGCAGAACTATGAGGTCAAGGTGTGTTCAGGGATATAGTCCCTTGGGAGGGTCCATGGGAAGATCCTTTCTGCTCTTGGATTTTTCAGCTCTTGGTGGCTCCAGGAATCCTTCACTTGTGGCCGGGTGACTAGTCTCCACATTTATCTCATATGACATCTCGTCTGTTTTATGTCTCCTCTTTGTCTTTTTTAACGGCACTGCCACTAGGTTTAGGGCTACCCTAATCCATGATGGCCTCATTTGAAGACCCTAACGCATTTGAGTAATCACTCTATCTAAACTTTGAATAAATCAGAGCTCAGTGCCCAAATGGCTGCCACAATTGCAATTTCCATCTCTTCATGGGCTGCAAGTGACTGTTTTCCTCTGCAGCCTTTCAATGATCAAGGGAGTTGACTGAGTGCTTCCCGGGACTCAGATTAAATGTCTCAGTCCTGGATTTTCAAAATGGATGAAGGACACAAATCTTACCTGATTCCATCAAATTACTAGAGGAGAACATTGGGAAAACTCTGCAAGATGTTGGCATAGGTAAAGACTTTTTGGACAATACCCTAGAAACACAAGCAATCAAAAGAAAAATAGGGTAAGTAGAGTATATCAAGCTAAGAATCTTCTATACTACAAAGGAAACACTCAACAAAGTGCAGAGGCAACTGAAAAATGAGAGAAATTGCAAACTGATAAGCAATTAATATACAGAATCTATAAAAAATTCAAGAAATTCAACAACAATAAAGCAAACAATCCAGTGAGAAATGAGCAAAGAACATGAATTGGCATTTTCCAAAGGATACAATTCACATGCCAAGCAGAAACACAAACACAGAAATGCTCAGGATTACTAGATATCAGCAAAATGCAAATAAAACCAGACTCCAGTTAGAATGACAAAGACAAATAAATGCTGGCTGGGCTGTGAGGAAAAAGGTTTGCTAATCCACTGCCAGTAGGAATAAAAACTAGTACTACCTTTGTCTAAGACAGTATGGAGACTC
This sequence comes from Oryctolagus cuniculus, assembly GCF_051225735.1. Classification (NCBI taxonomy): domain Eukaryota; kingdom Metazoa; phylum Chordata; class Mammalia; order Lagomorpha; family Leporidae; genus Oryctolagus; species Oryctolagus cuniculus. The sequence goes on along the minus strand of NC_142889.1, from coordinate 6,952,569 downwards.
CCCAGAAAGCTGAAAATAGTTCTACTATATGACGAAGCCATCCCTGTTAGGTCTGGAACAGTTTGGGGTTCTGACCTTTCATACCCCCAGAAAGGAGAGAAGGAAAAAGGAGTGGGAGACTGACCTCAATGGAGACAGTTTGCTTTATTGGAAGCAAAGAGGTTGGTGACAGTCTGTTCTTGTGAAGAGACTGCACCCTGGGCATATTTGGAACTCGGGTTTTATTGGGTTAGCAGAGAATTTGCCACAGAGTGGGGTGTGTGAAGAAGGCAGCTGGTGGAAGAGAAGGGGCTGTTGAAAGTTTCCAAGAATTTCTCCCTTATCAGTTTCATAGCTGCCCTGTGAAGCTTATCTGTGTTTTCATTTGCATTGCAAGGGGTTGAGAAGGGTCTGGTTAGGCATAAAGAATCTCGATAAAACAGAGGAAGTGGGGTGGAGAGGTGAGGAGGAAGAAAGGGAGGAAGGGAAAGGTGCAATAAGTTCTTTATTCCAGCCCCAAGAGGCAAAAAGGAAAAGGGACTTTGATTCCATATGGCTACTTGCTGCTGAGCAGGGGCATTGCGAGTGCTGGGGTTTGCCTCTAGAGCCTGGAATTCTCCTCAAGTGTTGAGGCAAGGGGCTGGCATCCATGAGTGAGGTGGTGGAGTAGCATCATGGTCTTAACTTTGTTTCTAGAGGCAGCTTTGATGTGGTTTTGTAAGAAATTTTGGAACAGGTTAAATAGGTATGGTCTGAATAGCAGAGCCTGTGGGGCCTGGTTAATATGTTGCCATAGAGATGATCTGGGACCTGAAAGGAAGGGAGAGGCAAGTTGGAGGCAAGGGGGGAGGTGAGATCTCGAGCCCCAGAATGGCACTGGTTCTTCCAAACATGACTTCAAGGAGACTGAATTGTAGGGGTTTCTGTGGCAGAGCTCTAAGCTTTACGAGGGCTAAGAGTAGTTTTGTCCAATCTAAACTGAGTTTGATGGAAAGTTTGTTGAGAGTTTGTTTTAAAGATGATTGAGGCCTATAAGGGAATACGAAATTTCTAAGGGATATTGTAAACCCCCAATGACTTGTGAACCTGGGGGTGGGGGTGAATTTGGGGCCATTATGTGACTGGGGGGATGTGCCAGTTACCATGGAGAGCTGGATGCTCAATGGCCACTTCATGGTCCCCACCCCAGTTGCCACAAAAAGAAGGAAAGTAGGGAGGGGGAGGTTAAGACACACAAAGACCCATTCTCTGTATGGGCCACCAAATGTTAGGAGGTATGGAATAGCTCGGGGTTCTGGCCTTTCATGCCTCCAGAAAGGAGAGATGAAAAAAGGAATTGGAGACTGACCTCAACAGCGACGGGTTTCTTTATTAGAAGCAAAGAGGTTGGGGACAATCTGTTCTTGTGAAAAGACTGTTCTCTGGGTGCATTTGGAACACAGGTTTTACCTGGTTAGCAGGGAATTTGCCACAGGGTGCAGGGTGTGTAGGAGGCAGCTGGCAGAAGGGTAGGGGGCTCTTTGTAGTCTCCAAGAATTACTGCTTATCAGTTTCATAGCTGCCCTGTGAGGCTTATCTGTTTTTCCGTTTGCATTGCAAGGGGTTGAGAAGGGTCTGTTTAGGCACCAAGGACCTCAATAAACCAGACGAAGTGTGTGGTGGGGGGAGCAGAGGAAGAAAAAGAGGAAGGGAAAGGTGTGACAAATCCTTTAGTCCCACTCCTGGGAATCTACCAAAATAGGGTGATATCAGCATATAGAAAGGTTATCTGTACTCCCAACTTTATTGCAGCTTAATTCACAATAGCTAAGAGATGGAATCAACCCAGATGCCCATTACCTGATGACTTAAAAAGAAAATGTGGTATATATACACTACGGACTACTACTCAGCCATAAAAAAAGAATGGAATACTTGAATAGTCTCCGGGAAGAGTTATGGAAAAAATGGCAGAGGAAACTTCCATAATTAGCAGGACATGAAGGACCTACGAGGAGGGAGTGAATGCTCACAGCTTGGGGCTTGAATAGCCGAGAGCCTGAACACCAGCACAGGAAGGAGAGGTGAGATGAGACTGCAGTTGCCCAAGACTCTGGTGGAAAAGCAGTAGGAAGAGCCAGAAGAAATGAGGCGTGAAGCCCCATGGGGGAAAGCGCACTAGCCTAAATAGAGGAGAGAGAAAATATAAAAGGGCCAGTACAGACCCCATTCTCTCTCTCTCCAATCACCTTACAAAGATGTACAAGCTGATAGAGCAGGTGCCATTTTGGACATACATAACAGCTGCACCAGCATGGGGCTGCGCCTGGCAATCAGCCAGAGAGAAAAACCTGACTCTGGTGGGGAATAATAACAGGAGACTAAAAGCAGTGAATGTGGAGAGTGTATGAAATGGGACTGTGAAAAAAAACAGGATGTGTGGGAGAACTCACATTATGGCTGAAATGCGAATAGTCTTGGCAGGAGACACCACAAGCTTGGGTGGCTTCGGCTACCTGGTGAGAGACACTGCAGGGGAATCTGAACTTACACTGAGGACTGCACAGATCCTTTCTGTGGTCCTTGAGACAGAGCAGACGAATATTATACCACTGGGGCTAGCACTCAGGCACTCGTTGCCAAAGGAGAGAGAGAGAGAGAGAGAGAGAGAGAGAGAGAGAGAGAGAGGAATTTACCATGCCAAACCTGGGTGTGTCACCTTAGGCACACCCTTAAACCTGGAAAACTGAACAGAGATCTCTGGCCTCACCCACCACAAGCCTCTAGAGATTCACGGTAAGCAGACAGACCACTTATCTACAGAGTCATAATACAATGAAAAAAGCAGCAATAGCAGAAAAAAGGAAGAAACCAATGAGCATCTCCATAAATGCCAAACAACGAAAGAAATGACCCAAGAAACAAGAATAAGGAAGCAACATGATGGTCCCAAAAGAACATGACACTTCAATTAAGGATTATGAAGATGATGAGATTGAAGAAATGCAAGAAATGGAACTCAGATATTGATGATAAGAATACTTAGAAGTAATCAGAAGCAAACACACGAACTACTGAAATCCATGCATGACATGAAAAAATTCTCTCATGAAAATGAAATCTTAAGTAGGAACAAAATGAAATGCAGAATTCAATAGAATATGAAATTGAGATATTGAAGAGAAATTGAAAGGAAAAGAAGAATTCAATAGAACAAATAAAAATGCAGTTGAGATTCTTAAAAACAGAATCAGTGAGGCAGAAGACAGAATCTCAGACTTAGAAGACAGAGCACAGGAAAGTATACAGTCAAACCAAAGAGAAGAAGAGGAAATTAGAAATCTAAAAAATAATGTTGAGATTCTATAGGGTACTATTAAAAACCCAACATTTGAGTTCTAGGATTTCCTGAAGGCATGGGAGAGAGAAAGAGTTAGAAGGCCTTTTTAGTGAGATACTAGCAGAGAACTTCCCAGGTTTGGAGAAAGACACGTCCAAGTACAGGAAGCTCCAGAACTCCAAATAGACATGACCAGAAATGATCCTCGCCAGGACACACTGTAATCAAACTCACCACAGTGAAACATAAAGAAAAAGTTTCTAAAATGAGCAAGAATGAAATACCAGATAACTCTCAGAAGATCTTTAATTGGACTCATAGAAACCCTACAGCCTAGGAGGGAGTAGTGAAATACAGCCCACGTCCTAAGAGAAAAAACCTGCCATCCCAGAATATTATACCCTGCAAAGCTCTGATTTGTGAATGAAGGTGAAATAAAGACCTTTCATAGCAAACAGAAATTGAAAGAATTTGTTACCACTCATCCAGCCAGGCAAAAGATGCTTAAAGATGTATTACGCACAGAAACACAGAAACACGGCCATCAGTACGAAAGAATGTAAAGGAAGAAAGTCTCTCAGTAAAAGATCACAGTAAGTTCAATGCATGTATTAGAAATATCTTTGGAAAAAATGCAGGGCAAAGACACTACTTATCAATAGTGACTTTGAATGAAATTTGCCTCATGTCTCCAGTTAAAAGACACAGACTGGCTGAATTCATTAAAAAATAAAACCCATTATTTGCTGCTTATAAGAAACACATCTTTCTAACAAAGGTGATTGCAGACTGGAAGTGAAAGGTTTTAAAAAGATGTTCCATGCCAATAGAAACCAAAAAAGAGCTGGTTTAGCCATCTTAATATCAAAAAATCAGACTTTAAGACAAAAACTGTTAAGAGAGACAAAGAGCGTACTATATAGTGATTAAGGGATCAATTCAACAGGAAGATGCAACTATTATAAATGTATATGTACCTAATTACAGGTCACTGGGCTATATAAAAGACATCTTAAGGGGCTTACAGCAAGACTAGACTCTAATACAATAGTATTGGGGGACATCAATACTCCACTATCAGCAATGGGCAGATCAACTGGACTGAAAATCAACAAGGAAACAGCAGATTTAATCAACACTATAGCCCAAATGGATCTAATAGATATCCATAGAACTTTTCATCCTACAGAGAATACACATTCTTCTCAGCAGTACATAAAACTTTCTGTTGGATTGACCATAATGGGATTGACCATCTCTAGGACTGACATACTAGGTCATAAAGAAAGTCTCATCAACTTCAAAAGAATCAAAATCGTAGCATGCATCTTTTCACACCACAATGGGTGAAGCTGGAAATCAACAACTCAGGAATCTCTAGAGCATATGCAGACACATTGAGACTGAACAACATGCTCCTGAATGAACTGTGGGTCATAGAAGAAACCAAAAGAGAAATAAAAAACTTTCTCGAGGCAAATGATGGTAAGAACACAACATATCAAAACTTATGGGATACAGCAAAAGCAGTGTTACAGAGAAAGTAAATAGCAAAAGGTGCCTTAGAGATGGGGCCAGCACCATGGTGCAGTAGCTTAATCCTTGACCTGTGGCACCAGCATGCCATATGGGTGCTGGTTGTAGTCCTGGATGCTTCTCTTCCAATCCAGCTCTCTGCTATGGCATGGGAAAGTAGGAGAAGAAGGCCCAAGTCCTTGGGCTCTGCACCCACATGGGAGACTGGGAAGAAGCACCTGGCTCTTGGCTTCAGATTCGGATAAGTGCAGCTCCAGCCATTGTGGCCACTTGGGGAGTGAATCAACAGAAGGAAGACCTTTCTCTCTGTCTCTCCCACTCACTGTCTGTAATTCTACATCTCAAATAAATAAACAAAATCTTTTCAAAAATTAGAGATGAAAGCGGGTATGTAACAAGAGACACCACTGAAACAAATAGCCATCAGAAACTATTAGGAAGAGTTGTTGCCAACAAACTGGGAAATATAGCAGAAATGGATAGATTGCTGGGTGCATACAACCTACCTAAACTGAACCATGAATAAACAGAAAACATAAACAGACCATTAAACAAGTAAGAAATTGAATCAGTAATAATGGCCCTCCCAACAAAAAAAGCCCAGGAGCGGATGGATTCACTGCTGAAATCTACCAGACATTTAAAGAAGAACTAACTCAAAATCTTCTCCAACTATTCAAAACAATTGAAAGAGACGCTATCCTCCCAAATTCGTTCTATCCCAATTCCTGAACATAAAAAAGATGCAGCAGAGAAAGAGAATTATAGACCAATGTCTCTGATGAACATAGACCCAAAAATCCTCAGAAATTTCTGGCCAACACATTTAACAACAAATCCAGAAAGATCATCCACCAGATGAAATGGGATTCATCCATGGTGTGCATGGATAGTTCAACATTCACGAATCATATTTCTGATACACCACATTAACAGACTGCAGAATAAAAACTATTTGATTATCTCAACAGATGAAGAGAACGCATTTGATAAAATACAACACCATTTCATGATGAAAACTCTAAGCAAATTGGGTTTATAAGGAATATTCCTCAACACAATCAAGGCAATTTATGATAAACTCACGTCCAGCATCGTATTGAATAGGAAAATGTTGGAAGCATTTCCACTGAGATCTGGTACAGACAGGAATGTCTTCTTTCACCATTGCTATTCAATATAGTTCTGGAAGTTTTGGCCAGAGCCATTAGGCAAGAAAAGGAAATTAAAGGGATACAAACTGGGAAGGAAGAAGTCAAACTATCCCTCTTTGCAGGTGATATGATTCTTTACTTAGGGGATCCAAAGAACTCCACTAGGAGAATATTGGAACTCATAGAAAAATTTGGCAAAGTAGTAGGACACAAAATCAATGCACAAAAAACCAACAGTCTTTGTATGCACAGCACTGGTTTATTAAAAGAAATATTAAGGGACTCAAAGGGGGACTTAGATGCCAACACAATAGTACTCGGGGACTTCAACACTCCACTCTCAGAAATAGACAGATCAACAAGACAGAAGATCAACAAGGAAACACCAGATTTAATCGAACAATAGCCCAAATGCATCTTACAGAAATCTATAGAACTTTCAATCGTACTTTTAAAGAATTTACATTCTTCTCAGCAGTGCATGGAACCTATTTTAGGATTGACCACATACTAGGCCATAAAGCAAGTCGCAGCAAAGTCAAAAGAATTAGTATCATACCATGCAGTTTCTCAGACCACAGTGGAATGAAGGTGGAAATTAGAAACTCAGGAATCCCTAGAGAGTATGCAAACACATGAAGACTGAACAACATGCTCCTGAATGAACACTGGGTCATAGAAAAAATCAAAAGAGAATTCCAAAAGTTTCTGGAAGTAAATGAGGATAACAACACAACATATCAAAACTTGTGGGACACAGTGAAAGCAGTGTTGAGAGGAAAGTTTATAGCAATAGGTGCCTACATCAAGAAATTGGAAAATTGGAAAGGCACCAAGTAAATGAGCTTTCAACGGATCTCAAGGATCTGCAAAAACAGCAGCAAAACAGACCCAAATGCAGCAGAAGAGGAATAATTAAAACCAGAGAAGAAATCCACAGGATTGAATCCAAGAAAAATTACAAAAGATCAGCCAGACGAGGAGCTGGTTTTTTGAAAAAATACACAAAATTGACACCCCATTGGCCCAACTAACTAAAAAAAGAAGAGAAAAGACTCAAATCAATAAAATCAGAGATGAAAAAGGAAACATAAAAACAGACACCACAGAAATAAAAAGAATCATCAGAAATTACTACAAGGACTTGTATGCCAGCAAACACGGAAACCTATCAGAAATGGATAGATTCCTGGACACATGCAACCTACCTACATTGAACCATGAGGACATCGAAAACCTAAACAGACCCATACCTGAGACAGAAATTGCAACAGTAATAAAGGACATCCCAACAAAGAAAAGTCCAGGACCAGACGGATTCACTGCTGAATTCTACCAGACATTTAAAGAAGAACTAACTCCAATTCTTCTAAAGCTATTCAGAACACTCGAAAAAGAGGGAGTCCTCCCAAATTCTTTCTATGAAGCCAGCATCTCCTTAATCCGTAAGCCGGACAAAGCTGCAGCATCGAAAGAGAATTACAGACCAATATCCCTGATGAACATAGATGCAAAACTCCTCAATAAAATTCTGGCCAATAGAATGCAACAACACATCAGAAAGATCATCCACCCAGACCAAGTGGGATTTATCCCTGGAATGCAGGGATGGTTTAATGTGCGCAAAACAATCAATGTGACACACCACATTAACAGACTGCAGAAGAAAAACCATATGACTATCTCAATAGATGCCAAGAAAGCATTTGATAAAATGCAACACCCGTTCATGATGAAAACTCTAAGCAGACTGGGTAGGGAAGGAACATTCCTCAAGACAATCATAGCAATTTATGAAAAACCCACAGCCAGCATCCTATTCAATGTGGAATAGTTGGAAGCATTTCCACTGTGATGTGGTACCAGAGAGGGATGCCCACTCCCACCACCGCTATTCAATATAATTCTGGATGTTTTTTCCAGTGCCATTAGGCAAGAAAAAGAAATTAAAGGGATACAAATTGGGAAGGAAGAACTCAAACTATCCCTCTTTGCAGATGATATGATTCTTTATTTAGGGGATCCACAGAAATCTACTAAGAGACTATTGGAACTCATCGAAGAGTTTGGCAAAGTAGCAGGGTATGAAATCAATGCACAAAAATCAACAGCCTTTGTATACACAAGGAATGCCACAGCTGAGAAAGAACTGCTAAGATCAATCCCATTCACAATAGCTACAAAAACAATCAAATACCTTGGAATAAACTTAACCAAGGACGTTAAAGATCTCTACTATGAGAATTAGAATATCTTAAAGGAATAGAAGAGGATACCAAGAAATGGAAAAATCTTCCATGCTCATGGATTGGAAGAATCAATATCATCAAAATGTCCATTCTCCCAAAAGTAATTTGTAGATTCATTGCCATACCAAACAAAATACCAAAGACATATTTCTCAGATCTGGATAAAATGATGGTGAAATTCACATTGAGGCACAGGAGACCTCAAATAACTAAAGCAATCCTGTACAATAAAAACAGATCAGGAGGGCCGGCGCCGCGGCTCACTAGGCTAATCCTCCGCCTTGCGGCGCTGGTACACCGGGTTCTAGTCCCGGTCGGGGCACCGGATTCTGTCCCGGTTGCCCCTCTTCCAGGCCAGCTCTCTGCTGTGGCCAGGGAGTGCAGTGGAGGATGGCCCAGGTGCTTGGGCCCTGCACCCCACGGGAGACCAGGAAAAAAGCACCTGGCTCCTGGCTCCTGCCATCGGATCAGCGCGGTGCACTGGCCGCAGCGTGCCGGCCGTGGCGGCCATTGGAGGGTGAACCAACGGCAAAAGGAAGACCTTTCTCTCTGTCTCTCTCTCACACTGTCCACTCTGCCTGTCAAAAAAAAAATAGATCAGGAGGCATCACCATACCACATTTCAAATCTTACTACAGGGCAGTATAATGGTACTGGTACAAAAACAGCAGGGATAGACCAAGAAAACAGGATAGAAACACGAGAAATCAATAAACATCTACAACCAACTTATATTTGATCAAGCAGCTAAAACCAATGCCTGGAGCAATGACAGTTTATTCAACAAATTGTGCTGGGAAAACTGGATTTCCACATGCAGTCATATGAAGCAAGACCCCTACCTTACACTTTACACACACACACACACACACACACACACACACACCAGTCAACATGGATTAAAGATCTAAAGCTATGACCTGACACCATTAATTTATTAGAGAACATCAGAGAGACCCTGCAAGATACAGGCATAGGCAAATATTACTTGGAAATGTCCACAGAGGGACTGGCAGTCAAAGCCAAAATTAACAACTGGGATTACTTCAAATTGAGAAGTTTCTGTACTGCAAAACAAACTGTCAGTATAGTGCAGGGGTAACATACAGTATGAGAAAAAAGCTTGCAAATTATACAAGTGATAAAGGATTAATAACCAGAATCTACAAAGAGATTAAGAAACTCCTTAACAACAAAACAAACAACCCACTTACGAGATGGGCCAAGGACCTAAATACACATTTTTCTTTTTTCTTTTTTTTTTTTTTGACTGGCAGAGTGGACAGTGAGAGAGAGAGACAGAGAGAAAGGTCTTCCTTTGCCGTTGGTTCACCCTCCAATGGCCGCCGCGGCCGGCGCACCGCGCTGATCCGATGGCAGGAGCCAGGAGCCAGGTGCTTTTCCTGGTCTCCCATGGGGTGCAGGGCCCAAGCACCTGGGCCATCCTCCACTGCACTCCCGGGCCACAGCAGAGGGCTGGCCTGGAAGAGGGGCAACCGGGACAGAATCCGGCGCCCCGACCGGGACTAGAACCCGGTGTACCAGCGCCGCAAGGCGGAGGATTAGCCTAGTGAGCCGCGGCACCGGCCAAAATACACATTTTTCAAAAGAGGAAATCTAAATGGCCAATAGACACATGAAAGAATGCTCAGGATCAGTAGCCATCACGGAAATGCAAATCAAAACCACCATGAGGTTTCACCTCACCCTGGTTAGAATGGCTCACATTCAGAAATCTACCAACAGCAGATGCTGGTGAGGATGTGGGGAAAAAGGGACACCTACCCACTGTTGGTAGGAATGCAAACTGGTTAAGCCATTGTGGAATTCAGATTGGAGATTCCTCAGAAACCTGAATACAGTCCTACCACTGACTGAGAAATCCCATTTTTCAGAGTTTACCCAAAAGAACTTAAGTTGGCAAATAAAATAGCTATCTGTACCCTAATGTTTATTGCAGTCCAATTCACAATAGCTCTGACATGGAATCAACCTAAATGCCTATCAAAGAAGAGTGGATAAAGAAATTATGGGATATGTACTCAATAGAATACTATACAGCGGTAATGAAAAAAATTAAAACCGGGCATTTGCAACAATATGAGTGAATCTGGAAAACATCATGCTGAGTGAAATAAGCCAGTCCCAAAGGGACAAATATATGTTCTCCCTGATCTGTGACAACTGAGCACTAAAAGGAAACTTGTAGAAGTGAAACTGACACTATGAGACACAATTACTTGATCAACTCTTGTCCTGACTGTTGAGGACTTCTTACTATTTTATTCTTTTTAGTATTTTCTCTTCTATTTAATACCATTGTTTGATTCTTTAATTAGCACACAATTATTCTTAGGAGCTTTACTCTAACTGAAAATTAAATCCTGTTAAAAATAAATATGGAGAAGAGAGGAAAGAAATGTAGAGTTCAGCACATGCTCACTCAGACTTACCGCTAATGATAGAGCTACAAACATGCCATTGGACTCCACATCCCATTAAGTTGGCATGTACCAATGCCATCTCACTAGATAAACTGATCATTTTAAATTCTTTTTTTTTTTAACAGGCAGAGTGGACAGTGAGAGAGAGAGACAGAGAGAAAGGTCTTCCTTTGCTGTTGGTTCACCCTCCAATGGCTGCCGCGGCCAGCACGCTGTGACTGGCACACCTTCTGATCGATGGCAGGAGCCAGGTATTTATCCTGGTCTCCCATGGGGTGCAGGACCCAAGGACTTGGGCCATCCTCCACTGCACTCCCTGGCCACAGCAAAGAGCTGGCCTGAAAGAGGGGAACCGGGACAGAATCTGGCGCCCCGACTGGGACTAGAACCCGGTGTGCCAGCACCGCACGGCGGAGGATTAGCCTAGTGAGCTGCGGCGCTGGCCTTAAATTCTTAATTGATCATAAAGATAGGATTAAGTATCAAAGGGATTACATAAATAACACCAGTGTCTGCTAATATTAATTGATAGAATTAAAAAGGAGAGAATGATCCAACATAGGAAGCGGGATACCCAGCAGACTCATAGGATGGCAAATGCCCTAAACAGCACACTGGACTCAGAATCAGCCCTTAAGGCATTCAGATCTGGAAAGAGCCCATGAGAGTTTCTCAGGCATGGAAAGCCAAGACACTCTGGCAAAAAAAATGACCTCAATGAAAGATCTGAGTGAGGTCCCAGCAGAAAGAATGGGCCATCAAAGAAGGAGGTACCTTTCTCTGAAGGGAGGAGAGAACTTCCACTTTGATTATGACCTTGTCTAAATAAGGTCAGAGTTGGTGAACTCAAGGGGCTTCCATAGCCTTGGCAGCTCATGACAAGAGCCTCGGGTGATTACTGACATCACAAATAAGATTGTCAATTGTTAAATCAACAACAGTTTACACTGTGCATTTATTCCCAATGTAGAATCTCCATATTTGATGTGTCCTACTATGATAATTAATGGTAAAACTAGTATTCAAACAGTACTGTATACTTTGTGTATCTGTGTGGGTGCAATCTGTTGAAATCTTTACTTAGTATACAGTAAGTTGATCTTCTGTATATAAAGATAGTTAAAAATGAATCCAAATAAGAATGGGATGGGTGAGGTTGTAGGAGAAGGAGTGGTTTTGAGTGGGAAGGTAGTTAAGGGGGGAAAATCTGATATAATCCAAAAGTTATACTTTTGAAACTTATTTTTATTAAATAAAAGTTCCTCTCCAAAAAAAATAAAGAAATTCAAAACACACACAAATACACTTATTCTGTGAAGTACTAAGCCTTTTTGCAGTAATGGAAATTTAAAATATATTATGTCAAAAACTAAAAAAAAAAAAAAAACAGAAAGAAAGAGAGAAGGAAGGATGGTGGGAGATAGAGTATAAGGGAGGATTTATTTTCATAGACTTTTATCTCAAACTCATTTTGAATCTCATAAAAATCAATTATTAAAATTTAAAAAGGGATTGAAGCGGCAAGATGTCCGAATAGGAAGGGAGCACACTGATAGTCCGGGGAGAGACAGTTTAATAAAAGTGGAGATACTGCAGGTTCAAGGAAGAGTAGGGGAAGAAAAAGCAGAAGAAACTCTTCCAGAACGAGTGATTCACAGTGGACCTGCATGGAGAGCGTGGGAGCCCACAGTTCGGGACACCAGCGGCAGACTCAACACACCAGTGCTGGAACATGAGGTGAGCCAAACCTCAATAGCCCGAGACACCTGCAGGCAAGTGGAAAGAGGAGACTAGAGGGAACAACCCTGGGGGGAAAGTTCACCAGGCTAACTAGAAGAGAGAGAGAGAGAGAAAGAGAGAGAGAGAGAGAGAGAAAAGTGACTGATATGGACACGGGTTTCTCTCTCTCTGCTCACCTCTCAAAGGCGAGCAAGACAAAGAGCAGGCGACATCTTGGACATACGTCATAGGCAGAGTGACCTCAGGTCTGCACTGGCCCTGAGCCTGGCAGAAAAACCTGACTCTGGGCGGGGTGAATTAACAGATCAGGACCTAGTGAATGTGTGGTGCTACTGAACTGAGACAGTGAAAAAAGAGACTGTGGGGGAGAGAACTCACAGAATTCACGTGAGTACTCTCCAGAGATGCTGCAATTCCGTAACTTTGGCAACCCAGTGGGAGACTGAAGGAGAATTTGAGCCCACTCTGAGGGCAGAACAGATTCCCTGTGTGGTCCTTGGGAAAGAGCTTCCAATCTCTGGCTCCTGTGGGTATATCATTTGCCTGCTAACTACCTCCAACTTCGTTCAGCTCTGTGGAATTATTTCCCTTTTGAATCAAAAAAAGAAAGAAAGAAAGAGAGAGAGAACTACCATGCCTAACCTGGGAGTGTCACCTTTAGCAAACCAGAGCTCTCAGGCCACACCCATCTCAAGCCTCTAAGGCTCTATCAAAAACAGTCCACTTAATCTAGAGTCATAGTATAACAAGAAAAAGCACCACAGTGAAGAAACCAAATATCTCCAGTATGCCAAATAACAAATGCAAAAACCAAGGTAATAAAAACAAGGAAGTCACTATGACGCCCCCAAATGAAAAAGACACCCCAATTCAAGATTATGAAGATGATGACATAGAAGAAATGCAAGAAGCAGATCTCAAAAAATTGATAAGAACATTAAGAAGTTCTCAAAAACAAATTCTTGAACTACAGAAATCCTTAATGGACAAGATAGAAAATCTCTCTCATGAAAATGAAATATTAAGGAGGAATCAAAATGAAACGAAACAACTAGTACAACAGGAAACTGTGATAGTGATGAGAAATCATAATGAAATGAAGAATTCAATAGATCAAATGACAAACACATTAGAGAGTCTTAAAAACAGAATGGGTGAAGCAGAAGAATGTCAGACTTAGAAGACAGAGCACAGGAAAGGATACAGTCAGACCAAAGAAAAGAAGAGGAAATTAGAAATCTAAAACATATTGTCGGGAATTTTCAGGATACTATTAAAAAAACCAACATTCGGGTTCTAGGAGTTCCTGAAGGCATGGAGAGAGAGAAAGGATTAGACGGCCTTTTTAGTGAGATACTTGCAGAGAACTTCCCGGGTTTGGAGAAGGACAGAGACATCCGAGTACAGGAAGCTCATAGAACCCCTAGTAAACATGACCAAAAGAGATCCTCACCACGACATATTGTAATTAAACTCACCACAGTGAAACATAAAGAAAAGAACCTAAAATGTGCAAGAGAGAAATGTCAGATTACTCTCAGAGGATCTACAATCAGACTAAAAAAAAAAAAAAAGAAATATCCAATATCCCTGATGAACATAGATGCAAAAATCCTCAATAAAATTCTGGCCAATAGAATGCAACAACACATCAGAAAGATCATCCACCCAGACCAAGTGGGATTTATCCTTGGAATGCAGGGATGGTTTAATGTGCACAAAACAATCAATGTGACACACCACATTAACAGATTGCAGAAGAAAAACCATATGATTATCTCTAATGACGCAGAGAAAGCATTTGATAAAATACAACACCCTTTCATGATGAAAACTCTAAGCTAACTAGGTATGGAAAGAACATTCCTCAAGACAATCAAAGCAATCTAAGAAAAACCCACAGCCAGCATCATATTCAATGGGGAAAAGTTGGAAGCATTTTCCACTGTGATCTGGCACCAGAAAGGGATGCCCACTCTCACCCCCTGCTATTCAATATAGTTCTGGAATTTCTAGCCAGAGCTATTAGGCAAGAAAAAGAAATTAAAGGGATACAAATTGGGAAGGAAGAACTCAAACCATCCCTCTTTGCAGATGATATGATTCTTTATTTAGGGGACCCAAGGGACTCTACTAAGAGACTATTGGAACTCATAGATGATTTGGCAAAGTAGCAGGGTATAAAATCAATGCACAAAAATCAACAGCTTTTGTATACACTGGCAATGCCACAGCTGAGGAAGAACTTCTAAGATCAATCCCATTCACAATAGCTACAAAAACAATCAAATACCTTGGAATAATTTTCACCAAGGACGTTAAAGATCTCTACGATGAAAATTACACAACGTTAAAGAAAGAAATAGAAGAGGATACTAAAAAATGGAAAAATTTTTCCATGCTCATGGATTGGAAGAATCAATATCATCAAAATGACCCTTCTCCCAAAAGCAATTTATAGATTCAATGCAATACCAATCAAGATACCAAAGACCTTCTTCTCAGATCTGGAAAAAATGATGCTGAAATTCATATGGAGACACAGGAGACCTCGAATAGCTAAAGCAATCTTGTACAACAAAAACAAAGCCGGAGACATCTCAATACCAGATTTCAGGACATACTACAGGGCAGTTGTAATCAAAACAGCATGGTACTGGTACAGAAACAGATCAATAGAACAATGGAACAGAATAGAAAATCCAGAAATCAATCCAAACATCTACAGCCAACTTATATTTGATCAACGATCTAAAACCAATTCCTGGAGCAAGGACAGTCTATTCAATAAATGGTGCTGGGAAATCTGGATTTCCACATGCAGAATCATGAAGCAAGATCCTTACCTTTCACCTTACACAAAAATTCACTCAACATGGATTAAAGACTTAAATCTAAAATATACGACCTGACACCATCAAATTATTAGAGAGCCTTGAAAAAACCCTGCAAGATATAGGTACCGGCAATGACTTCTTTGAAAACACCCCAGAAGCACAGGCAGTCAAAGCCAAAATTAACATTTGGGATTGCATCAAATTGAGAAGTTTCTGTACTGCAAAAGAAACAGTCAGGAAAGTGAAGAGGCAACCGACAGAATGGGACAAAATATTTGCAAACTATGCAACTGATAAAGGGTTGATAACCAGAATCTACAAAGAGATCAAGAAACTCCACAACATCAAAACAAACAACCCACTTAAGAGATGGGCCAAGAACCTCAATAGACATTTTTCAAAAGAGGAAATCCAAATGGCCAACAGACACATGAAAAAATGTTCAAGATCACTAGCAATCAGGGAAATGCAAATCAAAACCACAATGAGGCTTCACCTCACCCCAGTTAGAATGGCTCACCTACAGAAATCTACCAACAATAGATGCTGGAGAGGATGTGGGGAAAAAGGGACACCTACCCACTGTTGGTGGGAATGCAAATTGGTTAAGCCACTATGGAAGTCAGTTTGGAGATTCCTCAGAAACCTGAATATAACCCTACCATTCAACCCAGCCATCCCACTACTTGGAATTTACCCAAAGGAAATGAAATTGGCAAACAAAAAAGCTGTCTGCACATTAATGTTTATTGCAGCTCAATTCACAATAGCTAAGACCTGGTACCAACCCAAATGCCCATCAACAGTAGACTGGATAAAGAAATTATGGGACATGTACTCTATAGAATACTATACAGCAGTCAAAAACAACAAAACCTGGTCATTTGCAACAAGATGGAGGAATCTGGAAAACATCATGCTGAGTGAATTGAGCCAGTCCCAAAGGGACAAATATCATATGTTCTCCCTGATCGGCGACAACTAACTGAGCACCAAAGGGGAAACGTGTTGAAGTGAAATGGACACTATGAGAAACAGTGACTTGATTAGCTCTTGTCCTGACGGTTGATGTACAATGTAATACTTTATCCATTTTAGTATTTTTTTGTTCTAGTACCATTGGTTGAACTCTGTAATTAACACACAATTATTCTTAGGTGTTTAAATTTTAACTGAAAAGTGATCTCTGTTAGGAATTTGGAAAGCATTAAGCTGAGAGAAATAAGCCAGTCCCAAAGGGCCAAATCCCATATGTTCTCCCTGATTGGTGACAACTGACTGTACACCAAAAAGGAAACCTGTTAAAGTGAAACAAACACTATGAGAAACAGTGACTTGATCAGCATAGCCCTGACTGTTGATGAACAACTTAATACGTTATCCCTCTTAGATTTTTTTTGTTCTACTTAATACTTTTGGTTGAATACTGTAATCAATACACAGTTATTCTCAAGTGTTGAAACTTAACTGAAAAGTGATCGCTGTTAAATATAAGAGTGGGAATAAGAAAGGGAGGAGATGTGCAATTTGGGACATGCTCAAACTGACTTACTTCAAACGGTAGAGTTAGAAACATGCCAGGGGATTCCAATTCAATCCCATCAAGGTGGCATGTACCAATGCCATCTCACTAGTCCAAGTGATCAATTTCTGTTCACAATTGATCATAATGAAAGGACTAAGAGCCAAAGGGATCACATAAACAAGAATAGTATCTGTAAATACTAGCTGATAGAATAAAAATGGAGAGAATGATCCAACATGGGAAGCGAGATACACAGCAGACCTATAGAATGGCAGATGTCCTAAACAGCACTCTGGCCTCAGAATCAGCCCTTAAGGCATGTGGATCCAGCTGAAAAGCCCATGAGAGTATTTCAGGCATGGAAAGCCAAGACACTCTGGGGGAAAAACAAAAACCTAAATGAAAGATCTCCACGAGTGAGATCCCAGGGGAAAGAATGAGTCATCAAAGAAGGAGGGACCTTTCTCTGAAGGGAGGAGAGAACTTCCACTTTGATCAAGGCCTTGTCTAAATATGATCAGAGTCGGTGAACTCAGGGGCTTCCATAGCCTTGGCAGCTCATGACAAGAGCCTAGGGTGATTACTGAGGCCATAAACAAGAGTGTCAATTTGTTAAGTCAACAACAGGAGTCACTGTGCACTTACTCCTCATGTAGGATCTCTGTCCTTAATGTGCTGTACATTGAGATTTAATGCTATAACTAGTACTCAAACAGTATTTTTCACTTTATATTTCTGTGTGGGAGCAAACTGTTGAAATCTTTAATTAATGTATGCTAAACTGATCTGTATATAAAGAGAATCGAAAATGAAACTTGATGTGAATGGAAGGGGAGAGGGAGTGGGAAAGGGGAGGGTGGTGGGTGGGATGGACGTTATGGGGGGGAAGCCATTGTAATCCATAAGCTGTACTTTGGAAATTTATATTCATTAAATAAAAGTTAAAAATAAAAAATAAAAAAATTTAAAAAATAAAAAACATTTAAAAAGCACCCACCAGAGGAGACATGAGATTTATTTTCTCCATGACTCAGGTGGTGGGTGGTACTCAAGTCCCCAAGTATAAGGTGGGACTTGAGAGCCTAGTTCTCCACCACCTAGCCACCTTATCTACCCCATGGTGAGGATACAGAATTGTGTCTCTCATGGTCCTCGTAAGGATTGCCTGACATGGAGGAGGAACATTAGAAATGTCCCATGTGCACAGTAGTTTTGTCCCATACTGGCTATTTATCCCCAGTCTGTTGGAAGAATTGGAAAAGGCTGGAAATGTGCCGGTGCTCGAGAATGTTCACTCAAAGATGGCATCATTCTGTACAGGATTTGTAGCCAGCTCTGTGACCTAGTGAGGGACTCTGGGTGTCTATCAGAACGAGGACTCCAGGACCCACAGATATTGCCTCTTTTGGTTAGTATAAGGACCTTAGTCTTGGGAAAAGTTGGAATGCTGTGGGTTGAATTGTGTCCTTCCCAAAGGACACCTTAAAGTCCTCACTCCCACTGCTTATGAGCAGGGTTTTATTTGGAAATAGGATCTTTGCAGATGGAACTAAAATGCAAGGTTAGGATGATGTAAATCTGGCATACAGTGGGATTCTAATCCAAATACTGATGTCTGGCTAAGAAGAGGAGAGTAGGACACAGACACATAGACACAAAAGAGAAGAGACTACCAGACAAGTAATACCAAAGACTGTGGGCAAACACCAGAAGCTGAAGAGGCGTAAGAGAGGGGCTTTCTCAGACTCTGAGAGAAAGCATAGCTTTGCCAACAGTTTGGTTTCAGCCTCCAGAAATGAGAGAGAATACATTTCTGTTGTTTTAAGCCCTCCTCAGCTCTCTGGAGAAATATTAGGAAACACTTTGACTTTTTGTTTCTTCTGTCCATCAATAAGTCAATGTACTCATCCACCTACCCACCCATTCACCAATCCATCCATTCATTCATCCATCTACTCTCCCCATCGATCTGTACACAGCTCACTTATTCACATGTCCTTTCATTTATTCGCCCATTTTTATTTGTTCATTCTCCTACCCACCAATCCATCCACTCATCCATCCATTTACCCACCCCATCCATCCATCCCTTATTCATTCTTCTATCCATTCATTTATTCACTCACCTTTTCATCCATCCTTCCATCCATCCATTTATTCATCTATCCACATACTCATGTACCCATCCATTTCCATGCAGTTATCCACTTAACTATTCAATTATCTATTCACTAATTTCTTCATTATCCATCCACACACAATCAATTCTCACCCATTCCTTCCATTTATTTGACTGTCCATTTATTTATCCATCCAATGATTCATCTATCCAGGCATTATTTATCCATCCACTCAGCCATTCATTTATGAAATTATCTGTTCATTATTTATGTGTATGCATTCATTTCCTAGTCATCTGTCCATGTATTCATTCATCCACCCATTTATTCATCTATCCAGGTATCCATTTATCCATCTATGTATCCTTTCATCCATCCACTCTTTTATTCAATTATCTATTTTTCATTCGTTCATTATTCACCCACACATTTAATTCTTACACAACTAGTCATCCACCTATTTATCTGTCCATTTATCCATCCATCCATTAACCACCCACACATCCATTCATTTATTCCTTATCCAGCCACTCACCCATCCTTCCATCTTCTATTATCCATTCATTCATCCATCCAGCTACTCATTTTCTATGCCAACCACTCATTCACTCATTCATTCATTCATTCATTCATTCATTCATCTATCCCTTTATTATCTCATCCCTGTAATCAGTTACTCATTTATTCATCCATTTAACTCATCTATTCATTCATTAACTATCTATCAATCCATTCATCTATATACCCATCCCTTTATCCACTCATGCACCACTTATTAATTCCTCATTCATTCATTTGTTCATTCACTTATGCATTCATCCATGCAACTAACCATTCAACAAACAGTATGGATCCACAGTAGTTTTTTCTAGTCTCTTACCGACAAAACCACACAAATGTCCTGCCCATTTGTTCTCTATGGCTGTAACTGATGCAAAGAATTTAGCACCTCTCTTATTCTATGTGAATGGTTGCTGATCTGTCCCTGTCCTGGATGAGAGGTGGCCTTTCCCTGTCTCTCTAAGAACCTGTGTGTATTCAGTACCCAGAACCCAATGCCTCCAAGTCCAGTCCAGAAGCATGTTGAAGGGCAATTTGTTGGGGGAGGGTTCCAAGGTGGCAGAGGAGGGAGGAAGCTTACTGATCTAGTCCAGAAGGTAGTTTTAAAAAGTGGAGGTAGTGTAGTCTCAGAAAAGAGTTCAGAAAAAAATGGCAAAGGAAACTCTACTTAAATTAGAGGGACACGGTGGACCTACATGGAGGGCATGTGCACCCATGGTTTGGGACTCTGATAGCTGAGAGCCTACACACAAGTGCTAGAAAATGAGGTGAGATGAGACTGCAGTATCCTGAGGCACTGACAAAAAAAGTGTCAGCAAGAGCCTAGAGGGAATAAGGCTCAAAGACCTGTGGGATAAAGTGTATCAGCCTAACTAGAGGAGAGAGAAAAAAAATGATGGTATGGACACATTTATCTCTCCCTCTGATCACCTCACAAAGGCATACAAGATGATAGATCACCCACATTTTGTACATATGTTAACAGCTGTGCAAGCCTGTGTCTGTACCTGCAATCAGCTGAGTGGAGACTCCTGACTCTGGTGGGGAGAAATAACATGGGACTAGGAGCTTGTGACTGTGAAGCTTCTGAACTGAGACTGTGAAAAAAAGAAAAAAAAAACTGAGGGTGTGTGGGAGAACTTACAGTGCGGCTGAGATTTTGAGCAGTCTTAGTGGGAGGTGCCACAAGCTAGGGAGTCCTGGTTACCTGGTGAGAGACATTGCAAGGGAATCTTAACTTACACTGAAGACTGAACAGATCCTTTCTGTGGTCCTTAGGACAGAGCAGGCACAGCTCCAGCTGTTGTGGCTGGCTAGAGAGTGAACCAGCAGGTGGAAGACCTCTTTTTCTTTCTCTTTCTTTTCTTTCTTTCTTTCTTTCTTTCTTTCTTTCTTTCTCTCTTTCTCTCTTTCTCTCTCTCTCTCTTTCTTTCTCTCTCTCTCTCTCTTTTCCTCTCCTTCTATGTGTAACTTTGCCTTTCAAATACATACATAATCTTTAAAAAAACACAGAGCATTGTAATTCATGTACTTCTTCAGTCCTCTCTGTAGAATGCACAGTGAAAAATATCACAGGTTCAAGCCCACATTTAGTTTTTGAGCATATGAGTAGGTGTGGCAGATATGACTTCTACACAAATGGCTGGATTCTGGTTCTCAGAAAGTGGGAAAAAATCCTGGCTATTTTCCTCCCAGACTAGATCTGCAAGAAGACTTTGCATGTGGATGAACTTCACTATGGGTCTGCCATCAGCAGCTGCCTCCCCAAATATAGTCTGGCTTCCACCTGTCCTGCCCATCTTCAATAATCACATCAGAACCCTCCCTGGCTTATATACCCTCTCCTTTGTCTGCAGTGAAGTTCCTGTGCTCACAGAACAAGGCTTGTCCCTGAAGCCATTTGGCTCTGTCCCTCCACCCATGTTTCCTCACAAATCCCACCAATGCCAAGGACTCTATAAACCCTGGCTTCAGGACTGTCATATTTTTTTGACTTTTATTTAATAAATATAAATTTCTAAACTACAGCTTTTGGATAATAGTGGCTTTCTGCTGGGATCTCACTCGCAGCAATATTTCATTTAGGTCTTTTTTATTTTTGCCAGAGTGTCTAGGCTTTCCATGCCTAAAATATTCTCATGGCTCTTCAGCCAGATCCAAATGCCTTAAGGGCTGATTCTGAGGCCAGAGTGCTGTTTAGGACATCTGCCATTCTATGAATCTGCTGGGTATCCCACTTCCCATGCTGGATCATTCTCTCCTTTTTAATTCTATCTGTTAGTATTAGCAGACACTACTCTTGTTTACGTGATCCCTTTGACTCTTAATCCTATCATTATGATCAATTGCGAGCTGAAACTGATCACTTGGACTAGTGAGATGGCACTGGTACATGCCACCTTGATGGGATTGTATTGGAATCCCCTGGCACGTTTCTAACTCTACCACTAGGGGCAAGTCAGATTGAGCATGTCCCACATTGTATACCTCCTGCCTCTCTTATTCCCACTGTTATATTTAACAGGGATCACTTTTCAGTTAAATTTAAACAACTAAGAATAATTGTGTGTTAATTAAAGAGTTCAACCAATAGTATTAAGTAAAATTAAAAAAATACTACAAGGGATAAAGTAGCAAGTTTTCATCAACAGTCAGGGCAAGGGCTAATCAAGTCACTATTCCTCATAGTGTCCCTCTCACTTCAACAGGTTTCCTTTTTTGTGCTTGGTTAGTTGTCATCATTCAGGGAGAACATATGATATTTGTCCCTTTGGGACTGGCTCAATTCACTCAGCATGATGTTTTCCAGATTCCTCCATTTTGTTGCAAATGACCGGGTTCCATTTTTTTTTTACTGCTGTATAGTATTCTATAGAGTACATGCCCCATAATTTCTTTATCCAGTCCACTGGTGATGGGCATTTAGGTTGATTCCAGGTCTTAGCTATTGTGAATTGAACTGCAATAAGCATTGAGGTGCAGACAGCCTTTTTATTTGTCAATATAATTTCTTTTTTTTTTTTTTTTTTTTTTTTTTTTTTTTTTTTTTTTTGACAGGCAGAGTGGACAGTGAGAGAGAGAGACAGAGAGAGAAAGGTCTTCCTTTGCCGTTGGTTCACCCTCCAATGGCCGCCGCTGCAGCCGGCGCACCGCGCTGATCCTGGCAGGAGCCAGGAGCCAGGTGCTTTTTCCTGGTCTCCCATGGGGTGCAGGGCCCAAGCACCTGGGCCATCCTCCACTGCACTCCCTGGCCATAGCAGAGAGCTGGCCTGGAAGAGGGGCAACCGGGACAGAATCCGGCGCCCCAACCGGGACTAGAACCCGGTGTGCCGGCGCCGCAAGGTGGAGGATTAGCCTATTGAGCCACGGCGCCAGCCCTATTTGTCAATATAATTTCCTTTGGGTAAATTCCAAGGAGTGGGATGGCTGGGTTGTATGGTAGGGTTATATTCAGGTTTCTGAAGAATCTCCAGACTGAATTCCATAGAGGCTTAACCAGTTTGCATTCCCACCAACAGTGGGTAGGTGTCCCTTTTTCCCCACATCCTCACCAGCATCTGTTGTTGGTAGATTTCTGAATGTGAGCCATTCTAACCGGGGTGAGGTGAAGCCTCATTGTGGTTCTGATTTGCATTTCCCTGAGTGCTAATGATCCTGAACATTTTTTCATGTGCCTGTTGGGCCATTTGGATTTCCTCTTTTGAAAATGTCTATTGAGGTCCTTGGCCCTTCTCGTAAGTGTGTTGTTTGTTTTATTTTTGTGGAGTTTCTTGATCTCTTTGTAGGTTCTGGTTACTAATCTTTTGTCTGCTGCAGAGTTTGCAAATATTTTTTCCCATTCTGTCAGTTGCCTCTTCACTCACCTGACTGTTTCTTTTGCAGTACAGAAACTTCTCAATCTGAAGTAATCCGAATAGTTGATTTTGGCTTTGACTGCCTGTGCCTCCAGAGTCTTTTCCAAGAAGTCTTTGCCGGTTCCAATATCTTGCAGGGTTTCTCCAATGTTCTCTAATAATTTGATGGTGTTGGGTCATGGATTTAGGTCTTTAATCCGTGTTGAGTGGATTTTTGTGTAAGGTGAAAGGTAAGGGTCTTGCTTCATGCTTCTGCACGTGGAAATCCAATTTTCCCAGCACCATTTGTTGAATTGACTGTCCTTGCTCCAGGAATTGGTTTTAGCTCCTTGATCAAATATGAGTTGGCTGTAGATGTTTGGGTTGATTTCTGGTGTTTCAATTCTGTTCCATTGGTCTATCCATCTGTTTCTGTACCAGTACCATGCTGTTTTGATTACAACTGCCCTGTAGTATGTCCTGAAATCTGGTATTGTGATGCCTCCGGCTTTGTTTTTGTTGTACAAGATTGTGTTAGCTATTCGAGGTCTCCTGTGTCTCCATATGAATTTCAGCATCATTTTATCCAGATCTGAGAAGAAGGTCTTTGGTATCTTGATTGGTATCGCATTGAATCTATAAATTGCTTTTGGGAGAATGGACATTTTGCAGATATTGATTCTTCCAATACTGGGACTTTTTTTTCCAATTTACTGGGAGGTTTTCTTCCTTTACCTTCTTTTGTATTGATATCCATGTTTCTGTGTTTCTGTGTGCAACACATCTTTAAGCATCTTTTGCAGGGCTGGACGAGTGGCGACAAATTCTTTCAATTTCTGTTTGCTATGAAAGGTCTTTATTTCACCTTCATTCACAAATGAGTGATTTGCAGGATATAATATTCTGGGCTGGCAGTTTTTCTCTCTTTGTACCTGTGCTATGTCTCGCCATTCCCTCCTAGCCTGTAGTGTTTCTGATGAGAAGTCAGCTGTGAGTCTGATTGGAGATCCTCTGAGAGTAATCTGACATTTCTGTCTTGCACATTTTAGAATCTTTTCTTTATGTTTCTCTGTGGTGAGTTTGATTACAATGTGTCATGGTGAGGATCTCTTAGGTCATGTTAACTAGGGGTTCTGTGAGCTTCCTGTACTAGGATGTCTCTGTCCTTCTCCAAACCTGGGAAGTTCTCTGCTGGTAGCTCACTGAAAAGGCCTTCTAATCCTTTCTCTCTCTCTCTCCATGCTCCAGGAATTCCTAGACCCAAATGTTGGGTTTTTTGATTCCAACCATTATTTTTTAGATTTCTACTTTCCTCTTTTTTTCTTTGGTTTGACTCTATACTTTCCTGTGCTGTCTTCTAAGTCCTATATTCTCTCTTCTGCTTCACTCATTCTGTTTCTAAGGCTCTTAAATGTGTTTGTCATCTGTTCCATTGCATTCTTCATTTCATTTTGATTTATCTTCGTTGTTTCAATTTCATGTTCTACTAAATCCTGCATTTCATTATGATTCCTCCTTAAGATTTCCTTTCCACGAGAGAGATTTTCTATCCTGTCCAGTATGGATTTCTTTAGCTCATGAATTTGTTTTTGATAACTTCTTAATGTTCTTATTATACATTTTTTGAAATGCGTATCTTGAATTTCTTGCATCCCATCATCTTCATAATCTTGAATTGGAGTGTCATGTTCATTTGGGGGCGTCATAGTGTCTTCCTTGTTCTTGTTTCCTCAGTTTCTGCATTTGTTGCTTGGCCTTGTGGAGATATTCTTTGGTTTCTTCTTTTTTTTTTTTCCTCACTGTGGTGGCTTCTCTCATTATACTGTGACTCCAGATTAAGTGGACTGTCTGCTTTTGGCGGCTCTCTAGAGGCTTGAGCTGGGTGTGGCCAGAGAGCTCTGTTCAGTTCTTCAGGGTTAGGGGTATGCCAAAGGTGACACACCCAGGTTTGGTATGGGAAATTTTCTCTCTCTCTCTCTCTCTCTCTCTCTCTCTCTCTCTCTCTCTCTCTTCAGAAGGGAAGTAATTCTGCCCAGCTGAGCTCTTCTCTTTGATGGCAATCAGTGCCTGAGCACTAGCCCCAGTGGTTACAATATTCATCTGCTCTGTCCCAAGGACCATGCAAAGGATCTGTGCAGTCCTCAGTGTAAGCTCAGATTCCCCTGCAATGTCTCCCACTGGGTTGCCACAGTTATCGATTTTTTGGTGTCTCCCACAGAGAGTACTCACGTCTCAGGCACACTGTGAGTTCTCCCACACACCCTCAGGTTTGTTTGTTTGTTTGTTTTTTTCACAGTCCCAAATCATAAGCTCCACACTTTCACTAGGTCTTAATCTCCTGTTATTTCTCCTCACCACAGTCCGGTTTTTCTGCTTGGCTGAGGGAGGGCACAGCCCTGAGCTGGTGCAGCTATTATGTATGTCCAAAATGGCACCTGCTGTATTATTTTCCCCACTTTTATAAGAGGAGGGAAAGAGAGAATCATGTCTATACCGGTCTCTTATTTTATTTATTTATTTTTCTCTCCTCTAGTTAGCCTGGTGAACTTTCTCCCATGGGGCTTCAAGCTTCGTTCCCTCTAGGCACTTCTTGCTGCTTTTCCATCAGTGTCTCTGGCTACTGCAGTTTCGCCTCACCTCCCTTTTCAGCGCTGGTATGTAGACTCGGCGGCTGGGGTCCTGAGCCATGGGTGCCCATGCCACCCACGTAGGTCCACTGTGTCCCACTAGTTCCAGAAGAGTTTCTTCTGCAGTTTTTCCCTAACTCTTCCCTGAGACTTCACTATCTCCACTTTTACTAAACCATCTTTTCCTGGACTTTCAGTGTGCCCCCTCCCTATTCTGCCATCTTGGAGTACCTTGGACTGTCATATTTTTGCTGGAAACTTCCATGGTTTGTCCAAGTCTGACATGCAGCTACAAATTCCTGAATGAGGCCAGCTATGGATCTATGCATGACAATGTCCTGTCCATCAGGAGCACACACCAATCCTGACCAGTCATCCTTTGGCACTTCATGTGTGGCCTCAGTAGTCTTACTGAGTCTTGGAAGCCTCCACTCCCTGAACTCTTATTGTATAAAGCCTGTGGAGTCATGTCTTATTTTGTTGCTCATTTTTAAAAAGTTTTTCATGTACTTGAGAGGAGAGAGGATGGGTGGGGGGAGAGGAAGGGAGAGAGAGACAGAGAGAGAGACTGAGATGGAGTGAATCTGTATGTCTGTTTAAATCCCCAAATGTCCACAATGGCTGGAAATGTGTCTGGTTAAAGTCTGGAGACAGATTCTCAATCCAAGTTTTCCACATGGGTAACTGGGACCCAGGTACCTCCCAGGGTGCATTAGTAGGAAGCTGGAATCTTCATTCAGGCACTCCAACGTGAGATGCAGGCGTGTCTGTTTTTTGTTGTTTTGTTTTGTTTTTGAAGAAGTATTTTATTTATTTGAAAGACAGAGAGGTAGAGACAGGAAGAGAGCAAGGTCTTCCTTTCCACTGGTTCACTCCCCAAATGACTGCAATGGCCAGAGCTGAGTTGATCTGAAGCCGAGAGCCTGGAGCTTCTTCCAGGTCTCCACACGGGTGCAGGGACCCAAGGACTTGGGCCATCTTCTCCTGCTTTCCCAGGCCATAGCAGAGAGCTGGATCAGAAAAGGAGCAGCAGGGGCTCAAACTGGTTTCCATATGGGATGCTCGTGCTGCAGGCTGAGGCTCTACCCACTATGCCACAGAACTGGCCCAAGATGCAGGTGTTTTACCCAGTGTCTTCCTCATGCAAAACATTTGCCGGCTATGTTATTTTCAATGATGCAAGTAATTGTATATATTTACAGGGGCAATGTGACCCTTTGATACATGTACAAAGGACATTTTAAAAAAATTAATGGAAATGTCTAGGCATGAATTGCAAAAAATGTTTACACCAGAAAACACTTAAGTTTTTTATTACATTTTGCACAAGCTTTGAGAAGTACCCTTTTATGCAGTGTTAAGTAATGATAAAATCACATGCAGAAAGCACTGAGCCATCCCCACCATCTCCTTCTGAGTTTCCCACATCAGTACATCAGGTGTACAAGGCAGTGACCTTCCTCAAGAGGTCCATCCAGGTTTCCCTATTACTTCAGCAGGTGCACAATGCTCTGAACCATCCCTAGCAGCTTCAACAGCCTCATCTGGATCTCCCAGGCAGGTATAACAGGTGCATAGTAAGAGCCTGTGACATCTGTGCTGGAAACACAGGTGGCGCTCCTGGACACGGGTCAGCTTCCTGTCCTCCTGCTGCACCTCTGTGGAGTCCCCTGTGCAGCTTTGGCGATGGCTCAACGCCTTGTGCACCTGCTACGTACACATATCTTTGAAGCACGAGAGGTAATCAGAAGGCGCACAGCCCATCCCAAGACTTTACCCCATCTCGCATGTTGGACGTAAGAGACAGGCCCCTGACCGGTCGAGGGACCTGCCATTCTCTGCCCCAAACCTGCCTTGCTCAGCCCTCCGAATGAACCTGAGCAGCGCGAGTCTGCGTGCGGGACCCCGCCTGCAGCCAGTTCCTGCCCCGTGATGGACTGGGGACCTGCCGGCCTGCACCCAGAAGCGTCCCCACGGCCCTCCGGCTTTGCCCTGAGTGCTCAGCAGACCTCTCCGTCTGCTCCTAGAGATCGCCCACTTCCAGTCATGAGGACAGCTGTGCCTTGTTCCCGCCCCCTGCCTGCTCCTGATTAGACAGAGGACCTGACCGTCTGCACCCAGAGGCCCTCCGCTTCCTCGACCGCGGTCCGCCCCTGAGGAGAGGAGGGCACTGGCTGGCTGCGCCCAGAACCCCGCCTCGTACCGTGACCCTCCCTGTCCAAGACCACCTGGGGGAATTGCCCGTCTGCCCCAAGAACTCCCACCACGTCCCCTCTCCTGACTGGACAGACCACCAGCCGGTCGGAGCCCACACCCTGCCTTCTTCCCCACCCTGCTTGTCCCTGACCAGAGGGCAGACCTGTCATAGGCCGGCCAAAGCCCGCCACCTTCTCCCCTGGCAGGGCCCGACTGGACGAGGGTGTGCCAGCAGCGAGCACTCCGAAACCGGCTTCGCTCCCTCCCCTGCCTTCCCTGATTGGGCAGCGTGCGTGTCACTCGGCCACGGGGCCAGTAGTCATTGCCCCTTTCATCCCCACCCCCCGCCTTCGTCACTGAGTGCCCTCAGAGGACAGTGGCCCTGCCAATCTGCTCCCGGGACTTAGGAGTCCTCGGAACCCCCTTCCCAGCACCCTGCGGGAGAGAGAGCTGCCTGACGAGCTTGTCTTCACACGGCACCGCCCTCTTCTGCGTCTCTGCTCGCCCTTGATTGGAAGAGGCCCTGCCAATCTGCGCGAGGTCCAGCCCTCCTCCGTCGGCCCCTCCTCTCAGTGCCCCTGACTGGCTGAGACAGCAGCCAGTCTCGGCGCCTCGAGCCACGCCCCTCGCGGCTCCTGACTGGACAGCGGGAAGTGACGTCTGCGCGCACAACGCGGCAGTCGTCCCGCCCATGTCCAGCTCGGAACGGACCGGGCAGCTTCGGGTCTGTGTCCCGCACGTCCCTGGCAGCCCCTGAGCGGGCGCGTACCCTCCTGTCCGTCCGCCAGAACCTCGCCCTGGAGCTTGGCCCTGCCTGCCCTTGTCTGGGAGGAGGAACGCGCAGTAGGAGCCCAGAACCTGTCTTCTGCCACGCTGCCTGCCCGCGCCCAGCACGGGCGGGACAGGCCGGACTGTTCCTCCTCATCCAGCAGAGCCACTCAGGGCCGGGCAGAGGGCGAGGTTCTGAACCTAGACCTGCGCCTCACTCGTCCAGGGAGGCCAGGCAGCCACCGGCGAGGAAGGAGGTGGCGTTCTGCGCGCGCACTGGAAAAAGTCATTAGCGGCAGTGCAGAGGGCGGCAGGAGGCGCACTCGGGCGGCTTCCGGGTCGTGTTAGGGGCAGCAGGAGCGCTGAGGGGCTGGGGTGCTGGCGGGAGACTGACAGATTCTCGGTCCAGTCAGGGGCAGAAGGAGCGCCAAGGGGGTGGGGTTTAGGCGGGAGACTGACAGGTTCCCCGTCCAGTCAGGGGCAGGCAGGGGAGAGAATGAGGTGGGTTTCTTGCAACAGACTGACAGGTTCCCCGTCCAGTCAAGAGCAGGCAGTGGAGCCTAAAGGGGTGGGGTTCTTGCGGCAGACTGACAGTAGGACAGGCAGGGGAAGCAAGGAGGTGGGGTTCTGGCGGGAGACTGACAGGTTCCCGGTCCCGTCAGGGGCAGTCAGGGCAGCCTCAGGGGGTGGGGTTCTAGGCGCAGACAGGCAGGTTCCAGGTCCAGTGAGGGACAGGCAGGGGGTGGACGTTGGGGAGGGGGCGGAAGTTTTGTGGGCTTTATTATCTGGCTGGCATGTTGCCCGTCCACTCACTGGCAGGCATGGGCGGGCCGAGCCCAAACTGGCATCTCCGTCGTCCAATCAAGGGCAGGGAGGGCGGTGAACAGGACAGGACTTCTGGGTCCAGGTTGGCCAGAGCAGCGTCCATTCATGGCGGGCAGGGGAAAAGAGTGGAGGTGTTGTGTGCCAAAATGTGCAGTCAGGGAGACTGCGACTAGGGCCGGGGGAAGAGGGCGGGCTTCATGTTCTGCATGAAAGATCTGTGAGTGAGATCCCAGTGGAAAGAGCAGGTCATCAAAGAAGGAGGTACCTTTCTCTGAAGGGAGGAGAGAACCTCCACTTTGACTACGACCTTGTCTAAATAGGATCAGAGTCGGTGAACTCAAAAGGCTTCCATAGCCTTGGAAACTCATGACAAGAGCCTCGAGTGGTCACTGACGTCAAAAATAAGAGTGTCCGTTTTTAGATCAACAACAGGAATTCACTGTGCAGTTACCCGCATGTTGGACCTCTGTCATTCATGAGGTGTAGTATGAGAATTAACAGTACACCTTCAAACTGCACTTTATGTATTTGTGTGGGTGTAAACAGTTGAAATCTCTACTTAGTATTGAGTTGGTCTTGTGCATATTAAACTCAATTAAAAACTTACCTTAATGAAAAATGGAACCGGAAAAGGTGTAGGAGGTGGGATGGGAGTGGGGTGGAAGGGTGGGAATTGGGGGAAAAACACTATATTCCTAAAAGCTGTACATATGAAATTTGTATTCATTGGAAAAAAAGTCTTCTAAAAAAAAGACAAAAAATATAGCTACGTGAGACTGAATGAGTTAGTGACATTTATGGGCTTCTATGAAGTCATTTACTTAAAATACTGTTGGTTCTGTACCTGAATATTTCAGAGTGTATATTCCAAAGATCGTTTATGCTAATGTTATGGCTTTCAGTGCTTTGCAAAGTATAATTTTGAAAACAGAAATGGAGGCCGGCGCCGCGGCTCACTAGGCTAATCCTCCGCCTTGCAGCACCGGCACACTGGGTTCTAATCCCGGTCTGGGCGCCGGATTCTGTCCCGGTTGCCCCTCTTCCAGGCCAGCTCTCTGCTGTGGCCTGGGAGTGCAGTGGAGGATGGCCCAAGTGCTTGGGCCCTGCACCCCATGGGAGACCAGGAGAAGCACCTGGCTCCTGGCTTTGGATCAGTGTGGTGCACTGTGGCCATTGGAGGGTGAACCAATGGTAAAGGAAGACCTTTCTCTCTCTCTCTCTCTCTCACTGTCCACTCTGCCTGTCAAAAAAAAAGAAAAAAAAAAAAAAGCCGGCGCCGTGGCTCAATAGGCTAATCCTCCACCTTGCGGCGCCGGCACATCGGGTTCTAGTCCCGGTTGGGGCGCCGGATTCTGTCCCGGTTGCCCCTCTTCCAGGCCAGCTCTCTGCTATGGCCAGGGAGTGCAGTGGAGGATGGCCCAGGTGCTTGGGCCCTGCACCCCATGGGAGACCAGGAAAAGCACCTGGCTCCTGGCTCCTGCCATCAGATCAGCGCGGTGCGCCAGCTGCAGCGGCGGCCATTGGAGGGTGAACCAACGGCAAAAGGAAGACCTTTCTCTCTGTCTCTCTCTCACTGTCCACTCTGCCTGTCAAAAATTTAAAAAAAAAAAAAAGAAAAAAAAAAAAAAGAAAGAAAGAAAACAGAAATGGAAATGCTTGCCTTTTGCACCCTACTTAATTCTTCCAAAACTAAAAAAAATAAAATAAAAATTTAATTATTTTGGTTTTGTGGCAATGTCATTGTTCACATGACTTCAGTAAAAACATGTTCTACCTGCCTGCACCGTGGCTCACTAGGCTAATCCTCCGCCTGTGGCACCAGCAGCCTGGGTTCTAGTCCTGGTCGGGGTGCCGGATCCTGTCCCGGTTGCTCCTCTGCCAGTCCAGCTCTCTGCTGTGGCCCGGGAGGGCAGTGGAGGATGGCCCAAGTGCTTGGGTCCCTGCACCCACATGGGAGACAGGGAGGAAGTACCCGGCTCCTGGCTCCGGATCGGCACAGCGCAAAGTCAACCAACCAACCGACTATAATATGTTTGCGGTTACATTTTAACTCTTGGTTTTTAAGCTGCAAACTTAATGTTGCATTCTTGTTGGCTTTGTTTTATATTTTCATGTTTGAATTGTGTGCTACAAAGTACAATTTTCCAGAATAATGCTGGTCTGACATTTTGGCATAACTTTTACCTACAGAACACACAAAATTAACAGTACCCTCTAGGAAAACTCACTCTAAGCAACCCTATGTTGTGGGAAAACTGGGAAGATGAGTCCAAATTGGTGTTCTAGTATCAGTGAGATATGAGACCAGACAAAATGTTGAAAAGAGAAGCAAAGTTTGAGTAGAGGACAGAGAATCTCTGAGCAAGTGGAGATGGCTTGCTGTCAGGGGTTAGGGTGAGAACTTCTTTGACTTCTGCAAGCTGAGAAGGGGCAGAGTAAGAACCCATCCTCAAACCAGGGTTCCAGCAAAAGGTGGCGTCTGAATGCGATGTGGAAAACTCAAGATAAATAGCTAATTTGTGGGCAGGAGATCACACTTCCCCCTACCCTAATGTAATGTAATGTAAAAATTTCCTCCTCTTTTCTTCTCATCTTGGGAAGGCCTCTACCACAATTTTAAAGTCAGTTAGAAACAAGTCTAATTAGAACATAAAGGACTCTGCCACAGTCCACATGGGAATTACTCTTTCACATGACAAAGAATTAAGATAATCTCTGTCTGCCACATATTCACCTGTAACACCCTCAATAATAGCGGTTACTCTAAACGCTGTAGAGGTTTTCTATCTGCAACAGTTGGGCTGGGCCAAACCTAAGTCACAAGATAGAAATCCCTTCAGAGTAACTGCTATATTCAAATACTTGAACCTTCTTGCAGCTGCCTCCTATAAGTTGCGTCTAAAGCATAGGCAAGACCAACAGGAAGCAGAATTAAATCCTACTCTGATATGGAATGCTGGCAAAAGGTTAGCTGTTTGTGCCACCATTTTTTGGACAATGATGTAGTTTTGGAGGAGATGAGTGTACTCTCCTTGACAGATAGTAGGTTAAATCTCCACTTACAACACCTGCATCCTATATGGGCACCACTTCACATCCCAGCAGTTCTTCTTCCATCCAGCTGCCTGATTTGGCACAGAAAAGTAGTGGAGGATGTCCCAAGAGTTTAGGCCCCTGCGCCTGCCTGGGGAACCTGGAAAAAGCTCCTGGTTCCTGGTTTTTGGATCAAGCTCAGCTCTGGTCGTCACAACCACTTGGGGAACCAGTGGAAACAAGACTTCACTTGTCTCTCCCTCTGTCTATAGCTCTGCCTCTCAAATGAATAAACACACTTACCACGTATCACCATTCATCAGATTGGCCATAAACTGATCACTCAATAAGGGAGAATTTCTTGTCGAACGGCAATCGTACATCATAGCACTTGTTCCTAGGCCCTTTCATACATTTTAATTATATCATCAGTGCTGGTTCTCTAGCTTGTTCCCTGCCAGCTGCAGGGCTTGATCTTATCTACCTATCTCTCCATACTTATTTCCATATATACGTATGGATCCAACTTTCTAGAGAATCCAGACTAACAGTACATCCCCAGCTCTATCATACCAGCTCAGTGTACTAATGGTCTATAAGATGGCTATGAAATACCATCACAGGTTTCTCTTGGGTCAATCTGATATAAGTGCACGCTCATGTGCAGAAAATACAGAAATAAATCCGTGGTACAGAAAATCTAGCAGTGATAACAGAACATTATTTCAGAGCAGACAACAGCAGTAATCATTGAGGGCAAGTAGAGTGAAAATGAAATTTGCACGTGTCTGGGCCTGACGTGAAATTCAATTTCAGAGATGATGATGTCAAACATGGTTATGGGAGTTTGTTGGACTTGGCAACTACAGCAAAGAAATTATGCCACTTGAATGCAAGCCTCAGACACTGTATGTTCAGTGGGCAGAGGCTAGCATCTGTACTGCAGAGCATTAAGTATACAAAAGCACCTATGAGGGGGGCCAGCAGCGTGGCACAGAAGGTTAAAGCCCTGGCCGGGAGCGCTGGCATCCCACATGGGCACTGGTTCTATCGGGCTGCTCCCCTTCCAATCCAGCCCTCTGCTATGGCCTGGGAAAGCCCAAGGGCCCAAGTCGTTGGGGCCCTTTACCTGCGTGGGAGACCTGGAAGGAGCTCCTGGCTCCTGGCTTTGGATTGGTACAGCTCCGGCTGTTGTGGCCATCTGGGGAGTGAACCAGCGGATGGAAGACCTCTCTCTACCTCTGTCTCTACCTCTGTAACTCTTTCAAATAAATAAAAAAATTTAAAAAGCACCTGTGACAAGGAAAAGCTTTCTCCTTGCTAGATCATTGCCTCAATCAAGTTTTTAAAGCACTCCTACCCGGTATCTCTGTGCTGTAAGGAAAACGACATTTAGGGGGAAAAAAGGACATCTAGAACTACAAAGTCAATGAAAGACCAATAATATAATTTACAGGCAAGCACATTATGCTGAGGCCATCGAGCTCGCCCCAAGTTTGTTGATTCAGTTATAGTTTAGAAATGAGACATCATTTTAGAAGCTGTCTGAGGTTTGGGAATACAAATGGAAACTTTGGATAACCTGGGTGGGTGAACAATGTGAAAGTAGTCAAAACTATTGGTTCTTTGAGGATTTTGTAGAATTGTCAAGACGAAAGGGAAAGATTAGGGTTCTTGTGAGGCCAGTGATGAGTCCTGCTGCTACAGATCATCCTAACACAGCTCCATGCTGCCCTGAATGAAGGAAGTCTGGAGATCCTGAAAACAAAACGGTGTTGAGGGAAGTAGGGTACTGGTTCTTCGTATTTCACCAGATTTACACCCTCCTTACATAAGGAAACCATGGTTACACAGGTTTCACTAAGAGTCGACCCATCAAGTACAATGAGGGTAGGATGAAACCTGCATGGCAAAGGCACAGGTGTCAAAGACTTAAAAGGCACATCATATTACAATAGTAAATCCATGTGTAACACATACAAATGTACTTTATTCCTAACAACTTGTTGTCCCTTTGTTACGGATGAGAAATATGGAATATGGGTTACAACCAAAGATTGAGGTGTGATAACCTCTAAATATAATTTATATGTGGTAAACCAGGTGTAAAATCTCTACCTTAGAATCAACAGGGAAGAGGGATTAGATCCTCAGATTTAACCCTGTTAATGGCTTTGCTGGTGTCACCATTTATTTTAGCAGATATGCCAAAATAAAGTTAACATACCGCACACTTCAATCAGCTGTACTTAGTCTGTCCTGTATCTTTGAATTTTCAGAAATTTCCATGTTGTGAGGGTGGAGCTGGACTCTGGATTATTACTTTAACATATGGAAATATGGAGAGAACAAGCATTGGCCCTTACCAAAACAAAGACATATCACATCTGGATCACTTTTTTATTATGAATGCCAATTTCAAACAGTAGAAAGCAGCAAAGAAAAAAAAGGTTCTTTGATCAAAGCTCAAGGAATGATGTAGCGTACATAAGGGACCTCAACGTCCTCGCCACTCTCACTGTTGCAACACAGTTCAAGCACCAGAGCCCGCACATGGTGGCCCAGTTTTCTCTTCGACACACAGCTCACAATTTCTGTCATTCTGAGACAAAAACAAAACAAAACAAAAACAGAAGGTTAAGGAGGTGAAACAGAAGAGAAGCACATATCGTAGGCAAAGACAAGATGAGAGTCAACTATTGCTTGATACAGCTGGAAATTTAAGACCCCACTGAGCAGGACACCTCCACCCTCCCTAGCTACCAACTCACGGCTGATCTAGCCGTTCCTTCAGCTTGGAGGCAGGCATAAAGAATGAGTAGAGCATGGACACACCCTGGGACAGCATGGTTATTTCCAGTTTGTGCTCTGTCTACAGAGGATGAGAAGGAGGAAGGGGAACGACCATCTGTAAGATTCTGAATTTATACAACTACCAACCCCGTGGGTAGGGGAAATGAAGAAGAAAAGCATCTTACCTTGAAGTATTCTAGGAACTGCCTGAGGGTCATCTCCTCACCATTAGGCTGTAATCCATGTACATCAAAGCGATCCCACAAAGTCCATTCTTGGTTATAATACTTGGAAACAAAGAACAGGGGGAAGGATAGTTGTTATTCCAGATGGTCTGGCCACTATCAGCCAACTTGACATGTTAGGTCAGAGCCACTGAAGTTCTTTATTCCAAGTAGTCTGATAGCCACATCTCAATTTAAGTAACTGTAATTCTTATAATGACCAAATAGTCACATATGACTGAGACCTTGTTACCTCTTCCACTCATTTTCCATCTCGTTTACTTTCCTCCTTTTAATTTCTTACAAGTACCTTGGCAATCTGTTGTTTTTTTTTTTTTCAAAATGTGTGTCGTGCTCCTACCTTGTACACTGAATGAATAAACCAGGGAACACAAAAAGCAGATACCTAGTAACAGAAACTTACATGTGCCATAAGGAATACGGATGACTGCACACACATACACACACACACATACACACTCACACACACATTTTTCACTCATATACATAGTTGGGGTAACATGACATCTCCATACAGGCAGGCCATTACCCTTCTCACCTGGTGATGTGGTGGGGCAACGGGCTCAGAGAAGCTGAAGAATGGCAGAGCCAAGTTCATGAAGCTGTTCTTATAGGACGCAAGCTGTTGGTGTCCCTGCACTACCTTGTACAGCTCCAGACACACAAGGCCAACTACAGCTGATGTGGTTGTCGCAATGGCTGGGATGATCTTTCCTGCAATAAGCTTGCTCTGTGAATCAAGTGTGCCATAGATGTTATTTTTAGAGAAGGCTGAAATCTACACAAGAAGCTAAGTTCAAATTCTAGACTTAAGTAAGCTTGCAAGGGGTGGAAGATTGATCAGACCGCCATTACCTTATGACGGTCTGCAGGGGATATATCATAGTTCTCTGCTCTGAGGTTGGATGCAGCAACAATGAAATCCATATGAAAGTTGCTATCATCATCCTGTTGTGAATGAGGAGGAGGGGGGAGAGGGGAAAGAATAAGCATGAAAAGGATTCTTGGCTACATGGGAGAAGTACATTTCCCACTCCAACTACCTGCTAACCTCCACACCACAAAGGATGACTGGGCCCTGTTGTAGATCCATAATGCTGACAAAGCCTGAGAGCTGAGCCACTGTCAACCTATTTCCCTACCCAGATCAGGGCCCCACCAACAACCTTCTCAAAATTGATGGGATACATCTTGAATCCGCAGAGTTTGTCTGGACTGGGAAGCACGGCCTTGAGCTCCTCTAGATGGCTGTCATCTGCACGAAAAGAGGAGACATGCTTAGTCCCTCTGATCCTAACCGTTTCTGAGGTAAAATCAGTAGCCCAGGGTACACAAAGTGTTCATGCATATGATGGACACTTTGGGAAATAGTGAAACAAGAAAAATAGGAGGGAATATTCCCCCAGAGAAAGAGGTACAAAGATGTAGGAAGCATGATAGGAAAATTATCCAGCATAGCCAAGAGGCAGAAGCAACCCAAATTTCTGTCAACAAAATGAAATAATCCATGTAACAGACTCAGTCTTAAAGAGGAAGGAAATTTTGACACATACTTTTAACACACATTAACCTCCTAGGTGTTTTGTCTGTCCATGCATTACTGAAGACATCACAGCCATAAAATAAATAAGACACAAAAGAAAAATAGTATGATTCTACTTTTTATATTCCTAGAATAATAACTTGTGGAAACAGAAAACAGGTATGCTGCCTGAGACAGTGAGGAAGGGGAAAATGAGGAGAAACTGTAACAGGACTTGAATTTTTAGTTAACATTAAAAAGTCTTAGAAAGTGGTTGTACAACAAGAACACATTTAGCATCACTGAACACTCATCATAAACAGGTAATAGTCTCATCAGACTTTGACCATATTAAAAAAAGAGGGAGTGGATAGGATCTTCACAGAAGACAGAAAAGATAAACCATGGATATCGAGGTCTTAAGGAAGAATAACACACACAGATGAGGAGATACAGGGGAGGAAACACGAGACTGGAGTTAAAAAAGAAAATGAGTAAGGGAAGGAAGGAAAACTTCCAGACAGTAACAAAGAAGGGAACTATCAAGTCGGATTAATATCAAGAAATTTGAAGGGCAAGATTCAGTGGAAGAATACTAATAGAGATAGGTAACGTACATAAGGCGAGTCAAAAACAAATACATGGAAGGCAGACATGCATGAGAGATACAGATAAATACGTGCACAGAGGAACATAAAGAGGTGGCAATTATAAAGGAAAATAGGGCAGCTGATCTTAAGTCGTGAGATATGTAAAATGGAAGAAACACATTCAGGGTAAGATACTACAGAGAGGGGCCGGCGCCGTGGCTCAATAGGCTAATCCTCCGCCTGCGGCGCCGGCACCCCAGGTTCTAGTCCTGGTCGGGGTGCCGGATTCTGTCCCGGTTGCCCCTCTTCCAGGCCAGCTCTCTGCTGTGGCCCAGGAGTGCAGTGGAGGATGGCCCAAGTGCTTGGGCCCTGCACCCGCATGGGAGACCAGGAGAAGCACCTGGCTGCTGCCTTCGGATCAGCGTGATGTGCTGGCCGCAGCGG
Source organism: Oryctolagus cuniculus (assembly GCF_051225735.1). NCBI lineage: Eukaryota > Metazoa > Chordata > Mammalia > Lagomorpha > Leporidae > Oryctolagus > Oryctolagus cuniculus. Next base: position 6,914,229 of record NC_142889.1, on the reverse strand, counting down.
CCATTGGAGGGTGAACCAACGGCAAAGGAAGACCTTTCTCTCTGTCTCTCTCTCTCTCTCTCACTGTCCACTCTGCCTATCAAAAATTAAAAAAAAAAAAAAAGATACTACAGAGAGGAAGACACACAGCATGAGCCACACTGTAGACAGATGGAGATGGGAACTTGAGAATGAGGTGAGAAGACATATGGAGGACAACGTGATAAGGAGGAAAACAGAGAACAAAAAGTTTGGGGTAAATATTTACATGGGGATACAAGAGAAATTGAAGAGATAAAGCAGGTAAGGTATCAAGAAAAGATAACACTGGTTCAGATCATATAGAGAAGCAAAGAACAAAGGCAAACAAAAACCAGAAAAGGGATGATGAACAGCTATTTCTGACATCTATTGTGGTAGGAAGAAAAGAAATGAGACCTCCAACCAGTCATCCTTATTTCACACAGAATAAAAGTAACACCCAAAAAGATGATATGTTAGTAAACCCTATGCCTATAGTCACAGAGAAGGGCCAAGTGGTAAGGCTAGTGAGGAGACATGGGTGGAGAAAGTAGAGTGCAACTCCTGGCCAGCTGGCCAAAACTCACCAAGAGAGACACTGGCACTCTGCAGCTCCTGGTCAGAAACATGAATCCTGACACCAGACTTGGGGATGAATTCAGGTACCTGTAGAGACTGCAGGAGTGTGGCCACAGCAGGTCGGTCTTGAGAGCCCATCAGCCCATACATCTGGGCAAACAGGTTAGCAGCAGCCATCACATAGTCCAGATGTAGGGTCTATGAGAAGGCAAACACACAAAGTCAGTTCTCAGTGGGGAAATCTGCCTGTTTCCTATCTATGCAACTTCCCCTTGACCCAAAGAGATCCCAGGAAGTTGAGACTTACATTGTTGACATCAAATGTAAGTGGATGTGGACAGCGTTTGGGTCCAGACCAGAATGGGGCTCCTGAGCTTGTCAGCTAGGAGAGGAAAGATTTTGGAGGAGTAGAACCTGAGTGTAGAAGACCAGCTGGCAATGCTACCACCTTACTTTGTTCCTGTGAGTCTAGACACTATTCTGGGAAACTTTTTATCAGAATAACAAAAAAATCATAAACTTGTCAATCTGGCAGGCACTATACAAACTAAAGCTTAACATTTATATGTTAACCCTGAAAAAACCCCCATTATATGAGTTATTATTTCTTCTTTACAGATAAAGTTACTGAAATACAAAGAGGAAAATAAATGGCTTGCTCTAATGTCAAGTCCATTGGGTTTCAAACCAACAATGGCTGTTAAACTTGAAACTATGTTAACTATAAAACTTTAGAACTATAAAGCTTTCCCTGATAGTATCTACAATGTGAGATCAGAAACAATACTCCACACCATCAGCCAGGGAAACAGAAATGAAAAACCCCTTTCCTGGTGGAAAAGGAATGAGGCAGAACACGTTTGCAGAACTGCAGCTTGTTTTTCTGAGATACCAATCCTTGGGTTGCCTGTGACTGCTGGATTATCAAAAACCTAGGAGAATTCTCTTGTTTCCCAGAAATGTACTCTGCCCAAAGGTCCAGGAAAGTGCAATAATACCTGGTTGGGAGGGAAGTTGTGGAGTAGCTGCCGGATGTTGTTAGAATACTGGGTGTGCCAGTGGTAGCAAGCCCAAGTCACACAGTCAGCCCATGTATGTGGTCGCTGCAGTACCAGGCTACGCTGTAAGGCCTCCAGCACCTCCACTGGTTGGGTGCCTCCCAGCTGCAAAGTCCGTTCCACAAACTTTGGGTCTCTATAGGGAAGAAGCAAACAGCAAAATTATTCAACAGACCCAGAAGCAGGCTTCTTGAAAATCCCACACTCTCCATGCAAAGCCAGACGTGATTCCCAAAAGGTGTCAAGAGGCTCAAACATAATAAGGTACAGATGTGAGGGAAGCAGACACAAGGTTTTTAGGCTGCTGGGCAGGGGCAAGCATCACAGTTCATTTAGGTTACACACGTGAGATACTGGTTGACATTTTCTGCAGGGTGCTTGAAGAGGCCTTCAAATTCATCCCGGGCCCACTGCAGACAAAGCAAACATTACACAGGGACAATGAATAACACAGAGGTTTCTAAATGTATTCGAAAGATTAATCAATGAATCAAGCAAGTTGAAAGAAGCACTTTTGCTCTGTGAGTGCGCAACAGTGAAGTTTCTTAAATGTGGCTCCCCAAATTTACCAACTTCACACCGCTACTTTTTCAATGGCTTATCTATATAGTGGTAATGCAGGTGCTTAGGCATTAAAAGTTACTTGTCACGTCTGTGTACATTACTAGAATACGGGTGTTTTTCCTCAAAAAAAAAAAAAAAGGAAAATTCACAGCTAAATATAACAACAACAATCCTCATACAGACCCTGGGACTGGCAAAAAACAAAGCACTTCTGCATATGTACTGCCATTTTATACTTTAAATACGAAATATTTATATAAGACCAGTAAGTACAATCACTTGCAAAGTCATCTGGATCTCTAGCGCCGGAGATTCACTGGAGACTGTAGCTCTTTCCTACTGCCTACTTCATCATTCTAGATAGTAATTTCTATGCTCCATGGACTTGCTACAAAGAAACAACCAAATACATATATATCTAAAGCTTATTCAAAATAGCAAATGCATGTTAAATGTTATAGAAAGGATGAGATACTAATTGTCATGGAAGTTTTATGGATAAGGAATCCGAGGCATGTGGAAGTTTCACAGAAGTCTGAGGTCATATAATGAAAATGTTTTAAAACCTTTCTCATAGATTTCCCTGCATGTTGGACACAAAAGAAAACGTGACCTACTAGAGATTATATAAACATATAAATACACATGAGAGCCAAAAACTGACAGTCATGAGTACATAAATAAGTATATCCACTCATGCTGAAAGTGCTAAGTTGGGAAGGCAACTTTTTTTTTCCACAAATAATTCCTCCTAAACAAAGTCTCAAATATTACAGTAAGAAACACTCTAAACACACAATGGTGTGGTTCTTGGGTTGCAGATTAGCATTAGATTATGTGTATCAGTTACTCAGGTGTATTTATTTTCTTCAACTAAATATGCCCTGTTCTATATGTATGGCCATTATGTCAATAGAAACTATTCTGATAAACTAACTGTTGAAACATTTTGAGCAGCAGTTATAGAAATATAAACATATACTTTAACACAAATTTTTCTGTAATAACTTTGTTAACTTTGAAATAACAAAGTTAACAATGAAGTCAATTTTGCTCAGAAACACATTAGTGTTTACACATTCTCACTTTTCAGACGTTTACTGAAACTGTAGTCTTTAACAGAAGATTTTTTAAAGTTAAAAAAAGTTTTAAAAATGAAGTTATTGGTACACATGAAAACTGATTAGCAGAAAGATTTGCTGCACTGAGCCTTACAGTTCTGGAATGTCAAGGGCTTCAAAATCCAGAGGCTATGTCTGAACCTGTCTCTTTTACCTCCCAAAGTCCCCAAGGCTAGTCACCTGCAGAGTGTGTTCAATGGCATTGGGGAAGTTCTTCAGTGTGCAGATGGGGATGGACTTCTCAGGTGGGTCCTGGCTAGAGCTGTAAGATTCCGTCAGGAAGGGAATAACCACTTGCACACTGCCCTTGGTGCCCAGTGTCCCTGACTCCAACAATGGTTTACGGTAGTACACGCAGCGGCGGTCCATGTACAGGCCTTCATGGAGGTAAAGAGGATGTTTCATGAGAACTGGGAGAGGAGTATTAGGACAGGTACACCCCACCCTAATATGCACAATGATGGCTGTGCCCTATCCTCATGTGCCTAGAAACTCACGGGCATCTACATTGTCCAGGGCATTGGCTACACCATCCAGGTTTTCATAGAAGTCGTCGTTGTAGATACACTCAGTGTCAGGGCCTACACGATTCTGGTGGCTTATTACTCTGACGTATGGATTTATCTGACGCACAGATGCCGCAGCTACATCAGACTTTAACTTCTGAATGGGAATGGAGGGAGAAAGCTGTTTGTCATACATTCACACACAACCTTTTAAACAGCTAACCTAACAACTGAGTAAGTGAAGAAAAGCCTTGACTCCAAATTCAAGAACATCACCTGATGTTCTGTGACAATGCCACATGTGACAAATGTGAAATGAGACCAAGAGGGCCCAAAATATATGCCACAAATAGGAAAAAAATTCCTTAGTTTTACATTATTTTACCAACTAATTCCACTTTTTTTTTTCATTTAATGAGACCCAGAATAGAGATGACATCACCTAAATAAAAACAAAGACACACAGGATCTTTTCAAAGCCAAAGCCAAAACCAAGACCTTTTCTTATTTAAAACCCAACACTGGATGATGCAACACTGTGGTGAAGTGTTTTAAAACTGTGGCCTGCAGTGCCAGCATCCCAAATGGGTGCTGGTTCAAGTCCTGGCTGCTCCATTTCCTATACAGCTCTCTGCCATGGCACAGGAAAGCAGGAGAAGGATGACTCAAGTCTCTTGGCCCCTGCAGACCCGGAAGTAGCTCCTGGCCCCTGGGTTCAGATCAGCTCAGCACTGGCCACTGCAGCCATTTGTGGAGTGAACCAGTGGATGAAGGACCCTCTTCTCTCAAACTCTTTCAAATAAACAAAACTAAATCTTTAAAAAAAAAACCCTCCACTGGTAATACATTTTTCCTTAGAGAAAAATGAGCTGTCTCTATCATTGCACACCATAAAGTACAGTTTTGCTCAGGTTTTTACCTTTATCTGTTGGCACACTATTATGCTAGACATTCTAATCTACATCCTTCGAGTATCTGAAAAAAATTTCACTTTTTTTAAAGATTTTTTTATTTATTTGAAAGTCAAGAGTTACACAGAGAGATGAGAAGGAGAGGGAGAGGGAGAGGGAGAGGGAGAGGGAGAGGGAGAGGGGGAGGGGGAGGGGGAGAGGGAGAGGGAGAGGGAGAGGGAGAGAGAGAGAGAGAGAGAGAGAGAGAGAGAGAGAGAGAGAGAGGTGTCTTCCATCCGCTGGTTCACTCCCCAATTGGCCGCAAGGACTGGAGCTGTGCTGATCCAAAGCCAGGAACCAGGAGCTTCCTCCAGGCCTCCCATGGTGGGTGCAGGGGCCCAAGGACTTGGGCCATCTTCTATTGCTTTCCCAGGCCACAGCAGAGAGCTGGATCGGAAGTGGAACAGAGCCGGGTCTTGAACTGGCAACCATATGGGATGCTGGCACTTCAGGCCAGGGTGTTAACACACTGTACCACAGCGCCAGCCCCAAAAATGTCATCTTTCTCATGAAAGATACCTTTGTTTACACTGTAAACCTTCCAAAGACACCTTTGTTTCTTACCACGTCCATACCCTACCTTTTCACGTGTTAATGATATTCTCTGTGACTGTATTTGTTTTTTTAAGTTATCAAACCAAGAAACTTTTTCTATACATTTTCATATCACATATTTAACTAGAAAGTAGAAAAAAATTAGACCATTTTAAAATCCTTAATAAATCCTACACATAATCTGAATCATCATAAAAATATTTTCCAATGCAAACTTCAGTAACAGGAGCTAAACTCCATTTACCTTTTGGTCAAATATCTTTATGTACTTCTTAATGACAGCTAGATTCTCATTTCTAATGCATTCAACCTGGTATTTTGTTTGAAGGAAAAGGCAGCACAGAAAAATAGTTTGACAGCCTATCAGCATAACTTGCAGGAGTTTAAAACTATATAGCAAACTTAACAAGTCAAAGTGTTTATAAGTTTGGTTTTAAGTAAATCTGGAATCCATATTCAATCAACTTCCATTTTGAATGGATATTTACAACTAGTACATATTCTGTCTCACGATACAGTGGTCATTTGGAAAAGTGTTTCATTGAATTAAAGGAGGATTTCCTGTAGAAGATTAGAAAGTTCCATTCTTTGATAAAATAAGAGTAAAAAAGTCAAATAATGGTCTTAGTGTTCTTAAAATGACTATTATAATCTTGTGGATTCCAAGAGTATTTTACTATTAATTTTCCTATTAGAAAAGGGCAGGAACTTCTTTTTAACATATATTTCAATGTCTAGAACCTACTATGTGGACTGTAAAGTTATAAGACTCTGAGCAGGCAGTAAAATTACTGACTTTCACAACGGCCTTCCATAACCCCAATTTACAGTACCGTATTCAAAATGGCCCAAAACCAACAACGCAGGAGTGGAGAAATTATGAAAACCTATCAATGAAATGACCTAAGTGCTTGATAAATGTTTGCTGAGGTGAAGACTGACCAGCAGACAATTAAATTTGGACACAGGTATGAGGGTATGAGACACACAGAGAGAGGTGTTCTAAGCCACTAGGATGAGAAGAGAGAGAGAGAGAGAGAGAGAGAGAGAGAGATATGACAGAAACTCATAAACCCCATTCAACTCACTGTGACATCCCAGGGCCGGAAGAGAAACTGTCGGTTCAGATTGGACTTTTCAATGGTATCCATGTCTGTCACTGTAATATTCCCACCCTCCCCACAGCCTAGTCCAATCATGGCAAAGTTCTTGAGCAACTCACAGCCAATGGCACCTGCACCCACCTGGAAGATGGGAAAGAGAGTCTGGTCAAGGTGACTGCAGATAGCAGGAAGCCATTTACCGCTCTGTACTTCCCGTAGAGGTACAAAGATGAAAGAAAGTCATCTATGCCACATATTTAAACCCCCAAATCACAAAAATCTATCATCATCTTAAAAATGGAAGCACTTGAGACCCAAAACAAAGAATATATCATGTTTTCCTTCAATTCACAGAAAGTGAAAAAGTGAATGTGATCAAGCCACAAAAGATCAGAAAGACCCAACTTCTAGAGACAAAAGAAAATCTAAGAGGGGTCAGAAGCTAGTAAGGAAGGTGAAGGTAGTGGGTGTCTACTCACCAGAAAGTACTTCTGCTTGCCTAGTTTCTCTTGTAGGTCTGAGCCAAATACTGCCACCTGCCCATCATAACGGTTCTGATGCTATCAAAAAAGGAAGGAAGGCAGGAAGGCAGGAAGGCAGGAAGGCAGGAAGGCAGGAAGGCAGGAAGGCAGGAAGGCAGGCAGGCAGGCAGGCAGGAAGGCAGGCAGGCAGGAAGGAAGACAGAAGGCAGGAAGGAAGGCAGGAAGGCGGGAAGGAAGGCAGGAAGGCGGGAAGGCGGGAAGGAGGGAAGGAGGGAAGGAGGGAGGGAGGGAGGGAGGGAAGGAGGGAGGGAGGGAGGGAGGGAGAGAGGGAGGGAGGGAGGGAGGGAAAGAAAAGAGAAAAGAAAAGAAAAGAAAAGAAAAGAAAAGAAAAGAAAAGAAAAGAAAAGAAAAGAAAAGAAAAGAAAAGAAAAAAGAAAAGAACAGGAAGGTTAAGGAAGAGTGGCTTTAGAGATGCTCACAATGAAGTCGTCACAGAGGACCCACATACCGGGAGACATTTGTCTTCCATGAAGGCTTCTTTGTTTTCAGGAAGGCATTCTAAAGCATCAAAGTACAACCACTGCATGATAGGCATAAACTTGCCAGAGCAGGCCTGGGGAGAAAAGGTTGTCAGTAGTTGAGGCTTGACAAGTGACAAGTAGAGGACACTTCTGGCCATGCCCTTAACCATCCATGCTGACCTTCATGACCTCCTGGGCGGCCAGGCCCCCAATGAAGGCATTTATAGGTGCCAGATTCCCAGCAGCTACATATGCCAACTTGCGAATGAGGTCTTCATCCAGGATGCCCTGCTGTCCTGGGGGCAAGGCTTCAGAATTCACAGTCTGTGCTAAGATCACCAGTTCTGCTGCATCTTCCTGACGAGTCAAAAAAGAACATTTCAGACCACCATAGGAGGATAAGGAGGAAGGAAATTGTAGGCAAATGGAAAAATGACCGCTTTGGTCCAATCCACTGGTTATCTCCCCATCTCATTTACCTCATTATGTGGTCGAGGAGATCGATTGTATTGAGAACAAAACCGATGCAGGGCCTGGAAGCCAATGTGCAGCTGAGCAGGGTGAGAATACTTGGCAAAGTCCATTATCACAAAATCTGGCTCTGCCAATGACGCTACTAAGGATTTCTGTGGAAAGTGGGACATCAGGATCAGAGGCCGGAAAAAACTAGAAAACGCCCAGAAACCTACCATCAACTCATACTCACAAAACTAATCTTCTTAGGTACTTTGACCTGACTGACAATGCCTCCACGAATATACTCAGAGAAGCTGGAGGTATCACATATGCTGAAGGTGTAAGGCCCTAAGGGAAACAAAAAAAGGTGGAGGGGAATATGTTAAGTCATGTAACAACTCTCCCATCTTGCCATCTAGCACCATTAAATTTATTTATTTTTTTTTAACTTTTATTTAATGAATGTAAATTTCCAAAGTACGACTGATGGATTACAATGGCTTCCCCCCCATACCGTCCCTCCCACCCACAACCCTCCCCTTTCCCACTCCCTCTCCCCTTCCATTCACATCAAGATTCATTTTCGATTATCTTAATATACAGAAGATCAGCTTAGTATACATTAAGTAAGGATTTCAACGGTTTGCTCCCACACACAAACATAGAGTGAAAAATAATAGATGATTTTTTTAAATGATGATGAAATCAGATCAGACCTATTGTCATGTTTAATCCCAGTGAGAGTCAAGCTGGGAATTGATAATTTCTTTTTTCTTTTCTTTTTTTTTTTACAGAAGATCAGTTTAGTATGCATTAAGTAAAAATTTCAGCAGTTTGCACGCCCATAGAAACACAAAGTGAAATATATTGTTTGAGTACTCATTATAGCATTAAATCTCAATGTACAGCACATTAAGGACAGAGATCCTACATGAGGAGTAAGTGCACAGTGACTCCTGTTGTTGACTTTACCAACTGACACTCCTGTCTATGGCATCAGTAATCTCCCTATGCACCAGTCATGAGTTTCCAAGGCTATGGAAGCCCTCTGAGTTCTCCGACTCTGATCTTGTTTAGACAAGGTCATAGTCAAAGTGGAGGTTCTCTCCTCCCTTCAGAGAAAGGTACCTCCTTCTTTGATGACCTGTTCTTTCCACTGGGATCTCACTCACAGAGATCTTTTGCCAGAGTGTCTTGGCTTTCCATGCCTGAAATACTCTCATGGGCTTTTCAGCCAGATCCGAAAGCCTTTAGGGCTGATTCTGAGGCCAGAGTGCTGTTTAGGACATCTGCCATTCTATGAGTCTGCTGAGTATCTCACTTCCCATGTTGGATCACTCTCCCCTTTATTTATTCTATCGGTTAGTATTAGCAGGTACTAGACTTGTTTATGTGCTCCCTTTGACTCTTAGTCCTTTCATTATGATCAATTGTGAACTCAAATTGATCACTTGGACCAGTGAGATGGCATTGGTACATGCCACCTTGATGGGATTGAATTGCAATCCCCTGGTATGTTTCTAACTCTACCATTTGGGGCAAGTCAGCTTGAGCATGTCCCAAATTATACATCTCTTCCCTCTCGTATTCCCACTCTCATGTTTAACAGGGATCACATTTCAGTTAATTTTCAACACTTAAGAATAACTGTGTGATAATTACAGAATTAAACCAGTCATATTAAGTAGAACAGACCAAAAAAATACTAAGAGGATAATGTATTAAGTTGTTCATTAACAGTCAGGGCTATGCTGATCAAGTCACCGTTTCTCATAGTGTCCATTTCACTTCAGGAGGTTTCCTTTTTGGTGTTCAGTCAGTTGTCACCGATCAGGGAGAACATATGGTATTTGTCCCTTTGGGACTGGCTTACTTCACTCAGCATGATGTGTTCCAGATTCCTCCATTTTGTTGCAAATGACTGGATTTCGTTGTTTCTTACTGCAGTATAGTATTCTAAAGAGTACATATCCCATAATTTCTTTATCCAGTCTACCGTTGATGGGCATTTAGGTTGGTTCCAGGTCCTGGCTATTGTGAATTGTAGCACCATTCAATTTAAAATTAAAAACCAAAATACTTGTAGCGCAGACACTGTAAGCCTCTATTCTTACATTCAGGTATCTAAAACTGTTCCTCTCCTGCCCCAGGTTTAGCTCAACCCCCTCAATGACTCTACTTCTAAATACGATTCTAAAAAAAGCCATGTTTATAGCTCTTCCTTTTCAATTAAAAATTGTGAATACCTTCTATCCTTTTTGTCTACTTGAGTGTAGGAGACTGCAAGCACTCAGATACAAAGAATGAAATCTGTCTTTGATCTCCAGGGGTCTGCTCAGGCTCCTGAGACTCAGAACGTATGAAAGAGATGTCTCTCTCTCCTTCTCCAAACTCTAAGAAAGTGTCATCAACTCTCCACCTGAAACTAGGTAATCTGTATACCTTTAACCCAGATCCTTGGGAGAGTCACAACAATTAGGAGAGACCTCTCCTTCACACAACTCAAATCTTGAGGACGTGTCTCGACCATGTCTCACACATGTCTCTGACTTTGGGGCTCAACTCAGAATTTTGCCTCTAGTCCAGTCCTCAGACAACTAAAAGGTTTCAGTTCTGATTAATTTAACTTTCTATAATAATTAACGAAGAAACCACGGAAATCAGTTTTTAACCATGAGAAAAGGCAGTACAAAAAAATGATTCCTGTTAAAATAACAAATGCAATTAGCTGCCTGATTATTCCAGCTTGTTGCCAAAGCACAAGAAGTAGGAAGGATCACAGAAACCAGCAAACACCCTCATTTGACAATGAGTTCAGAATTCAGAGACAAGAACATATTGACTTCACAGGACACAGTTCTTGAGGACAGGGAAGCAAATTAAAGAACACCAGCCTTAGAAATATACTGCAGACCTGAGTATAAAGCATAAAAAATTAACAAACAAAAAAACTATCAAAGGCCAGGAAAACAACTATAAAAACACTAAGATCTCTTTGTAACTGAAGAATGGTTCTAGGAACTCGATGGATACAAAACTCCCACAGATGTTCAAGTTCTTCATACAAAATGCTGATCATACTTGCACACAAACTCTAACTCACATTAGGACATTAGGACTGCAATATCTAATGCAACACAAGTAGATAGTTACATGTGTTCCTGTATATGCTCAATATACATGCAATTTTTATCATTCACATATTTTTGATCTCTAATCGTTCAATCATGGATGCAGAGGGACAGGACCTTAAAACAGGGGGCAAGCATTTGAAATGGTGGTTGGCCGGCACCGCGGCTCCCTAGGCTAATCCTCTGGAGGCCTTGCGGCGCCGGCACACCGGGTTCTAGTCCCGGTCGGGGCGCCGGATTCTGTCCCGGTTGCCCCTCTTCCAGGCCAGCTCTCTGCTGTGGCCAGGGAGTGCAGTGGAGGATGGCCCAAGTGCTCGGGCCCTGCACCCCATGGGAGACCAGGAAAAGCACCTGGCTCCTGCCATCGGATCAGCACGGTGTGCCGGCCGCAGTGCGCCGTCCGCGGTGGCTATTGGAGGGTGAACCAATGGCAAAGGAAGACCTTTCTCTCTCTCTCTCTCTCTCTCTCACTGTCCACTCCGCCTGTCAAAAAAATAAAAATAAAAATAAATAAAAATGAAATGGTGGTTAAGACTGTGCTTCATTAGCCAGCACCTCAAGTTGGCATGCCTACTATGAATTCCAGCTATTACAGTTCTACTCCAGCTTCCTGTTATTGCGCACCGCAGGAGGCAGCAGAAGTGGCTCAAGTCCTCAGGTTCTTGATACATATGAGGGAGTTCCAGACTGAGTTCTAGGATCCTAGCATTAGCCTGGCCCAGGACAGCGGCTGCAGCTGTTTATGGAGTGAAACAGCAGATGAAGTTTGTGTCTGTGGAGGTGGAGGCAAGACGGTGGTATAGCAGTGGGATGTTCCAAGTTGCACAGGGAAAAATGGATAATTAACAAGAAGGAGGAATACAAGCAAGCACAGCAATAATAAAAAGTTTACGCAGAGTGGCTCAGGAGTTCACCAGAGTGTGCACAGGCCCACGTTGCAAAGACAGACAGGTGCCCAAAGTGCAGAAAGGGAACAGTGAGGAGACAGCCACCACTCCCTCAGTGACTCAGGTGAGAGGTTGTGAGCCCACAGAGATGCATACACAGATGAGTGTGGAAATTTGGTGAACAGTAATCGGTGCTCTAAGTGGGAAGAAGGAGAAATTCTGGGGGACGGGCAGAAAGGGTGAACATGCCACGATTCCTCGGTGTCTTACCCCGCCCCCTAACTGGAACTGCAGCTGGCAGGGATAGGCCACATTGGTTGCTTACATTTTCCAGTGTAGGCAGCGGGCTGCACTTTTGCCTCCTGTGCCATGAACCCAAAAATTGTGGGGGCCACCTCATAACACACCCCACCAGAGAACAACAATCACAACAATTCAGAGTGACTTCTCTCCCATCACGCAAGTTACACAGCAAAAAATAAATCTGAAAAACAAACACAAGCTCTTTTTAGTGAACAAAGGAGCAGGGAGACCAGCCCTAGTAGGTGGGGCTTAGTACATCAAAGCCTGGCTACTCTCCTCTTTAAGCTGCCAGAAATAAACAGAGCTCCAGGAGGTGGAGCTGCTTGCTTACACTGGCAACCAGCACAGACACATAGCAGCTCACAGCAGAGGAAAAACAATCTAAAAATTAAATCAATCAGAACACAAACAAATGCCAAAGAACAAAGGAAAAATTCTGAATAAGAGTAAGAAAGAACCAATGAACTTGCCAATGGAGCAATCTAAGTCTTCACAAATAGACAGAAGAAAAAGAAATTGAAGTCATGCTAGGAAAAGAGTTCAGAAAATTGATAAGATTACTTAAGAGCAATCAAAAACAAATTCAAGATCTGAATGAGAAGCACTCCCAAGGAACTGAGATTCTAAAGAGAAGCCAAAATGAAATACTGGAAATGAAAGCTTCAAATTGACCAAATAAAAAATGTCGTGGAATCTCTCAGAAATCAAACATATGAAATAGAAGAGTGAATATGAGAACTGGAAGACAAACTTCTGCAATTAATGCAGTAATACTAAATTAACACAGTAATACTAAACATAAGAAGAACAATTAGAAAATTAAAAATCACAGTTTTAGATTTACAAGACTATATCAAGCAATGTAATGTACAGATAATGAGAGCCCTGGAATGTGTGGAAAGAGAGAATGGATTAAAGGCCTTCTTAATGAAATCCTATCTGGCTGGCACCATGGCTCACTTGACTAATCCTCCACCTGCAGTGCTGGCACCCTGGGTTCTAGTCCCAGTCGGGACGCCGGATTCTGTCCCGGTTCCTCCTCTTCCAGTCCAGCTCTCTGTTGTGGCCCAGGAAGGCAGTGCAAGGATGGCCCAGGTCCTTGGGCCCTGCACCCGCATGGGAGACCAGGAGGAAGCACCTGGCTCCTGGCTTCAGATCGGCGCAGCACGCCAGCCATAGCGGCCATTTGGGGGGTGAACCAATGGAAAAGGAAGACCTTTCTCTCTGTCTCTCTCTCTCACTGTCTAAATCTGCCTGTCAAAAAATAAAGAAATACTATTAGCAAACTCCCACAACATCCAAGTACAAGAAATACATAGAACCCCCAACAGACATGACCAGAAAAAGTATTCACCACGACACACTGTAGCAACACTCAGCTCAGTGAAAGAACAGATCTTTTCTTTTTTTTTGACAGGCAGAGTGGACAGTGAGAGAGAGACAGAGAGAAAGGTCTTCCTTTTGCCGTTGGTTCACCCTCCAATGGCCGCTGCGGCCGGTGCATCACGCTGATCCAAAGCCAGGAGCCAGGTGCTTCTCCTGGTCTCCCATGCGGGTGCAGGGCCCAAGGACTTGGGCCATCCTCCACTGCACTCCCGGGCCACAGCAGAGAGCTGGCCTGGAAGAGGGGCAACCAGGACAGAATCCGGCACCCCGACCGGGACTAGAACCCGGGGTGCCGGTGCCGCAAGGCGGAGGATTAGCCTAGGGAGCCGCGGTGCCAGCCAAGAACAGATCTTAAAATGTGCCATAGAGAAACTGATAGATGACACTCTGAGGAATCCAATCAGACTCACCCCCGACTTCTCATCACAAACCTTACAGGCAAGGAGAAGTGGCATGATATATTCCAAGTTTTAAAAGAAAAATACTTCCACCTGAGAATACCGTACCTTGCAAAGCCACCATTTACAGATGAAGGGGAAGTAAAGATTTTCACAACAAACAGAAACTGAAAGAATTTTTATGTTCATGTGCAGCCCTTACAACACTGGCTCAAGTATGTGCTGCACAGAAACACAAAAAAAGGAACTTCACTACAAAGAAGATGAATGTGGAAAACGACCTAGCTAGAATACAAAGAAAAACCAAAATACATAAACAGCTCTACTTAAGGAAAGGTGACAGGAAAAAAGACAGTATTTAACAATAGTCACACTGAATGTAAATGGTATCAACTCTACAGTCAAAAGACACAGACTAGCTGAATGGATTAAAAAGAAAACCCATCTACAGAGAGCGGCAAGATGGCGGAATAGGAAGGGAGCACACTGACAGTCTGGGAAGAGACAGTTTAATAAAAGTGGAGATACTGCAGGTTCAAGGAAGAGTAGGGGAAGAAACAGCAGAGGAAACTCTTCCGGAACTAGTGATTCACGTGGACCTGCGTGGAGGGTGTGGGAGCCCACGGCTCGGGACACCAGCGGCAGAATCAACACACCAGCGCTGGAACACGAGGTGAGCTGAATCTCAATAGCCCGAGACACCTGTGGGAGAGCAGAAGGAGGAGACTAGAGGGAACGAGGCTTGAAACCCCGTGGGAGAAAGTTCACTAGGCAAACTAAACTAAGCAGAAAAACCTAACTCTGGGAGTGGGGTGGGGGGGTGAAATAACAGGAAATTGGGACCTAGTGAATGTGTGGTGCTGATGAACTGAGACTGTGAAACAAGAGATGGTGGGTGAGAGAACTCATGGAATTCACGTGAGTACTCTCCAGAGACACAACAATTTGGTAACCTTGGCAACCCAGTGGGAGACTGCAAGAGAATTTGAGCCCACACTGAGTGCAGAACAGATTCCCTGTGTGGTCCTTGGGAAACAGCTTCCGATCTATGGCTCCTGTGGGTACATCATTCGCCTGCTAACTACCTTCAATTCCACTCAGCTGTGCAGAATTACTTCCCTTCTGAATCCAAAAAAAAAAAAAGAAAGAAAAGAAAGAGAGATTTACCATGCCTAACCTGGGAGTGTCACCTTTGGCACACCCTTAACCCTGAGGAACAAACAGAGCTCTCAGGCCACACCCAGCTCAAGCCTCTAAGGCTCCATCAAAAGCAGACAGTCCACTTAATACAGTCATAGTATAACAAGAAAAAAACACCACAGCAAGGGAAGAAGAATCCAAAGAGCATCCACAATGCCAAGCAACAAATGCAGAAACTGAGGAAACAAGAACAAGGAAGACATTATGGCACCCCCAAAATGAACAAGACACCCCAATTCAAGATTATGAAGATGATGAGATAGAAGAAATGCAAGATACGGATTTCAAAACATTTATGATAAGAACAATAAGAAGTTTTCAAAAACAACTTCTCGACCTACAGAAATCCTTACTGGACAGGATAGAAAATCTCCTTCGAGAAAATGAAATCTTAAGGAGGAATCAAAATGAAACGAAGCAACTAGTAGAACATGAAATGCTGATAGTGAAGAGAAATCATAATGAAATGAAGAACTCAATAGATCAAACGACAAACACATTAGAGAGCCTTAAAAACAGAGTCAGTGAAACAGAAGAGAGAATATCGGATTTAGAAGACAGAGCACAGGAAAGCATACAGTCAAACCAAAGAAAAGAAAAAATATTGTTGGGAATCTACAGGATACTATTAAAAAAACCAACATTTGGGTTCTAGGAGTTCCTGAAGGCATGGAGAGAGAGAAAGGATTAGAAGGCCTTTTTAGTGAGATACTTGCAGAGAACTTCCCAGGTTTGGAGAAGGTCAGAGACATCTGAGTACAGGAAGCTCACAGAACCCCCAATAAACATGACCAAAAAGAGATCCTCACCATGACACATTGTAATTAAACTCACCACAGTGAAACATAAAGAAATATTCTAAAATGTGCAAGAGAGAAAAAAAAGAATCATCAGAAATTACTACAAGGACTTGTATGCCAGCAAACACGGAAACCTATCAGAAATAGATAGATTCCTGGACACATGCAACCTACCTACATTGAACCATGAGGACATCGAAAACCTAAACAGACCTGTAACAGAGAAAGAAATTGAAACAGTAATAAAGGCCCTCCCAACAAAGCAAAGCCCAGGACCAGATGGATTCACTGCTGAATTCTACCAGACATTTAAAGAAGAACTAACTCCAATTCTTCTCGAACTATTCAGAACACTCGAAAAAGAGGGAATCCTCCCAAATTCTTTCTATGAAGCCAGCAACACCTTAATCCGTAAGCCGGACAAAGATGCAGCATTGAAAGAGAATTACAGACCAATATCCCTGATGAACATAGACGCAAAAATCCTCAATAAAATTCTGGCCAATAGAATGCAACAACACATCAGATAGATCATCCACCCAGACCAAGTGGGATTTATCCCTGGTATGCAGGGATGGTTCAATGTTCGCAAAAACAATCAATGCGATATACCACATTAACAGACTGCAGAAGAAAAACCATATGATTATCTCTAATGACGCAGAGAAAGCATCTGATAAAATACAACGTCCATTCATGATGAAAACTCTAAGCAAATTGGGCATAAAAGGAACATACATCAATACAATCATAGCAATTTATGAAAAACCCACGGCCAGCATCCTATTGAATGGGGAAAAGTTGGAAGCATTTCCACTGAGATCTGGTACCACACAGCGATGCCCACTCTCACCACTGCTATTCAATATAGTTCTGAAAGTTTTAGCCAGAGCCATTAGGTAAGAAAAAGAAATTAAAGGGATACAAATCGGGAAGGAAGAAGTCAAACTATCCCTCTTTGCAGATGATATGATTCTTTATTTAGGGGATCTCTACTAAGAGACTATTGGAACTCATAGAAGAGTTTGGCAGAATAGCAGGATATAAAGTCAATGCACAAAAATCAACAGCCTTTGTATACACAGGCAATGCCACGGCTGAGAAAGAACTGCTAAGATCAATCCCATTCACAATAGCCACAAAAACAATCAAATACCTTGGAATAAGCTTAACCAAGGACGTTAAAGATCTCTACGATGAGAATTACAAAACCTTAAAGAAAGAAATAGAAGAGGATACCAAGAAATGGAAAAATCTTCCATGCTCATGGATTGGAAGAGTCAACATCATCAAAATGTCCCTTCTCCCAAAAGCAATTTATAGATTCAATGCAGTACCAATCAAGATACCAAAGACCTTCTTCTCGGATCTGGAAAAAATGAAGCTGAAATTCATATGGAGACAGTGGAGACCTCGATTAGCTAAAGCAATCTTGTACAACAAAAACAAAGCCAGAGGCATCACAATACCAGACTTCAGGACATACTACAGGGCAGTTGTAATCAAAACAGCATGGTACTGGTTACAACAGCATGGTACTGGTTCAGAAACAGATGGGTAGACCAATGGAACAGAATAGAAACACCAGAAATCAACCCAAACAACTACAGCCAACTTATAGTTGATCAAGGATCTAAAACCAATCCCTGTAGTAAGGACAGTCTATTCAATAAATGATGCTGGGACAACTGGATTTCCACGTGCAGAAGCATGAAGCAAGACCCCTACCTTTCACCTTACAGAAAAATCCACTCAGCATGGATTAAAGACCTAAATCCACGACCCGACACCATCAAATTATTAGAGAACATCGGAGAAACCCTGCAAGATATAGGTACCGGCAAAGGCTTCTTAGAAAAGACCCCGGATGCACGTGCAGTCAAAACCAAAGAATGGGAAAAAATACTTGCAAGCTATGCAACAGATAAAGGATTAGTAACCAGAATCTACAAAGAAATCCAGAAACTCCACAACATCAAAACAAACAACCCACTTAAGAGATGGGCCAAGGACCTAAACACACATTTTTCAAAAGAGGAAATCCAAGTGGCCAACAGGCACATGAAGAAATGTTCAGGATCACTAGCACTCAGGGAAATGCAAATCAGAACCACAATGAGGCTTCACCTCACCCCGGTTAGAATGGCTCACATTCAGAAATCTACCAGCAATAGATGCTGGAGAGGATGTGGGGAAAAGGGACACCTACCCACTGTTGGTGGGAATGCAAACTGGTTAAGCCTCTATGGAAGTCAGTCTGGAGATTCCTCAGAAACCTGAATATAACCCTACCATACAACCCAGCTATCACACTCCTTGGAATTTACCCAAAGGAAATGAAATTGGCAAACTAAAAAGCTGTCTGCAACTTAATGTTTATTGCAGCTCAATTCACAACAGCTAAGATCTAGAATCAACCCAAATGCCCATCAACAGTAGACTGGATAAAGAAATTATGGGACATGTACTCTATAGAATACTATACAGCAGTCAAAACCAATGAAACCCAGTCATTTGCAACAAAATGGAGGAATCTGGAAAACATCATGCTGAGTGAAATAAGCCAGTCCCAAAGGGACAAATATCATATGTTCTCCCTGATCGGCGACAACTGAGCACCAAAAGGGAAACCTGCTGAAGTGAAATGGACACTGTGAGAAACGGTGACTTGAACAGCCCTTGCCCTGACTGTTGATGTACAATGTAATACTTTATCCCTTTTAGTATTTTTTTTTGTTCTAGTACTATTGGTTGAACTCTGTAATTAACACACAATTATTCTTAGGTGTTTAAATTTAACTGAAAAGTGATCCCTGTTAAATATAACAGTGGGAATAAGAGAGGGAGGAGATGTACAATGCGGGACATGCTTAAGCTGACTTGCCCCAAATGGTGGAGTTAGAAATGTGCCAGGGGATTCCAATTCAATCCCATGAAGGTTGCACGTACCAATGCCATCTCACTAGTCCAAGTAATCAATTTCAGTTCACAATTGATCACACTGATAAGTCTAAGAGTCAAAGGGATCACACAAACAAGGCTAGTGTCTGCTAATACTAACTGATAGAATAAAAAAGGGAGAGAACGATCCAACATGGGAAGTGGGATACCCAGCTGACTCATAGAATGGCAGATGTCCTAAATAGCACTCTGGCCTCAGAATCAATCCTTAAGGTAGTCGGATCTTGCTGAAGAGCCCATGAGAATATTTTAGGTATGGAAAGCCAAACACTCTGGCAAAAAAAAAAAAAAAAAACAAGAAAGAGAGACCTAAATGAAAGATCTCTGCGAGTGAGATCCCAGTGGAAAGAACAGGTCTTCAAAGAAGGAGGTACCTTTCTCGAAGGGAGGAGAAAACTTCCACTTTGACTATGACCCTATCTGAATAAGATCGAAGTCGGCGAACTCAAAGGGCTTCCATAGCCTTGGCAACTCATGACTAGAGCCTAGGGTGATTACTGACGCCATAAACAAGAGTGTCAAATTGTTAAGTCAACAACAGGTGTCACTGTGTACTTACTCCTCATGTGGGATCTCTTTCCTTAATGTGTGTCCAATGTGAAGTAATGTTATAACTAGTACTCAAACAGTATTTTACACTTTCTGTTTCTGTGTGGGCGCAAACTGATGAACTCTTTACTTAACATATACTAAATCAATCTTCTGTATATAAAGAGAATTGAAAATGAATCTTGATATGAACGAAATGGGAGAGGGAGCGGGAGATGGGAGGGTTGTGAGTGGGAGGGAAGTTATGGGGCGGGGGAAGCCATTGTAATCCATAAGCTGTACTCTGGAAATTTATATTGACTAAATAAAGATAAAAAGAAAATGAAAGGCAACCCATCTATCTGTTTTCTTCAGCAATCACACCTCACCAGCAAAGATGCTTGTAGACTGAAAGGGAAAAAAGGTATTCCAAGCTAACAGAAACGAAAAAAGTGGCCATCCTAATATCAGACAAAATAGACTTTAGCACACCAACTATTAAAAAGAGACAAAGAATGACACTACATAATGATTAAAGGATCAATCCAACACAAAGACATTACTATTATAAATCTGTATGCATCTAATTACTGGGCGCCTGGCTATTTGAAAGAATTATTATGGGATCTAAAAGAAGATACAGACTCAAATATCATAGAAATAGGGGACTTCAATACCCCACCTTCAGCAAGGGACAGATCAAACAGACAGAAAATCAACAGGATGGCCGGCGCTGCGGCTCACTAAGGCTAATCCTATGCCTGAGGCGCCAACATCCCGGGTTCTAGTCCCGGTTGGGGCACCGGATTCTGTCCCAGCTGCTCCTCTTCCAGTCCAGCTCTCTGCTGTGGCCTGGGAAGGCAGCAGAAGGTGTCCCAAGTTTTTGGGCCCTGCACCCGCATGGGGGACCAGGAGGAAGCACCTGCCTTCTGGCTTCGGATCGGCGCAGCGTGCCGGCCGTAGAGGCCATTTTGGGGGGTGAACCAATGGAAGGAAGACCTTTCTTTCTGTCTCTCTCTCACTGTCTAACTCTGCCTGTCAAAAAAGGAAAGGAGAGGGGAGGGGAGGGGAGGGGAGGGAAGGAAATCAACAGGGCAACAAACAGAGCTATTTGATACTACAGATCAAACAGACCTAGCAGATATTTACAGAGCCTTCCACCCCACAGCTACAGAGTACACATATTTCTCCCCTGTGCATGCAACTTTCTCTAGGATTGACCATATGCTAGGTCATAAAGCGAGTCTCAGCTAATTCAAAAAAGTTTAAATCGCACCATGTATCTTCTCAGACCACAATGCAATGAAGCTGGAAATCAACAACTTGGGAATCTCTAAAGCATATACAAACACGTGGAGACTGAACAAGATGCTCCTGAACAAACAGTGGGTCGTAGAAGAAATCAAAAGAGAAATCAAAAAATTTCAGGAAGCAAGAAGACAATACAACCTATCTATATTTGTGGGATACAGCAAACGGTAAGAGAAACGTTTATAGCAATAGGTGTCTACTTTAAGAAACTGGAAAGTCACAAAATAAATGAACTCTCTAAGTACCTCAAGGATCTAGAAAAACTACAGCAAACCAAATGCAAAGCTAGTAGGTGAAAAGAAACTATAAAATTAAAGAAGAAATCAACAAAATTGAAACAAAAAATAAGCAAAATGAAGATTTGGTTTTTTGGAAAAATAAACAAAATTGACACAACATAGGCCCAACTAACTGAAAAAGGTGATAAGACTCAAATCGATAAAATTAGAGATGGTAATGGAAATTTAACAACAGACACACCATAAATAAAACCTAAACAGACCCATAACCAGACAGAAATTGAATCAGTAATAAACGCCCTCCCAACAAAGAAGAGCCCAGGGCCAGATAGCTTCATTGCTGAATTCTACCATAAATTTAAAGAAGAACTAAACCCAGTTCTTCTCAAATTATTCAAAACAATTTAAGGGGAAGGAATCCACCCAATAAGCCAATATCACCTTAATTCCTAAACCTAGAAAAGATGCAACAGAGAAAGAAAACTATAGACCAAGCTCCCTGATGAATACAGAAGAAAAAATACTCAATAAAATCCTGGTCAAGGCTGGTGCCGCGGCTCACTAGGCTAGTCCTCCGCCTTGCGGCGCCAGCACACCGGGTTCTAGTCCCAGTCGGGGCGCCGGTTCTGTCCCAGTTGCCGCTCTTCCAGGCCAGCTCTCTGCTGTGGCCAGGGAGTGCAGTGGAGGATGGCCCAAGTGCTTGGGCCCTGCACCCCATGGGAGACCAGGAGAAGCACCTGGCTCCTGGCTTCAGATCAGCGCGGCGCGCCGGCCACAGCACGCCGGCCGCGGCGGCCATTGGAGGGTGAACCAACGGCAAAGGAAGACCTTTCTCTCTGTCTCTCTCTCTCACTGTCCACTCTGCCTGTCCAAAAAAAAAAAAATACTGGTCAAATGAATCCAACTACACATCAGAAAGATCACTCACCCAGACCAAATGGGATTTATCCCTGGTATGCAGGGATGGTTGCACATTTGAAAATCAACCAATATGATAAATCACATTAACAAACTGAGGAACAAAAGCCATTTGATTATCTCAACAGATGCAGAGAAAGCATCTGACAAAATACAACACCCTTTCACGATGAAAGCTGTAAGCAAATTGGGTTTATAAGGAACATTCCTCAACACAAGCAAGGTAATTTATGACAAACCCATGGCCAGCATCACATTGAGGGGGGAATATTTGTAAGCATTCCCACAGAATTCTAGGATGAGAGAGAGATGCCCACTCTCACCACTGCTATTCAATATAACTCTGGAAATTTTAGCCAGAGCTATTAGGCAAGAAAAATTAATCAAGCCGGCGCCATGACTCAATAGGCTAATCCTCCGCCTGTGGCGCCAGCACCCCGGGTTCTAGTCCCAGTTGGGGCGCCGGATTCTGTCCCGGTTGCCCCTCTTCCAGGCCAGCTCTCTGCTGTGGCCCGGGAGTGCAGTGGAGGATGGCCCAAGTCCTTGGGCCCTGCACCGCACGGGAGACCAGGATAAGCAGCTGGCTCCTGCCTTCGGATCAGCGCGGTGTGCCAGCCGCAGCGCGCCAGCCACAGCGGCCACTGGGGGGTGAACCAACCAAAAAGGAAGATCTTTCTCTCTCTCTCACTGTCCACTCTGCCTGTCAAACAAACAAACAAAAAGAAATCGAACAGAAGTTGGGAAGGAGGAAGTCAAACTATCTCTATTTGCAGATAACATGATTCTGTATTTAGGGGATAAGAGACCTTTGGAACTCATAATAGAGTTTTGTAAAGTAGCAGGATACAAAAACAACACCCAGAAATCAACAGCTTTTGTATACACAGACAATGCCATGGCTCAGAAAGAATTTCCAAGGACAACCCTACAAAAGCAATCAAGTACCTTGGAATAAATTTAACCAAGTATTTCAAAGATCTCTACAATGAGAATTACAAAACATTAAAGAACAAAATAGAAGAAGATATAAAAAAAGGAAAAATCTGCCATTCTCGCGTATTGGAAGAGTCAATATCATCAAAATGTCCATTCTGCCAAAAAGCAATTTATATATTCAATGCGATAACCAATCAAAATACCAAAGACATTCTTCTCAGATCTAGAAAAAATAATGCTGAAATCAAATGGGGGAACAGGAGACCTCAAATAGCTAAAGCAATCTTATACAACAAAAACAAAGCTGGAGGCATCACACTACCTGACATCAAGATATGCTACAGGGTAGTTATAATCAAAACAGCCTGGTACTAGACAAAATTGCAACAGAATAGAAACCCCAGAAATCAATCCAAACTTCTACAACCAACTGATATTTGACAAAGGAGCTAAAACTAACCCCTAGTGCAGGGACACTGTCTTCAACAAATGGTGCTGAGAAAACTGGATGCCCACATACAGAAGTATGAAGACCCCTACCTTACACCCTACACAAAAACCCACTCGACATGGATTAAAGATCTAAATCTATGCCACGACACTGTAAAATTAATCAAGAACACTGGGGAAACCCTTCAAGACATTGCAACAGGCAAAGAATTCCTGAAAAAGACCTCAGAGGCACAGGTAGTGAAAGCAAAAATGAACAAATGAGATTACCTCAAATTGAGAAGCTTCTGAACAGCAAAAGAAACAGTCAGGAAAGTGCAGAACAGGAGAAACTATTTGCAGACTATGCAACCAAAAAACAATTAATAAACAGTATCTACAAAGAGATCAAGAAACTCCACAAGAACAAAACAAACACCACAGTTAAGAGAAGGGCCAAGGACTTTAACAGGCATTTTTCAAAATATGAAAATCAAATGGCCAACAGACACAAGAAAAAATGTTCAGGATCTCTAGCTGTCAAGGAAATGCAAATCAAAACCATAATGAGGTTTCACCTCACCCTGTTAGATTGGCTCATGTACAGAAATCAACAAACAACAATAGGAATGTAAACTGGTAAAGCCACCGTGGAAAACAGTACGGAGATACCTCAAAAATCTGAACACAGACCTACCATATGACCCAGCCATCCCACTCCTGGGAGTTTACCCAAGGACATGAAATCAGTAAACAAAGAGCTATCTGCACCTCCATGTTTATTGCAGCTCAATTCACCATAGCTATGTCATGGAAGCAACCTAAATGTCCATCAACCAAAGTGTGCATAAAGAAATTGTGGGATATGTACACTATGGAATGCATGGCAGTTAAAAAAAAAAAAAAGGATGAAATCCGTTCCTTTGCAACAAAATGGAGCAAGTTGGGAAACCTCATACTTAGTGAAATAACCCAGTCCCAAAGAAAGGGACAAATACCATATGGTCTCCTTTACTTGGGAGAACAGAACTTCTAAAATAAAAGCTAAAGAAGCAAAAATGACACTTTTAGAATCAGTGACTTGAATAGTCCTTGACCTGACTGTCGAGGGAGAGTTTATTATTTTCACTTTTTATTTTGTGTATTTTTCCTCTGTTTTCTTTCTTTTCCTTTTCTCTTCTTCATACTATCTACTGAACTCTTTATGTAACATAAGAGTTAATCATATGTATTTTAATTCAATTGGAAAAAGATACATGTTAAAAACAAGAGAGGGAATAAGAGAGGGAGGAGGTAGTCTATAATTGTAAAGCAGTACAGTTCTGCATACAGTCATGCAGACTTAACTCCAAGGGTACAGCCTAAAAAATGGACATGGGACTCCAAACACATAAAAATTGGTGGTACAAATGCCATCTTTACTGTTAAAGTGGTCATATTAAATGTTAAAGTCAACATATGGATAGGTTTAAGTGTAAAAGTGATCATATTTGTAACATCAAGTGCCTGGTAATAATCATAGAATTAAAAAGGAAAGAAAGGCAAATATGGGAAGCAGTTCACACAGCAGACTCCTAGAATGACATTCACAGTAAATAACATTGACCTCAGAATCAACCCTTAAGGCTCCCTTGTCTGGCTGAAAGGCCTGTGAGAGAATTTCAGGCATGGAAAGCCAAGACTTTGGCAAAAAACATCCTATATGGAGGATCTCTGTGAAATCTCAGAGGAAAGAAAGGACCATCAAAGAAGGATGTAGGGATGAGAGAACATCCACTTTGCTTATGGCCATGTCCAGATAACGATGTAGTCTATGGTCACAAAAGGCTTCCATAGTCTTGGCAGCCCATGGCAAGAACTTCAGGTGATCACTGATGTCATAAATAAGAGTGTTAATTGTTAAAGGAACGACAGAAGTCACTATGCACTTAATCCCCATGTAGGACCTCTGTCCTTTTTGAGTTGTACTATGAGAATCGGCTGCAAATCTTTTCTCAAACTGTACTCTCTATGCTGTGTGTATGTGTGTGGATGCAACCTGTTGAAATCTATGCTTAACGTGGAGTTGGTCCACTGTATATAAAATCAAACTAAAAATGAACCATAATGAAGAAGTAGATGGGAGACAGAGAGGTGGCGGGATGGGAGTTGGGGTGGGAAGCAGGGGTATAGGGGAGAAGAACCATTATATTCCTGAAGTTCTGTGAAAAAATTCATTCTTTAAATAAAACCTTAAAAAAGATTGCTGTCTGCCTGTCTTTAGCTTTCAACTAAAATGAAATAATTAAAAGCAGTCAGGAAAACTGATTGTTTTTTTTTTCCCTCAATGATAGGATAACTTTTTTTTTTCTTTCTCAATGATAGGATCACATCAAGTTTTCACTAAATGTAAAAGCTCACCTTAGGTGATTCAGTGGAAATGAGATTATCTCTATAAAAATTACAAAATTACTGTAGAAATAAACATATACAAAATTCTACCAAAAGTATGTAATCTTCACAACTGTTTATCAAATGCCATTGTTACCTAATTTCACTGAGTCTTATGACCTGTGACCTTACCATTCATTAAATTTTAAAATTTTGGCCATAAATTCTTTCAGAAACCTTTTTTTGGTCATATTCCACTGTACTGAGCCACAAGTATTTTTCATATGTAGAAATGAAATTTATGTCTCTTTGGTATCTTCCAAGTCTCAACATATTCATTTGTTTTCTAGAGCTTCGTGAATATATAGGATTTATAACACTAACATTAATCTTTTTTAGTAAATTTATTGAGAAAATTAATCATATTTAGACCACTAACAGACTGGTAAATGACACAGTAAAATAAAAGAAAAGGAATAAACCAAGAATAAGTGAACTGTGCAGCATGAGATAGTTTAAAAAGGCATTTCTAAAAGTTTCTGGAAAACCAGAATTACCTACTGCATTACAGAGCTCTTTGAAGATAAAAACATTTTAGTTTCAATTACCATGAGATTCTGACATGCTCTTATACACATTTTATCCAAGTCTTTAAGAAGGGATGATGGGGAGCTGGTGTTGTGGCAAACTCAGCTCTCTTCTATGACCTGACCAAAGCAGGGGAAGATGGCACAAGTGCTTCAGCCCTGGCACCTGTGTGGGAGACTTGGAAGAAGCTCCTGGCTCCTGGCTTCGGATCAGCTCAGCTCTGGCCACTGTGGCTATATGGGGCATTAACCAGCAGACAGAAGACGCCCCCACCCACCCACCCATGGCCTTCTGTAACTCTTCCTTTCAAATAAGTACATACATATATTTTTTTTACAGGCAAAGTGGACAGTGAGAGAGAGAGACAAAGACAAAAGTCTTCCTTTTGCCGTTGGTTCACCCTCCAATGGCCGCCGTGGCCAGCTTGCTGCGGCCGGCACACTGCGCTGATCCGAAGGCAGGAGCCAGCTGCTTATCCTGGTCTCCCATGGGGTGCAGGGCCCAAGCACTTGGGCCATCCTCCACTGCACTCCCGGGCCATAGCAGAGAGCTGGCCTGGAAGAGGGGCAACCGGGACAGAATCCGGTGCCCCGACCGGGACTAGAACCCCGTGTGCCGGTGCCACAAGGCGGAGGATTAGCCTATTGAGCCGTGGTGCTGGCTCATACATATTTTTTTAAAATGGGATGATGGATGAAGGGCAGTGAGAAAGCATTATTTTGAAAAACAGAAAAGGCTAGCATTTTTCCAAACATGGCACACAGCAAAAAACTCAGAGATCAATTCAGCAAGTCCCAGGGAAATGACTCATGAAGAAACACATAAAGGTAAATTACCATCATAATGCTTATAATCAGTGGTAGAAAATACAGGCATACTACAAAGGGAAGAAAAGTATGAACAAGAATTACTGAGGAAAACAATGCAGTCAAGTAACCCAGAACAGTTGTTCTGGGTTGAAGCAAAACGACTGTCAACGTACACTTTAAACTCATAAGAAAATTCTTTAAAAAATAACTAAGATAATGGCAATTTCTGACACGAAAAATAATGATCACGTACACATAAATGTTAAAAGGCATTCTTTAGGCATAAAGAAAATATTACCTGATGAAAATATGGGCCCAAAGACAGGCAGGATGAAAACTAAAAATTCTGAGAATTTGGGTGATTTTATTCATTATATTTCTTTGTAAATAATGTATTGCAAAGTTTATGGTACATATAAACAAAAATATTTGATACAAAGATGATAAAAATCAAAGTATTTTAAGGTTCTGTGAATCAACAAAATATCGTAAGCTACACTAAGCACATATTAAGGATATACTACAAATTTAAAGTCAACAATTTAAAAGCAAATGGAATCAAACACTAGTGGCATGCACTCCAAAGTCTCTCGGTAACTTTATAACTTCCTTTTTCTATGATCTCACAGACACCTCTCTAAGTCCCAGCTAAGATTCCAGACTCATTCTTGGCTTTTATTTTAGTTTGAAGTGCAGACATGTTACTACATAGCTTTTGCATTGGCTCACCTACTTTCCCTTTGTTCCAAGCAACCACTTCTCACTTGTGGCCCACCCCTGTGATGGCTATGACATACCCAGAACTTTGATCTCAACAGGATGAATGCCATTCAGTTCACTCATGCCCTGAACTTCCGTGAAGGAGACAAAGTCTCCACTCTCAAATCCATGTCGGGTCTCATCCAGGCATGTAACAATCCCAGGGTTGTCCTATATGGAGAAAGAGTTAAACTTCAGAAGCAGGCTCAACTGCCAGCACAAAGAATGATTTGGTACCGTCCTGCTTATTCTGGAACCCCTAGGATTGGTCTCCTTACCTTCGTGACCATAGAAACCATAGCACTGAGTGGCTGCTCCCCATTAGAATCCCTAACAATCATTTCCTTTCCAAAGTCACAGAACAGCTGCCTGTAGAGGGAACCAAAAGGACTGGTGCATGACACCCACGAAAACAGACACTGCAGGTTCTTCAATATACAGTAAGTACTGGCCAAGCAAACTCGGTACACTGGTGACAATTAGGTGGCACCGAATCATGCCATACTGGGAGAATGAATATGTGAAACTGAAAATTCAGATGTCTAAATGGAATCTGAAGGCAATACACGCCTCCCAGTGTGAGTCTGGCAAGTGTTGGAGGAAGGAAGGAAAGATAAAAACTCACCCAAACAGGCCACGTGTGTCTGCTACCACAAGCTTGATGCCATGGTTGTGGCAGAACTCACCCACCTGCAGCTGATCCTCCAAGGGAGTGTTAGTAAGGACCACTACCTGTAAAAAATCATAGGACTGGGCTAAAAACCTGACACTGTAAGTAACAGAGAGAATAAGCACTAAGTTTTCCTCTGGTTAAACTCTCTTCCTCAAACTGTTGTATACTTCCTGTGTGTGTCAGATTCGGGAGGGTAAGAACTGGTGAAACAATATGAACTCTCAGAGACTATGACAAAAAATCAAAGATGACCTGTAAAGAATCTGATGAACAACTATTTCATTTCTTTAACTAATACTCACTACTGTCTGTATTTTTTTGTGCTTGAGGGGTCAAAAAAAAAAAAAAAAGCAACAACACTATTCCAGTGAAAACATCTTGCGTTTATCTCCACCAAACCCTATTGCTCCAATACTTAAGAAAATAGTTGTAGGGGCCACTGCCTGTGGTGTTGTAGGTTAAGCCTATGCCTGTGGTGCTGGAATCCCATATGGGCACAGTACGAATCCTAGCTGCTACACTTCTAATCCAGCTCCCAGGCTACGGCCTGGAAAAGAGGTGGAATATAGCTCGAGTGCATGGGCCCCATACCCACACGGGAGACCTGGATGAAACTCCTGGCTTCTGGTTTTGGATCAGCCCAGCTTTGGCAGCTTAAGCCATCTGGGGAGTGAATTAGTGGATGGATAACCTCTCTGTGTGTCCCTCTCTCTCTGTAACTCTGCCTTTCAAACAAATAAATGAATTCTTAAAATACTTATTCAGCCACAATCTATAGGATTTGTTTTTTATTGCCATCATTTATTCACCAGGATAAATTCCAACTCCTACATCAGGGATCCTTGTGCCCTAGTCCTCTAGTATAGAAAATCAGCTATTTAATTTTACTAAAAATTAGGCGCACTATTAAGCCTAAGTCTCATAAATACTCTGTAAGGCCCACATTTCTGTGTATTCACAGGAAATAATAAGGCAGAAGAAGTCAAATGACTTTCTCTAGACCATACTCTAGGCTGGCGCTGCGGCTCACTAGGCTAATCCTCTGCCTTGCAGCGCCGGCACACCGGGTTCTAGTTCCGGTCGGGGCACCGGATTCTGTCCCGGTTGCCCCTCTTCCAGGCCAGCTCTCTGCTATGGCCTGGGAGTGCAGTGGAGGATGGCCCAAGTGCTTGGGCCCTGCACCCCATGGGAGACCAGGAGAAGTACCTGGCTCCTGCCATCGGATCAGCACGGTGTGCCGGCCACAGAGCACCAGCCGCGGCGGCCATTGGAGGGTGAACCAACTGCAAAAGGAAGACTTTTGTCTTTGTCTCTCTCTCTCACTGTCCACTCTGCCTGTCAAAATAAATAAATAAATAAATAAAAATAAAAAAAAATAGACCATACACTAGAAGAGTTCAAGACTTAAACAGTAGCAGTTGAACTACAAAGTTCTACTACAATAATCCACGTACCACAATGTATGGCCATATCTTCCTTTAAATAGATGAAAAAGGACAGCTCGGCTTCTCTTTGCAATAAACCTAAGCAATAAACCTAAGATACCAGGTCACCCTGCTAGGTAAATATTTACTAAAGGAATCAGAACTAACATCTGGAAAAAAGATAAAGGCCTGCATATTACCTGGAAATCTCTAAGGAAGTCCTCAACAAACAGCGGTCCTGTATAGGTGCTGACAGGCACGTAGCTGTTGAGTTCAGCAAGGCGGGGTTGGGATACTTCAGCTCGGTTTTTACCAATATCTTCTTCCCGTAGGTAGTACTACAGTATTAAAAAAGAGAACTGAACTACATGAGGAGTCTAAGGAGTTTGTCTTTCCAATGGTTAAGAAAGCAGAAATGAGGTACCTGAGAAGAGAGATCAGCCCACTGGGCAGTGCCCTGGTCATGCAGGGTAACAGCTTTCACCCCACCAAGGATGATGTTCTTGGCGATCTCAACACCCAGGCCCTGCAGGCCTGACACTAGCACACTGGATGTCTGAAGACGCTTCATTGCTTCATGACCCAGCACATACCTGCCAGATTCAGAGAGGCCTCTGGGTCAAACCATAATCTTGCTGCACCTATTTTCAACACTCATCATTAGCTCTGGACCCACTTACAGCTGGCGGGAGTAAAGACCTTCATCTATGTCTGTTTCAATACTTTTCTGCATTCCCTATGGATGGAGGAGAGAAAAACAGAGTTGGGAAAACAGGCATTAATGGAACATGGAGAGATGGATAAAGGCACTTTCTTCAGATCATGCTACATACCCACTTCTCAGATTTCCATGGAGAAAACACTTACGTTGGTTGGTTCTGAGGGCACTTCCAACGTCACAGGGTAGGTAGGGAAACAGTGAGACTCTAGTGTTGAATCAGGCCCAGAAACACGGCGTTTCTTAGATGAGAGTGAGCTAGACATCTACCAGAAAGCCAGCATAAAACATAAGGTACTTAAGGATGGGATTTTTTGTCAGAAGCAATTCTGGGAAAGAACAGAGCTTTAGTATTAATATACCATCTTTAAAGAAACACAGGACACGCTACTGAGGTTATCCTGAAGGAAAACTGAGGCTGAGTTTAAACAGTGTAGGGCCCAAATTATTAGATTCAAACTTGCTAGATGGAAAGTGAGGCTCAGGGGCCTGCATGGTGGCGCACTAGGTTAATCCTCCACCTGCAGCACCAGCATCTCATGCGGGCGCCAGGTTCTGGTCCCACTTGCTCTTCCTCCAGTTCAGCTCTCTGCTGTGGCCCCGGAGGCCAGTGGAGGATGGCCCAAGTGCTTGGGCCCCTGCGCCCACATGGGAGACCAGGAGAAGCACCTGGCTCCTGGCTTCGGATCTGCGCAGCGTCGGCTGTTGCGGCCGTTTGGGGAGTGAACCAACGGAAGGAAGACCTTTCTCTCTGTCTCTCTCTCTCTCTCTCTCTCACTGTCTTTAGTAACTCTACCTGCCAAATAAATAAATAAAAATCTTAAAAAAAAAAAGTGAGGCTCAGTTTCACCACTCAGTAATACTGAACCCCATTTTGACTTTTTTAAATTGTTTTTACAAATTTTATTTGAATGTCAGTGAAAGAGAAACATAGAAAATGAGTCTCATGAATGTGAGATATCTCCCTTCCAGTGGTTCCCTTCCCAAATCCCCAAAACAGCCAGAGATGTGCCATGCCAAAGCCAGGAGGCTGAATTGCAATCACAATGACCAGGATTTCAAACAGGCACTCTACTAAGGAATTTGGGTATCCCAAGTAGCAACTAATAATTGTCTCACATGTTGACCAGAAACATAATTTTTTTTTAATTTTTTTTTTTTTATTTTTTTGACAGGCAGAGTGGACAGTGAGAGAGAGAGACAGAGAGAAAGGTCTTCCTTTGCCGTTGGTTAGCCTAGTGAGCTGCGGCACCGGCCCCAGAAACATAATTTTAAACTCTGATTTTTAAAGCGATTTATTTATTTATTTTATTTATTCACTTGAAAATCATACTTATAAGCAGGGGAGACAGGGAGAGAGACAGACACATTCTCCATCTGCTGGCTCACTCCCCTCATGCCCCAATGGGAACGGGGCTAGCACAAAGCCAGGAGCTTTATCCATTTCTCCCATATTGTAGCTGGGGCCCAAACACTTGCGCTACCATCTCCTGCTTCTCCAAGGCCATTAACAGGGAGCTGGATTTGAAGCGCAGCAACCTGCACATGGACAAGCATGCACAGGGGATGCCAGCTTTGCAGGTA
Source organism: Oryctolagus cuniculus (assembly GCF_051225735.1). Taxonomy (NCBI): domain Eukaryota; kingdom Metazoa; phylum Chordata; class Mammalia; order Lagomorpha; family Leporidae; genus Oryctolagus; species Oryctolagus cuniculus. The sequence goes on along the minus strand of NC_142889.1, from coordinate 6,881,982 downwards.
CCAGCTTCTACACCCTTTTAAGAGAACACAGGTGAGGCCGGCGCCGCGGCTCACTAGGCTAATCCTCCGCCTAGCGGCGCCGGCACACCGGGTTCTAGTCCCGGTCGGGGTGCCGGATTCTGTCCCGGTTGCCCCTCTTCCAGGCCAGCTCTCTGCGTGTGGCCAGGGAGTGCAGTGGAGGATGGCCCAGGTGCTTGGGCCCTGCACCCCATGGGAGACCAGGAAAAGCACCTGGCTCCTGGCTCCTGCCATCGGATCAGCGCGGTGCGCCGGTTGCAGCGCAGCGGCCGCGGCGGCCCTTGGAGGGTGAACCAACGGCAAAGGAAGACCTTTCTCTCTGTCTCTCTTTCTCACTGTCCACTCTGCCTGTCAAAAAAATTTAAAAAAAAAAAAAAAAAAAGAGAACACAGGTGGACATCCAGCAGGGGAGCTGAAGGGGGGGGGGGTCTCACAATTAATAACAAATTTGATAGGATCTGTGAGGGAAAAATACTAGTGGGAATGGTATAGACTTCTGATAACTATGAGTCCAAACATGTATTTCTTTGATGTACGGTCTTTGGGGTACATCTTAGGGGAGACACTGAGAGTTTTCTGAAAAGAATTCTGACACCCTGCGGAGAATAGTATTCCATAAAAGTATATCCTGGAAGTGTGCCTCTAAATGGCTAGTGAAGAAGAGTTTCCATTGGAAGGTGATGTAATTTGCATTGTGGAGGTGGGGCCAATATTGGGTGTAGGGGTCTTCCTAACGGTCAGTTCATGGAAGTCTCCAAAGGCAGATTTTGGATTTGACAACTTTCTAAAAACTAATTTAAACGATCCAAATAGAATTTCTGGGCTACACAGAAAGTACAACCAAAAATGAGATCTCAGAGGCAAAGTAAATACGGTCTGCCACAGAGCCTGGTCCTGCTTTAGCTCCTAAGTTAATCTGGGGGTCAAACAGCAAGGGAAGAGATATATCTGAAGGAAAATGTCATATAAAGTTCTACATTGGGGGGAAGCTAAAAAGCAAACTAATCTTCCTTAGAATTTGGTCTCTGTTAGAAGCTGTGGGACAAATACGGGAGGGTCAGGGCGCCTAAGGATTTTAAAGACCCTACAGAGGAAGTAAAGACCACGAAGATTCAAAAGTGAAACGCTACAGGAAACATTCAGATATCAGACGCTAGGACCGGCAGAATATGGTTCCAGGCTCAGAGCAGTAAAGCCTGATACACTAAAACATGAGCCCTGGTATGTGGGTTGATTAAATGCGTGTCAGCTAAATCCCAGAATCAGTTGTGTTTGGGCGCCCCCTCTCCAAAACCTGCTTTCCTTTTCCCCTCCCCCAGTCTGCATTTCCAGGCTCTGTTCCTCCTTTCCAAACTGAACTTCCTCTCCCCCACCTCTGTGGGCACGCCTCCCTGCCTCTCCTCCCCCATTCCCTGCCGCCTGTTCTACTCGTCATTTCCCTCCTCGCTTCCCTCTGCATCTTCTAATTCCTCTACTCCCACTGTTTCTGCTTGTAAGCCCCCTCTCCACGCTGTCCTCCACTCCCTCCCGATTCTCGCTTTCCAACCTGCCCTCAAAAAAGCGTTTGCGCCACAACAGCCCGGCTCAGCGACTACGCAGGCCCTTTCAATGCCCCAACACATCTACTAGCAGTGATAAAGCAAGAAAGGCTGTAAGTTACCAGATGCCGTTTTCTGATTCTTCCGCTGTGGTGGACACCTCAACGAGCCAAGGTCAGTCACACGCTGCCGCCGTCTCCCTACTGCTCCCTGCTGGCTTGACCAGCTAGACTTGGGGCTGTCGCCTTCCACTCCCAAAGCCGTTGAAATTGTTGTCCTCCTTCACTAGGCGCTGAAGAAAGATGGCGACCGCCAAACCGGAAGCTGAGCAATATGTTTGTTGGATTCGGTGACCAGGATGTAGGAGGACCACGCCTCCTTATGAATTATGCATGACGTCATCAACGCCTAACTAACATAAAAGTGAGAACGAGGATAGCGGTTCTGCCTCATGGCTGGAGTTACTAAAATTGTTAAGACTTAGATATAAATGTATGTTCAGTGACTAACGATAAGATGGTAAGACATAAATAGGTTTTTGGTCACAAATCGTACATCACAGTGGGTAGTAGGGAACTCAGAAATTCAATTTTTAAAAAAAGACAACAAAGGCAAATGGCAAGTAAAGCGGAAGAGATCGACATTTTCCAGAACTGAAAAGCAGTTATTTCTAAATTTTAATTAATAATCTCTGGCCAGGGATTCACGATTTCTTTCAGACTCCTAAAATTATACTTGAGGAGAAACCAATGCCTCATTTCCTCTTCTGTAAAGCTGATAACAGGATGAATTATGGAGTTTGAGATTTAAATGTTGAATGTCATTTATGGAAATAAGAAAATAAAAAGCACATGCATTCTGTGTTGCAAACTCCAAATGTCAAATTTAAAATAATAGTTGATATAAATGTTACATTATTAGATAAGTTATGTGCTAATATAATTTTGAATTAGACATCATGCAAATCTGCAACTTCAGGCTTTTAAGTCACAAAGAATGGGCACACTGATGCAAGACCAGTGTTGTAGTGCAGTGGGTTAACCTGTTGCTTGTAACATTGGCATCCCTGTAACACCAGTGTGTCTCTTTGCTACTTCACACCTACCTTCCTGCTAATGTGCCATTGAGTATATTGTTGTAAAGTTCACCTATGTTGCAGCACTGATTAGTATGTTGTTCATTTACCCATGAAATGATTGCTGAACATCTGGATCCTTTTCATCACTTACCTATGGGGAATATTGCTGCTTAAAAATACACTTGCACATGGATCTCTTTAGATAGCTGTTTCCAATTTTTCTATTGATAGAAGTGGAGCTTCTGGGACACATGATAATTTCTATTTTTTACATTGGAGGAACAGCAAAACTATTTTCCACAGAAGGAACCCTACTGGCAATTCCCACTGTTTTTCATACCTTTGTCAGTAATTGTCATTTCTGATTAAAAATGTATATCTATCTGTTATATATTAATGTCAGCCGTCGCAAAACACACCAAACACCTGAGTAAGGGAAAGGGTTTACTGGGGAACACCCTACAGACCGGAGTGAAGGGGCAGCAAAGGAAAAAGAGAGAAAGAGAGTATAAGAGAGAGACAGAGGAGAGAAGATAGAGAGATGAGCCAAGAGAGAGGAGAGAGCGCAGGAGAGAAGAGCCAGGAGTGCAGGAGAGCAGAGCCAAGAGAACATGTGTGCAGGAACAGGCCCTTTTAAAACTTTGCCTGAGGGCGGGCAGGGAAGCAGGAGCAGCGAATCCCATTAGGATGGGGGTGGAGCCTGGCTCAGGTAGCTGGGCCATGCGGCCACCTGGCTACAACTGCGCCAGTTTCCTAACACTATCCAATATGTGTGAGGTAATAAAATGGTACTTATTTATAGTTTCCTAATAACTAATGAAAATGACCATTTTTCATATATTTTTCATCACTTTCTTTGTAAAAAAAAACCTGTATGTCATTTTTTAACTTTTTAAAAAAAAATACTTACTTGTTTATTTGAAAGGCAGAGCCACAGAAAGAGAGACAGAGAGATAAAGAGATCTTCCATCCACTGGCTCACTCACCAAATGGCCACAATGGCTAGGGCTGGGCCAAGCTGAAGCCAGGAGCTGGGAGCTTCTTCTAGGTCTCCCATGTGGGTGCAGGGGCCCAATGACTTGGGTCATCCTCTACTGCTTTCCTAAGAATATTAGATCATAAGTAGAATACCTAGGTCATGAACTGCTGGTTGTACAGTAAGAACACATTTAATATTACTGAACAAACGTAAATGAATATGGGGAAAACATATGGTATCTATCTTTTGGGTACTGGCTTATTTCACTAAGTATAATGCTTTCCAGTTGCATCCATTTTGTTACAAAAGACAGGATTTCAATTTTATGGCTGTGTAGTATTCCATAGTGTATATATACCACATTTTCTTTATCACTGCAGTTTCTGAAGGCCTGTTTCTATAAAGCATTTGAAATAAAAATAGGCCGGCGCTGTGGCTCACTAGGCTAATCCTCCACCTGCAGCGCCGGCACCCTGGGTTCTAGTCCCGGTCAGGGCGCGGGATTCTGTCCCGGTTGCTCCTCTTTCAGTCCAGCCCTCTGCTGTGGCCTGGGAGTGCAGTGGAGGATGGCCCAGGTCCTTGGGCCCTGCACCCACATGGGAGACCAGGAGAAGCACCTGGCTCCTGGCTTTGGATCAGCACGGTGTGCCGGCCACAGCACGCCAGCCGCAGCGGCCACTGGGGGGTGAACCAACCAAAAAGGAAGACCTTTCTCTTCTCTCTGTCTCTCTCTCTCTCTCTCACTGTCCACTCTGCCTGTCAAAAAAAAAAAAAGTACTACAAAAAAAAAAGAAATAAAAATAAAAATATAGTTATAATATGGGATAAGACAGGTAGTTAGATTAGGGCCATAAACTGGAAAACACACTCCCCACCACACCCTGTGTAACACTACCTTCGTGCCTAAGTCAAATCACTCCCTTCCCAGGATGTACCTCCTTTCACCTGGGACCTGGTAGAGGTGCTAGTTAACCACTCCCCTTTAAACTTTATAAGACAGGGTGTCTAGCTGCAATAAACATGGGGGTGCAGATCACTTTACATTTAAGCACATTTATCTCAATTGCTTTATAAAATTTGCATTTAGAAATTATACCTGGATGACTGAAGGTGCTGGTATTTTATCATACCTCTATCTAAATTAAGGTCAAAATTGCATCTATTCAATATTGAATTCTACTTCTTTTTATGAAACTCTAGCTTTAAATCAGCAACATGAAAACAGACATTGGAAAGTCCACCTTAGGGGCTGTATACTTATTATCCATTGCTATATAATGGGAAAGCTGTTAAAACCAAATTGCAAACCATGTTTGGCAAGTTACAAAACAATATTTTTAAAGGCAGTGATTTTCCTAGATTCAAGAAATTCTTTTAAAACCAATGTCCAGCTACAGCTGAACGAAATTTTCATGTACAAGATTGTTATTTACCTAACACATGTTTTTAGAGTTTAATTGAATTTGAATTTAGTGTTCCACTGGAGATTGTTCATCATGTTAGGTTTAATAGGGGAGAGCATTCATCAGAGTAGAAGGATACCCCTCTGGTTGGAGAGATTTGATCTGATAGGTGACAGAGTAAGGGGCAACTAGGGAAAAGGAGACATGTCTGAAAATAGTAATTAACCAGGTAGGCATGCTGGTTTGAAGGGCTAGTAGTCATTATTATTTCACAGAGATTGGAAGATACCTTAAGAGTAATGTTGTCTTTGAAGGGGGACCTTAGAGCTGAGTCTGCCCATACAGAGAGCAGGGCGTGTTTGAAATTAAGTTTAAAGAGCAGAGCTGCTTGTTGGGGCACTTGTAGAGCACTGCAAGGACTCTGATAAGGAAGGCAGAAGATGCAAGGAAGGCTCTTTGGTGAGGTTTACTGTGTATTTTTTAGCAGTTTAGGCTTTTACGCAGGAGAGAGTGTCAGAACGGAGGAGGGGGGTTTAGGAAGAGAGAGGTAGTTTTCGCTGTTAACCCAGTGCTAATAAATGAAATGTCTAGGAAATGCTCACTACTAGGACCAGGAAATTGAGTTTGTAGGAATTGAGGAGACCTGGCAAGGCCAACTTGACATTCAATTAGGGATAAAACCTATCAAAAGATCTGATAATCACACCTGGCTTGCTCATGACAAAGCAACGAGCTATTAGAAGGGTGAAGATAGGTGATTTGATTACAGTAGATTGTTAGCTCAAGAGGATGGACTCACCACTCCCTTGCTATTCTTATGGTAAAATTGGAACAGAGGGAGGAGTGAAGGTTATTTGGAGAACCTGGGCTAGAGGGTGATGGCATGGAGACAACCTGTTCCTGAACTTGCCTTTGCTTATCCAGGAGGGTGTTAGAGAGGATCATAGATAAGGCAAAGGGAGTAGACAAGGTGGGCAGTAGACCTAAAGGGCTGGTTCTGAGATAAGGTTGGGATTCTTAGGTGGGAGAAAGGAGGTATGGTGAATGAGACAGTGAAGAGCTAGAAAGGGGCTTGGCTAGTAAGGGCTTTGGAAGTAAATAGAACTTGAGCTGAAGAACGTGAGGTATGAAGAGAAGGTTTAGACAGCACGCTTGCCTCAGAATCAGCCCTTACGGCATTCGGACCTGGCTAAAAAGCCCATGAGAGTTTCCCAGGCATGGAAAGACAAGACACTGCAAAAATGACCTAATTGAAAGATCTCTGTGAGTGAGATCCCAGTGGAAAAAACGGGCCATCAAAGAAGGAGGTACCTTCCTCTGAAGGGAGGAGAGAACTTCCACTTTGACTATGGCCTTGTCTAAATAAGGTCACAATTGTGGACTCAAGAGGCTTCCACAGCCTTGGCAGCTCGTGACAAGAGCCTCGGGTGATTACTGACATCACAAATAAGAGTGTCAATTGTTAAATCAAGAACAGGAGTCACTGTGCACTTATTCCCCACATAGGATCTCTGTCCTTAATGTGTCGTACTGAGAATTAACGGTAAAATTAGTCTTCAAACAGTACCCTACACTTTGTGTGTCTGTGTGGGTGCAGTCTGTTGAAATCTTTACCTAGTATATACTAAATTGATGTTCTCTATATAAAGATAATTGAAATGAATCTGATGAAGAATGGGATGGGAGAGGGAGTGGGAGATGGGATGGTTGCGGATGGGACAGTGGTTATGGGGGGGAAAACCACTATAATCCAAAAGTTTTACTTTTCTTTTTTTTTTTTTTTTTTGACAGGCAGAGTGGACAGTGAGAGAGAGAGAGACAGAGAGAAAGGTCTTCCTTTGCCGTTGGTTCACCCTCCAATGGCCGCCGCGGCCAGCGCGATGCGGCCGGCGCACCGTGCTGATGCGATGGCAGGAGCCAGGAGCCAGGTGCTTTTCCTGGTCTCCCATGGGGTGCAGGGCCCAAGCACCTGGGCCATCCTCCACTGCACTCCCGGGCCACAGCAGAGGGCTGGCCTGGAAGAGGGGCAACCGGGACAGAATCCGGCGCCCCGACCGGGACTAGAACCCGGTGTGCCGGCGCCGCTAGGCGGAGGATTAGCCTAGTGAGCCGCGGCGCCGGCCTAAGTTTTACTTTTGAAATTTATATTTATTAAATAAAAGTTTTCTAAAATAAAAAATTATAAAAAAAGGTTTAGAGAAGAGATAGGAGAAAGCTTAGATATACGGAATCTACTTTCACTTTCCCAAACACCCACAGATTCCCGAGTGTCAGAGTCAAATGTGCCATTAAGTGGCCATTTTAACTGGCTGTTGAGGTCATACATGGGCCTCGCCTGATACCAAAAAGAGGCAATGACATTTGAGATTTGGAGGCAATTTAAGAGGGGCTAAATTGTTTAGGAGACAACTGAGAGGAGAATCAGATGGAATGTGGGATGAGGAAGCTCCCATGGCGACCTGTGAGTCAGACTGGTGGTTATCAGGTATCCACAAGATCATGGCTGTCTGAAAGGGAGGGTACAGGAACAGAGAGTTGGGATCATCACCCATGTAGCCATTGGCGCCTATGGCCTAAAGCCCATGGAAGGCCTACAGTCCATGGATGGCTTAAAGTCCGTGGAAAGGCATAAAGCCCGTGGAGAGGCATAAAGCCTTGGGAGTTGTGGTGCCTGGTACCAGGACTTCAAGACAACACAGAGCAAAACCACAATCCGTGGTAAAAGTCACAGTGGGAGAATTCCCCATTCCCCATCTTTCTTGAGGATTCTGAATGGCAAGTGTGCGGATGGAAATCACAGAACATTTGGTAATGAAGGTAGCCCAAGGAGTGAGTTTTGTGGTTGGCAACAGGCCAGGATCCCAAAGCCTCCCAAATCACCAAGGGGAGAACGAGGTCCACAGAGAACTTGGATCCAAGTCACAGAAGCAATGGAGGGCCACCACAAAACACCAAACATTAAAGTTAAAGGAAAGGTATGTTGCTGGGTGGGAAACAGGCTGGAGGAAGAGGCAGAAAAGGGAGAACGATCAGGAGCACGTGTATGGGCAGCAGGTTTTGTTATAGCCTTAGAGAAGGTAGGCAAATGGAAGCAATGAATCTCATTAGGGTGGAGGTGGAGCTGATGCTTGTGGTTGGGCCATTTGGTCACCTGACATTTAGCAAGCCAGGCTGGGCTTAGGACCAAAGTTTACTATACAAGATGGCAATGGGGTCATAGCCTAAGATGGTGCCTGGGGCTTAGATGGTGCCACGCATAAGACTGCACCATTTTACTAACACCACTTGATGCTCTAATCTGTCATTTAACAATTTTTAAACCTAAGTAGTGTATTAAATTTCTTTTTTTTAATTTTTTTGACAGGCAGAGTGGACAGTGAGAGAGAGAGAGAGAAAGGTCTTCCTTTGCCGTTGGTTCACCCTCCAGTGGCCACCACGGCCGGCGCACCGCGCTGATCTGAAGCCAGGAGCCAGGTGCTTCTCCTGGTCTCCCATGGGGTGCAGGGCCCAAGGACTTGGGCCATCCTCCACTGCACTCCCTGGCCACAGCAGAGAGCTGGCCTGGAAGAGGGGCAACTGGGACAGAATCTGGCACCCCGACCGGGACTAGAACCCGGTGTGCCAGTGCCACAAGGCGGAGGATTAGCCTAGTGAGCCGCGGCGCTGGCCTTAAATTTCTTATATGCTATATGCTTTTTGAGTTTTTACACAAAGAACTGGTATTATGGGGTAGAAGATAGAATTGCTGCCTGCAAAGCCAGCATCCTATAATGGGCACTGATTATTCTATCAGCTGCACCATTTCCAATCCAGTCCCCTGCTAATTAACCTGGAACAACAGCAGAAGATGGTCCAAGTAGTTGAGCACATTTAGTCAAGTGAGAGACCCCTATAAGCTTCCTGGCTTCAACCTGGCCCAGCCCCAGCCATTGTGGACAGTTGGGAAGTTAACTAACAGATGGAAGATCCCTCTCTCTCATTTTCTCCTCCTCTAATTCTGGCTTTTAAATCAATAAACCTTAAAGGAAGTTTTTACATGAATTTCAAATGTTGAAGCCTCTTTATTTCCTATTCATGATCTTCAGCTGAATTTGCTAAAAACCCTAACTGTGCCACATTATTACCAATTTTAAGAACATAAATTTTTATTTAAAATCATTTTCAACTATTTCAAGAATTAATTTGAACTCCTAAATAGCCTTGTACTCCAATATTTCTAAACCTGGCAATACTTATTTTATTAAGAAATGTATTAAACTGAGTTAGTTCAGATTTGATTTAAATGGAAATTAAGGGTTCCAGTAACTCTCATTTCAGTCATTTAGTTCTCTAATTTGGATACAAAAAATATTTTTTTCCAGTTTGTTCAATTTCAGTATGAGTCTTTCCTTTCCTAGCATAGCAGTTAATTGCCTATAACCATCACCCAATTGTCTGGGAAACATTACTGTATCTTTCAATTCCATTTTCCTGCCATGTATCAGGACACACACACACACACAAAAACTTAGTATTAGGACAGTGATTATTTTTTAAGATTTATTTACTTTACTTGAAAGTTAGAGTTACACAGGGAGAGGAGAAGCAGAGAGAGGTCCCCCATCTTCTGGTTCACTCCCCAATTGGCTGCAATGGCCAGAGCTGCACTGATCTGAAGCTCCACCAGGTGCTTCTCCCAGGTCTCCCACATGGGTGCAGGGGCCCAAGGACTTGGGCCATCTTCCACAGCTTTCCCAGGCCACAGCAGAGAGCTGGCTGGGAAGTGGAGCAGCCGGTCTCAATCCAGCTCCTGTATGAGATGCTGGCACTGCAGGCAGCAGCTTTACTTGCTACACCACAGTGCTGGTCCATGGACAATGAGTTTTAAAGCCATTCTGGAGACTTCTCAAACCTTTTTACATGTTTCACTTTTTAAAAAGAGCAACTTAATGATTTGCTTATCCTGCTTAATTAAGGCCATCTTGCCATGAAGAAATTTAATGACACAAATGAAATTTCAAATACAAGGGTACTTTTAAAAAACTCATTAGTTTAGAGTTGGCATTGTAGTACAGGAGGTAGAGCCGCCTCCTGCGATGGCAGGCACCTAATATGGGTGCTGGTTTGAGTCCTGGCTGCTCCACTTCCAGTCCAGCTCCCTGCTCACACATCTGGGAAATCGGCAGAAGATGGTCCAAGTGCTTAGGCCTCTTGCCACCCATGTGGGATACCAAGGTGAAGCTCCGGTTCAGTCCAGCCCGGGTTATTATGGCCACTTGGAGAGTAAATCAGTGGATGTAAAACAGTCTCACCCTCTTTCTTTTCTTTCTTTCTTTCTTTCTCTCTCTCTCTCTCTTTCTTTCTTTCTGACAGGCAGAGTGTGGACAGTGAGAGAGAAAGAGAGAGAGAGAGAGAGAGACAGACAGAGAGACAGACAGAGAGAGACAGAGAGAAAGGTCTTCCTTTTTGGTTGGTTCGCCCCCCAGTAGCCACTGCGGCCAGAGCGCTGCGGCCGGCACACCGCGCTGATCCGAAGCCAGGAGCCACTCGCCTCTCCTGGTCTCCCAAGGACTTGGGCCATCCTCCATTGCACTCCCAGGCCACAGCAGAGAGCTGGACTGGAAGAAAGGAGCAACCGGGACAGAATCCAGCACCCCAACCGGGTCTAGAACCTGGGGTGCTGGCGCCGCACGTGGAGGATTAGCCTATTGAGCCACGGTGCCGGCTCACCCTCTTTCAAGTAATTATTTCTTTATAATATAAAGATAGTTTAAGGGCTGGTGTAGTGACATACATGCAACAAAGAACAATGCAACGGGACACAGGGTTTTGTGCAAACTTTTATTCTAAGAACTTTTAACAGTACAAACACTCTCAAGAAGAAACGTTTATTTCTCAACAGCGACACTGACATTACTTTAAACAAATCTATCTATATATTGTAAAAGGGAAAAGTCACAGAAGAGAAGTTAATATATGCCCCCTCCTCCAAAACCAAGGTATTTCTTTTAATAGCTAGTACTTACAACACAAGAAAAGTAGCATTTAAATTTTCTGTCTGCAAAGGAAGTTTGGCAAACAAGTGTAATTTTTGTTTTAGTACCTTCTTCGTCCTCCTCTTTCAGACTGGCCTCTCCCCTGACTGCCTCTAGAAGCCCCACAACTTGAACTACCATATGATCCATGAGGAACATAGTACACCCTGTCCAGAGAAGGTGGGAACCCTCGTTCCCGTCTGCTACCACGTGCACGACCAGTTGGATACATGTCACTTCGACTGCTTGAGTAACTGTCCCGATTTCCACCATATCCATCTCGTGTACTGTTACAATCTTCGTAACGATTGTTTCCACTGTAAGTCAGTGGAGGCCCTCGTGCAGATAGTACGCCACGGGAATTCCCTGCAGTTCAATGATCAGAAAGCAAAACTTCAACACTTTTTGGGTATCATTACACCATGATACTGGTTATTAAACAGTTGAGAAAACATGCTTTTATCTGCCTCTAATGACATCAATTAAGCTGTAGTAGGCAGGGGTCTTAAGTTGAAAGTAACAAATATTTACTTCCTCTGAAAACAGAGTGAATTTTAATGTTTCATGCAGATCCTATACAGAACATTGTCACACTCATTATTTTAAAATGTAAAGATTAAACTTCCCAATGGGAGGAAAGATTAACTTTCATTAATAGCAAACTGTTTGGCTCAATATTCTCAATCTAGTCAAGAGACCATAATAGACAATTTACATTTTGTGAGTAAAATTATATTCACCATGTGGCTGGTTTAGCTGAATCTATACTACACAAATCAAAATTGGACACTTACCATAATTGTCAAATGCATCTCTATAAAAGCCTCTACTTGGATGCTCAGAATAATCTCTATTGCGACCATAGCCACCACGGTCACTAGATTTAGGAAAGATTTAATTAATTTAAAAATTACCAATTTCAGTAACATAATTGATAAGCACAGAATTTTCAAGGTACCTATATCCTCTAGAGAAATGTTCATCCCGAGGACTAGAATGGCCATAATCATGGTACACAACGTCTCTAGTTGGAGGACCATAATCCTTGCCTTCTTGGGAACCTGGATAATCTCTGTAACTTAAAAGCAGTGGGTTTTAAAATATTAATTTCTAAAGTACAAAACACAAAAACACTATCTCTTAAACACACACAAAAAATCAGCGAAGTTATTGAACAGTATTCCTTCAAATACTACATACAAATGGGCTAAAAGTACATGACACAACTCCGTAATTCATTAGGAAAATGAAAATGATGACCAAATAAAGACATGTTTCCTATCTACTACAAAGTCTATACTAAAAAAAAAAAAAATTGAAAAAGGGGCCAGCTCTGCGGCACAGTGAGTTGTTCCTCTGCCAGTGGCACCGGCATCCCATATAGGTGCCAGTTCTAGTCCCTGCTGCCCCTCTTCCAATCCAGCTCTCTGACATGGCCTGGGATAGCAGTAGAGGATGGTCCAAGTCCTTGGGCCCCTGCACCTGCACAGGAGACCGGCAGGAAACACCTGGCTCCTGGCTTCGGATCAGCCCAGCTCTGGCCACTGCAGCCATCTGGGGAGTGAACCAACAGAAGGAAGACCTTTCTCTTTCTATCTCTCCCTCTCACTGTCTGTAATGCTATCTTTCAAATAAATAAATAAAATCTTTTTAAAAATGGAAAAAAGAGAGGATATAAACACACTGGGATCCTAGAGTATTGGTAATATAAAATAAACTGGTGCAACTGCTATGTTGTAATTTAATGACTCATCAAAAAATTAAACCTAATTATTACTTCCCTCAATAATTGCAGTTATTTATGTATATATCCAAAGTAACTGGAAACAGATACTCAAATATGATTTGAATGATCCTAGGAATATTATGTTAGAAAAGAACTTAAATAGGGTGAGGCTGTGGCACAGAAGGTAAGACCACCGCCTGCAGTGCTGGCATCCCATATGTTAGCACTGCTTTGAGTCCTGGCTGCTCCACTTCTGATCCAGCTCTCTGCTATAGCCTGGCAAAGCAGTAGAAGATGATCCACTTTCTTGGGCCCCTGCATCCAAGAGGGAGACTCAGAATAAGCTTTTGTTCCTGGCTGTGGACCAGCTCAGCTCCGGCTGTTCCAGACATTTGGGGATTGAAACAGTGAATGAGAGATCTCTGTTTCTACTTGTCTGTAACTCTTTCAAATAAATAAAAGAAATAAAATAACATAAGTACCAAATACATGCTATAATGTCAGCGAATCTTAAAAACATGCTAAGGAAAAGGAGACACAAAAGATCACATGAACTATCCTCTATAGATCATACAGATAAAATAAACATGCTATTTGTCAGGGGTTGAGAGCGGGGGGAACTTTGGGATGTAATGTTTAATTGGTAAAGATTTTCTCTGGTGTAAGGCAATATTTTGAGGTCTAAATGGAAGTGGCTCTTACATAATACCAAACTGTTAATTTTAAAATTAAAAACTGATTTCCTTTACCTATCTTTTGCAGCATAACCACCACCTCTTGGTGACACATAGTAATCTCTCCGGGAAGACACTGGCTTTCTACGCGGTAGATCTCCATAATTCTCTCTCCCGCGTGATTCAGGACCTTTAGTTTCAACATCATAACATTAAGTACCTCAAAGAACATTTTTTCCTCTTTACAGAAGTCAAAAATTATTCCAAGACTCCATCAATGCTTTTCTGTTTACCGCTTAAACGTTATTCACATTTTTTTCTTGTTATGTTCCCTCTCTACACAGAAAGTTTAAAATAATGTTACCTTATGTAGACAAAACCTCAAAAATAAGATTACTTACACATTTTCCTTCATTGAATGTCTCCTTCTGTTCCTTTTGCACTTGACTATCCTTCCCTTGCATGTGTCATCATTTCAGTTATCTATCCCTTCTCATCACATCAAATTATTCTTAAAAACTTGTCTTCACTCTTACTGCTTATAATTGTTCATCATACTGGTCCATTATTCCTGTTCTTTTTACTATTCAAATTTCAAACACAAAATTAAACCAAGTAATTACAATTTAGTGTAAAGACTAGTTGAAACAAATCTGTCACTATCCTTTCGACCTGTTTTCTTTTTTTAAAAAGCCTCAGTATACTCCAGTCTTCTTGCTGTTTAACTCATTTGTTTTTACATACCAGCATTGGCAACTTAGTGCAACAAAACCTTTTTGTAAATACAGATGCTTCTCATAATTTAGTTCTAAGTCAAAATCCTCCTTAAGTTAAATATGAATTTAATATATTATATCTCCTGAACATCGCAGCCAGTTACTAACACAACATACTTCTACAGAAATATAAGATCACAGGGGTTACTGGGAACTGCAGCTTACTTTCACTACCCCGTATCAGAGGAGAGTAAAAGATCACCTATCACCAGCCAGGAAAATAGCAAAATTCAAAATTTGAAGTACATAGTTCTTTCACATTATGGTAGAGTGGAAAAATCTGAATTCAGGCTACTGTAAACTTTGGAACTATTTCTTATTTTGTTTTACATAACTGCCTCATTTTCAAAAATTTCACTTTTTTCTGTAGCCACCTCAGTTTTTAAAGGACCTAAGTTATCCTTAACATACTTCTTTCTTTTTCCTTTAGAGTCTTTCAAAATAAAGTTCTGTTATCAATTAATCCTCTTTCCCATTCATTCTCCTAACAAGACTTTGTTATATTTTATGTTTTATACTATATATTCTCTTTGCCTTTGCATATTTTTAAAAGATTTATTTGTCATTTGAAAGAGTTACACAGAGAGAAAAGGAGAGTCAGAGAGAGAGAGAGAGAGAGAGAGAGAGAGAGAGAAAGGTCTTCCATCTGCTGGTTCATTTCCCAACTGGCTGCAATGGCCAAAGCCGCGCTGATGCGAAGCCAGGAGCCGGGAGCTTCTTCCAGGTCTCCCATGTGGGTGCAGGGGCCCAAGGACTTGGGCCATCCTCTACTGCTTTCCCAGGCCATAGCAGAGAGCTGGATTGGAAGTGGAGCAGGCCGGGTCTCGAACCAGCACCACATGAGATGCCAGCACTGCCGGCAGCGGCTTTACCCGCTACGCTACAGTGCCAGCCCCTGCCTTTGCATATTTCTAATGTCTCCCCCTGCCCTGCCCTACCCTGAATGGCTAAAAGTATGTAACTCAGGAAAATTTCTCATAGTTGTATGTATCTTAATATGCCTTCAGGACCAATGATTCTCATAAACAAGCAGCAAATGAAACACCAATTTTAGTGCTTAAAAACTTCTTTAGAAAAGACTTTCTGGGGGCCAACGTTGTCTCACAGCACATTTATCTACCACCTGCAAAGTCTGGTTCCCATGTCAGAAAACCAGCTCAATTCCTGGCTACTCTGTTTTTTAATCAGTTTCTTGCTAACGTATCTAGAGAGAAAGCAGAGGATGGCCCGTATTTAGCACCTTGTCACCTATTGTGAGAGATCAGGATGGAGTTTCCTGTTCCTGAATTCTTTCTGGCCCAGCCCTTACTGTTGCAGCCCTTTGGGAAATGAACCACCAGATGGTAATTTGCTACTCTGCCTTTCCAATAAATTATATTAAAATCCAGGGCCGGTGCTATAGATCAGTATGTTAATCCTCCGCCTGCAGTGCTGGCAAGCCATATGGACACCAGTTCTAGTCCCGGCTGCTTCTCTCCCAATCTAGTTCTCTGCTATGGCCTGGGAAAGCAGGAGAAGATGGCCCAATTCCTTTGGGCCCTGCACCTGCATGGGAGAAGACCTGGAAGAAGCTCCTGCTCCTGGCTTCGGATCAGTGCAGCTCCGGCCATTTCAGCCATTTGGGGAGCGAACCAACGGAAGGAAGACCTTTCTCTCTGTCTTTCCCTCTCACTGCCTGTAACTCTACCTCTCCAATAAGTAAATAAAATCTTTAAAAAACATTTTTGCATCTTCATTTATTCCTTTACATATGAAATATATTTTAAATGCTTGTTTTTAAATTAAAAATAAACAATTTTGAAGCAAAAGAACAAACTCTCATCCCCCTCTCCAAATGCCCCACAAAAGCCACAGAGGAAGTTGAAAGAGAGATCTGAATCCAGGTTCCCTACTGTTTGGCAGGAACTCCATTACTTATCAGTCAGCACTACCTTCTGCAGTCTGCATTAACAGGAGGGTGGGACCTGAACTGAAAAATGAACTTAAGTAGTACAATGTGGGACACTATCTTCATTTGCATCTTAACTGTTAGGGTAAATAAGAGCTCCCTACTAATGAATATTAATGACAAAAATGTAAACATTCAAACTATTTACTTCATAGAGTTCATTTTTTATTTTTTATTTCTTAGCTAAGAAAGCCATCTTGCTATTCAATCCATCTTACATACACAAACTCTGCTACCTTTTAACTGAAAAATTATTACAAGCTAAATTTTTTTATTTCCTAAATTATTACCAAGTGGCTAGTTTTATTTTACTGCTAATGAACTAGCTTACCCTTGCATATTAGTAATGTAATGGAATATTCATTTGGGGAAAACTGTACCTTTTAAAGCAAGCAATTTTCTCAAATCTTGTCTTGTGTTAATTCTTATTCCTCAATTCCTAGAGATCAGCGTTTCATGTTTTAAGCACTCACTGGCTAATCCTCTAATGGAAATAGGTTTGCTCCGTATGTATTCTGAAGATGCAGATATCTGTATTCACTGATAACTGTATTCAAGGTAAACTGGATAATGGCAGCATCAAGAACCCACTGTACCAAAGTTTAAAAACAGAACTAGAGATTATACTTCTCTCTTTACATGAAGTAAGATATTATGTTGTTAAGCCTCTTTACTAATAAATGTTCTTACTTCTGCTTTGTAATCCAGGACCTTATTTTAAATCTCCTCCTAAACGTTATCTGTTTTATTTGTTCTCACACCTTTTTTGTGTGCTTTCCTGCTTTTAGTTCACTTCAAATCTCTTCATTAGTCCACCAGGGACAATTACATTAAAATTCAATCTTTCCGGCTGGTGCCGCGGCTCACTAGGCTAATCCTCCACCTTGCGGCGCCGGCACACCGGGTTCTAGTCCCGGTCGGGGCGCCGGATTCTGTCCCGGTAGCCCCTCTTCCAGACCAGCTCTCTGCTGTGGCCAGGAGTGCAGTGGAGGATGGCCCAAGTGCTTGGGCCCTTCACCCCATGGGAGACCAGGATAAGTACCTGGCTCCTGCCATCGGATCAGCGCGGTGCGCCGGCCGCAGCGCGCAAGCCGCGGCGGCCATTGGAGGGTGAACCAACGGCAAAGGAAGACCTTTCTCTCTGTCTCTCTCTCTCACTGTCCACTCTGCCTGTCCAAAAAAAAAAAAAAAAAGTTCAATCTTTCCTGCACTATTAGATCTTCCATACATTTCACAACTATGCAAGTGACATGAACTGACTCCTTCCTTAACTATTATGTAAATGTTACATAAAATGTCTTCTATTGATTTCTCTGTATTTCCTTGCCATAAGAAATAAATTATCGTTCATGTTTTTCTGTGTTTATTACTAGCCTCACAATCAAAAAGGATGCCTTGAACAGAAATAGTTCTGTGATCTTAGCACTAACAATGTTATGATTGCCAAGTTTCAGTTATTTTATAATTACTTTAAGAACATAAAACCAGCTGTTAAAATATACAACCCAAAGTTAAACATGTGAGACAATTCTCACAGGACATAATTTTCAAGAGAATCTTGAGGAAAAGCAGCCTTACAATCAAAGAATGTTGGAGGGGACTTTTAATAAAATGTAATAGATTCTGTAATGAATTAATGAAGGAATGGTTTTACTACTATGGTCATTAATTACCTATTACATCTATTATGGGTAACTGAATTTATCTCTTCATCCTGAATTTCCAAATTCCAAATTGCAATTCCAATTCCAAATTCCAAATAATAAGATGCAGAAATACATAGGCAAGTAGATAGGCAGATTTACTATTTCTATGTTGCTTCTTAGGTTTAAACATTAATCCAATTTAACTCATTTTCATTCATAAGAAAACAACTTTAGTTCTAAGGAAAGAAAACTTGTTGTTGCATAATATTTACCTCGTCCTCTCACTGCACTATTGCTTCTTGCTGGAACAGAAGGAGCAGATCTTTTAGGAGGAGGACCTCCACTTCTTGAAGATGGACCTCTTTTAACTGCAAAGGGTCCCCTAGAAGAACTCATGTTGACATTATAAGTGTAGCCTCCATCATCTGCATTTAAGCAAAAAAAATCTTTTTTATTAAGCAATATCAACATTCTAATGGCCAAATTTGTTGCTTAAAAATGCCTACTAAATAGTATCATAGTCTTGAGAAGTATTCAACTGTCAAAATTTAGTATTTATAGGATAAATTCTGCTTATGGTGGATTAGCTTGAAAATTCTAGAAAAAAAAGTTCAAGTAGCATTTTATACTGGTGTGGAAAAGATTGGGAGAGAATAAGAGAGTGAAAGAAGAGGGCAAAGTCTTACAAACAAAATCCAGTTAAAGTGAAGGTTTTTTGGTATATTAGGAAGAAAATAATTGATCTTTTGCCTGGTATAAAGGAAGTGTTTTCAAAATAGATCAGCATATAAACCAAAACATCCAAACAGAAACCCAGGTCATTCACAAAATCAAAAGATGATGTGTCAGAAAAAAATGCGGCTTTTACACTAATATAACATTATACAATTCTTACAGTTAATTTATGAAACACTCCTACAATCAATCAATTTGGACTTTGCTAAGTTTTAAAGAAATGAACATTAAAATGTAAAAACTTTATCTAACTGGAATCACTCTTAAATATATTCTAATTCCCTGCTATTATCAAATAAATAAATGTATAGTCTCCTGTAAGGTGGTAAAGTTGATTTTCAAGATCAATTTACTTAGAGAAAAAAAAAATCCCAAACTATGGAACTGAAATTTCACATGAAACATCTTCAGTCTTTCATACATCTGATTATAAATATTGGTTGGGTTTTTTTTTTTTGGTTTATAATGAATATATTCCTTTTGAGTGTAAAACAACATTTTTTAAATGTAAGGTATACAAACCATGCATTTCATACACACAAATATAGGAACATAATGACTGTTTGCAAACCTAACTGCTCTCACACCCATACTCCTGCTCTTCTTCCTCCTCCTTCTCCTAGTCCCATTCTTATTTTTTACTAAGATCTATTTTCAATTAACTTTATTCACATAAGATTAACAAATAGTATGAAAAAAACTGTTCCTTAACAGTGAAGACAAGAGCTATTGAAAGTCATTGCAACTGAGAGTGTCAATTTCACCTCTATATATTACTTTCAGGTATTCTATTTGTTACCACAGATCAGGAAAAACATAAGGTACTTATCTTTTTGGGACTGGCTTATTTTACTAAGTATAATGGTTTCCAGTTCTATCCATTTTGTTGCAAACAACAGGATTTCATTTTTATTTTTCCACTGTGTAGTATCCTACAGTGTACATATAGCATTAATTCTTTTTCCAGTCTTCAGCTGACAGACATCTGGCTTGATGCCATATCTTAGCTACTGTGAACTGACCTGCATTGAACATTCTCCAAACTGTCTTCCACTGTGGCTGTACAGTTTTATATTCCCAGCAGTAGTGGATTAGGGCAACTTTTTTCCCCCCACATCCTTAATCAACATTTGTTATTTGTTGATTTTTGAATGAAAGCCTTTGTAACGGGTGAGTTGAAGCACCATTGTGGTTTTGATTTGCATTTTGCTAATGGCCACTGATCCTGAGCACTTTTTCTTCTGTGTGTTGGCTATTTGGATTTCTTCTTCTTTCAAGATTTATTTATTTGAAAGGCAGAGTTACAGAGAAGCACAGGCATAGAGACACAGAGATCTCCCAGCTGCTGGTTCACCCCCTAAATGGCCCCAATATCCAGAGCTTTGGCAATCCAAAGTCAGGATCCAGGTGATTCCACTGGGTCTCCTAAGGCGGCCCAAGGATTTGGACCAACCATCTTCTACTGCTATCCCAGGCCATAGCAGAGAGCTGGATCAGAAGTGGGTCTTGAACCGGCACCCATATAGGATTCCAGCACTGCAGGATGCTTCTTTACCTGTTAACACACAGTGCTGGCCCCTGGATTTTCCCTATTGAGAAGTGTACATTCAAGTTCTTTGCCCATTTCTTAACTAGACTGTTTTACTGTTGTACAGTTTATTGATTTCTCTATATATTCTGGATATTAATCCTTTATCAGCTGCATAGTTTGTAAATATCTTCTCCCATTCTGTCAGTTGCCTCTTCACTTTGCTGGATGTTTCTTTTGCAGTGCAGAAGCTTCTCAACTTGAGCAATTCCATTTATCAATTTGTCTTTGTATTTCTGTGCTTCTGGGGTCATTCCCAAGAAAACTTCACCCATCCCAGGGTCTTTCAGGGTTTCCCCAAGGTTATCTAATAATTTCACAGTACTATGTCATAGATTTAGGTCTTTGAACCATTTTGAGTGTATTTTTGTGTAAGGTGGAAGGTAGGGGTCTTACTTCATACTTCAGCATGTGGAGATCCAGTTTTTCCAACATCAATTGTGTGAGACATTGTTCTCACTCCAGGGATAGATTTTAGCTCCTCTGTCAAAGATAAGTTGGTTGTAGATGTGTGAATTGATTTCTGGAGTTTCTATTCTATTCAATTGTTTTATTCATCTGTTTTTATGCCAGTACTAGGCTGTTGTGATTATAAATGCTCTTTATTATGTTTTGAAATCTGGGAATGTGATGCCTCCAGCTTTGTTTTTTGAGATTTCTTGTGTTTCCAAATGAATTCAGCATCGTATTTTTTCTGTATCTGAAAAGAATGCCCTTGTTATCTTGACTGGGATTATGAGAGTCCTAAATCCACACAGGTCCAAGATATCTCCCATACTCTTTCCTGGCATCAAGAAAATAAAAACATTGGTGGCACACTCCTAGAGAGCTTCACCATTCTCATAATCTGTCCTAGCTACAAATCAGGCCTGAGAGACTTTCTGAGCTTCACCATTCCCGCAACTGCTCCCAGTTACAAGTCAGAGATCCTGTGCTTCCAGGTCCCTATTACTGCCACAGCTATAAATGAGGCAGCCCTGATGACTCCTTGTGTCAGGAACACCATCTCACGGTATCTAGTATCCTCTCCAGATGCTCCAGCCCGAATCCCACCTTGTTTTGTTTGGCCACTTCAACTCTCCTCCCACCTAACTCTGAACTCCCTTGACACAAGTTCCCTATAAAACTCCAGCTCTACACATGCACTCTGAGCTCCTCTCCCTCTGATGCTGCTCCTGGAAGTTCTTTGCCCTAATGGAACTTATTGAGGCTCAGCGTGGTCTTGGTTGTCGTTCTTGGTCATGGCTGAAAACACTAACAGGGACACACTGAATCTGTAAATGGCTTTTGGTAGTATGGATATTTTAATGATGTTCATTCTTCCAATCCATGAACATGGTAGTTTCCATTTTTTGTGTCTTTTTCTATTTATTTCTTTAATATTTTGTATTTTTCATTGTAGATATCTTTGATGTCCTTGTTTAAACTTATTCCAAGGTGTTTAATTTATTGTGAATCCATTGTGAATGGTTTTGATCTGAGAAGTTCTTTCTCAGCCATGGCATTATCTGTGTACACAAAGGCTATTTCATTGTATGTCCTGCTACTTTACCAAATAGTTTTTTGCCTTTCAATAGTCTCTTAGTGCAGTCTTTTGAATTCCTTATTTATTGAATCATGTCTGTAAATAAGGATAATTTGACTTCCTCATTCCCAATTTGTATCTCTTTCATGTATTTTTCCTTCCTAAAAGTTCTGGCTAAAACTTCTAGGCCTATATTGAACAGCAACAGAGAGAGTGGGTGCCCTTGTCTGGTTCCAGATCTCAGTGTTGCTTCCAACTTTTCCCCATTCAATAAAATCGCTGGCCCAGGGTTTGTCATAAATTGCCTTGCTTGTGTTGAGGAGTGTTCCCTCTATAAACAACTTGCTTAAGGTGCTTTCTCGACATCTACTGAGATTTTTTTTTTGTTCTAAGTTTGTTAATGTGTTGTATCATGTTGATTGATTTGTGAATGTGGAACCATCCATGCATTCTGGGGATAAATCCCACTTGGTCTGTGTGAATGGTATTTATGATGTGTTGCTGGATTCAACTGGCTATTATTTTGTTGAGGATTTTTGCATATGTGTTCATCAGGGAAACTGGTATGTAGTTCTCTTTATCTTCTGCAGGTACTGGAATTAAAATGATGTAGGCTGAATGTTTGGGAAGATTCGCTCCCTTTCAATTGTTTTGTATAGCTTGAAAAGAATTCTAGTTAGTTCCACTTTAAATGTTTGGTGGAATTCAGCAGTGAAGCCAACCTATTCTGAGCTTTTCTTTGTTGGGAGGGTATTTATTATTGATTGGATTTTTGTCTTGGTTACTGGTCTGTTTAGGTTTTGTGTATCTTCATGAATCAATTTTGTTAGGTTGTGCATGTCCAGGAATCTATCCATTTCTTCTAGTGGCAAGGCCAAGGCACTTTCAGCTAGCTGACAAGGTCACAGCAGAAGGTCTGTCTCAGCAAGGCATGAGAACAACAGCTAAGGTCCTCTTGGTGGTTTTAGGTTTGTTGGGAATTGCACTCTGTATAAGAAGCTAGAACTTCCTGGTGGTCCTGCTAATGATAGCTGTATTTCTAATGTTAGGGAAGAGCGCTTGGTCTCGTAATCCCCAAAATGTCCATTGCTTTGTAAAATTTTAATCAAGAAGAATGTTGGTATAGGAGAAGGGGTTGATGCTTTATGCAAAGTTGAGTTGTTTGTGGAAAAGAATTAAAAGGCAATAGGCTCCTGGTGTATACTTCCCACTAAAATAAAGGTAAATGTTATTAAAGCTTTAATTCAATACGTGCTACAAATACCAGTATGGTTAGGATGTCAAAACTGAGGAATAGATCTAAGTGAACCTTTAGAAAAGCACAATAAATATAGAGTTACGGAAAGAACTGCAAAAGAAGGGATACATTTTAAAAAGGGCCTGCTTTGAACACTAGTACTTCAGTAAAGATTAGATTAGGAAGGTAATATTCTAGCTGTGTAGCCAATTTCTGCATAACTTGACAGCACTCGAGGCCTTGGCTCATATGCGCAGCCCATTATCTTGCATCTGTCTGATAGTAACCCATGCTCTGAATATGCCCTTGAAAATCAAAGAAATTGTTACTACATGAGAATGGGTAACAGACTTGTTACTGTAAGGAAAATCATTATGTGACTTATGATATAAAAATAAAGCCTGGTGCTCAAGCGCCAGAGCCATGCCATCAGCCTTGCTGTCCATTTGTCTCTCATTTCTTCCTGTGCTGACCCTATCACACCTTTGGGAACCCCTGGACTGGCTGGTGCAGGACTCCAACTTTCTAGGTTTCCCAATTTGTTGGCATGAAGCTCTTTGTAGTGATTCCTGATTAATGTTTTTTATTTCTGTGGTAATCTGTTATATTTCCTTTTTCTTTTCTAATGTTATTGATTTGGGTCTTCTCTTTTTCTGGTGGGTCAATGGTGTATCAATTTTTATGTTTTCAGTAAAACAGATCTTTATTTTGCTATCTTTTGTAGGTTTGGGTTTCTATTTTTAAAATTTCTTATTTCTTTTCTCATAATTTTGGATTTGCTTTGCTGTTGTTTTTCTAGTCCTTGAGATACACTGATAGCTCATTTATTGGTGCCTTTCCACTTTCATGATGTAGGCACCAATTGCTACAAACTTTCCTCCTCTTAACACTACTTTAGTTATACCCATAATTTCTGATATGTTGTACTGTTGTCTTTTGTTTCCAGAAATTTTTTTGATTTCTCTTTTGATTTCTTCAGTGTTCATTCAGGAACATGTTGTTCAGTCTCCATATTTTTGCATATGGTCTAGAAATTCTTAAGTTGCTGACTTCCAGCTTGATTCCGTTTTGGTCAGAGAAGATGCATGGTAAGACTTTGATTTTTTTTTAATTTGCTGAGACTTGCTTTATGGCCTAGAATATGATCTGTCCTAGAGAAACTTCCTTGTACTGGTGAGACTCTGTATTCTGCAATTGTAGGATGAGAAGTTCTGAAGATAGCCATTAGGTCCATTTGGTTTGTAGTGTCATTAAACTCTACTATTTCATTTCTGATTTTTCTGTCTGATTTCTCTGTCCTTTGCTGAAAATGGGGTACTATAAGTCCCCCATTACTACTGTATTACAGTCTATGCCTCTTTAAATCCATTAATATTTCCTTGTAAAATCCACTTTCCCTGCAGTTGGGTGCATATTACATTTATTATAGTCACATCTCCTGTTGAATTGATCCACCAGTCATTTCATAGTGCCCTTCTTTGTCTCTCTTTTATGTCAAAGCCTACTTTGTCTGATACTAGGATGGCTACACCAGCTCTTTTTTGATTTCTGTTAGCATGAAGTATCTTTTCCTTTCTTTCAGTCTGTTGTATCTTTGTTGGTGTGATGTCTTCTTTGGAGGCAGCAAACAGACGAATGTTATTTTTTAACCATTCAGCCGGTCTATACAAATATTTTATTTATTATTTGAAAGAGTTACAGAGAGGTACAGGCAGAGAGAGACAGACATACAGACAGACAGGTCTTCCATCTGCTGGTCCATCCCAAATGGCTGCAACAGGCAAAGCTGTGCCGATCCAAACCCAAGAGCCAGGAGCTTCTTCTGGGTCTCCCAAGTGGGTGCAGGGGCCGAAAGGCTTGGACAGTCTTCTACTGCTTTTCCAGGCTATAGCAGATAGTTGGCTTGGAAGTGGAGCCACCAGGACTTGAACTAGTGCCCATATAGAATGCTGGCACTGCAGGTAGCAGCTTTGCCTGTTATACCTCAGCAGCAGCTTATAACTGGAGACTTGACGCCTTTTAAATGCAGTGTTAACTATTGGTAAGTATCAATTTTGTCCTCCATTTTGCGTATTCCTACTGTTTAACTTGGATTTTCCTTGGGCTTTAACTGGGAAATATTTTGCCTTCACATTCTTTCACAGTGGTGACCATGTTTCTGTGTTTCTGAGTGTAGCAAATCTCCAAGCATTTTTTTTTTAAGGCTGGGCAGGTGGTGACAAATTTTTCCAATTTCTGTCATGGAAGTCTTTATTATTTCACCTTCATTCATAAGTAAGACCTTTTCAGGGTACAGTACTCTAGGTTGACTTTTTTTTTTCTCTTAAGACTTGATTATATCTTGCCATGCTCTCCTGGACTGAAGATTTTCTGATAAGTCAGCTGTGAGTTTTGTGAGTTTAACTGGAGATCATCAAACTAATATGGTATTTCTCGCTTGCAAATTTTAGAATCTTTTCTTTATGTTTTACTTGGAAAGTTCACTACAACACGTCATGCTGAAGATCTTTCTGATTATTTCTATTAGGAGTCTATGTGCTCCCTTTACCTGGACATTTCTTTCTCCTAATTTGGGAAGTTTTCTGTATTTATTTCACTAAAAATGCCTTCTAATTCATTCTCTTTTCATGCCTTCCAAAACTCCAAAGACTTGTATGTTGGGCTATTTCAGAGCATCCCATAAACCTCCAACTTTAATTTTTCTAATTTCTCCTTTTGGTCTTATGTAAAAATTTTAAGAACCTATTGTTAATGCCATTTTTAATGCCTTATTGAATTCTTCTTTGCCAGTACTTCACTTTTTCTTTAATATCTCTGTTTCATGAGAAAATTTTCATTCACATCATATATGGATTTATATAATTCTGGGATTTGCTTCTGATTACATCTGAGTAATCCTTTGACTTTTAAATTCCATTTCTGGCATTTAATCTCTTCATCTTCATTCTAGTACTGAAGTGCTAGTGTTTCCTTGGGGTATCATGTTGTCTTCCTAATTCCTGTTTCTTGAATTGCTGCATTTATGTTCAGGCATTTGTGGAAATACTTGAGTTTTTTTCCTCCTTCTGATGGCTTTTATCTTTGGACTACGCCTCTGTGTGCTTTTTCAGTGCATGCCCAGGGGAGTATGCTGGGTGTGGCCAGGAAGCTCTGTTCAGTGCTCCAGGGTAAAGGGAGCATCCAAAATGACATCCATATTGGGCATGTCAAATCTTTTTCTTTAATCAGGGGGGAAGTTTAATCAGCTCTGTTGGCATAGTCTCATACTCAGCTCCTCTATTCCAAGACCCAGGCTCTAGGCCCAGTGGGTACAATAGTCATCCATGCTGCCACAAGATCCAAATGATCTGTGCAGTCCTCATATTGAGCACAGATCCCACAGGAATGACCCATCAAAGGCAATCAGGGAGCCCTAAGCATATGGAGCCACATACAGCTACTGCCCAGAAACTTAGCCACACCCTACACCCTCCCATACAAACACACTGTTTCCACTGTCCCAGCACAAAAGGCTCCCAGTCATTGGATCCACTCCGCTTTGTTAGTCTATCCCATCCATGGAGAGGTGAAGACACTCCCACAGCCAGCTGCCTATCAGCGTTCTGCCCAGGCTGCCAGAGCCCCAGAGCTTGTGACATGCTGGGAGGCTGGAGCAGCCCACAATCCTAAGTGGGCACCCAGTCCGCATCAATCCTTCTAGCCAGCCTCAGATGTCTCCTCTGGGCTGGTCCGTGGACTTGTGAACACAAGCTGCTGTAACCGTTACCTACATCTCAAAATGGTGTCTCCCCTCTCTCAGTTAGTTGCAGGGTACTTCTGCTGGGTAGTCAGGTTGGCAGGTATACTGTCCCCCAAATGGCTCTAAGCCAGACTCACACAGGCTCTCCCCACAACTTTATTGCTAGTAGCTCGGACTGCCGCAGTCCAGTCACACCTCACTATCCAAAAAGATGGTGCTGAGGCTCTTGGCTGTTGGTGTCTTGTGTTGTGTCTATTTTCCTGCTTCAGGTCTATAACCCCCATAAAGATCCACTACATGCTATTTCCACCACAGTTTTCTCCATAGCTGTTCCCTGAGATTGCACTCTCTCCACTTTTATTTTTACAACCCTCCCCTATCCTAGAGCAACAAGCTCCCTCCCTGTTCTGCCATTTTGGAATCTCTATTCAATACTGGTTATTAAATCCTTTCTTTTTGAAGAGCAATAAATAAGTAAAACAATAAAACCTGATAATACAGATTTTTTTTAGCACATGGGTAATTTTTAAAATGTTCACGACCCTCCCTTGACTGTGAAAATAAGGCATCTCTGAAAATAGCTTAGGTACCATTTTCAATGATTCAGCCTCTAAAATTAATGAAAGTGTTTTCACTTTTCCAGAGTTAAAGTCACTCCGAGAACTACAGCCCTGGATGCAAACTTCCTCACAACAGACCAACACACAATTCCCTCTATAAAAATGACCATGTATCGGAGCCAAGATGGCGGAATAGTGAGGGCGCGCACCGATAGTCCGGGAAAATTTAGTTTAATAAAAGGGGAGTTACGGTAGCCACAGAAAAAAGAACCAGGAAAAAATTGCACGGGAATCGTGTATCGGAGGACCTACTGGGAGAACAAGGTCGCCCACCGCGCGGAAGCCAAGTCGCGGGACTGAGCCGCAGAAGCCCCAGTGCTCCAAGGGGAGTGCATGCCACACAGACAACAGCGGGGAGACTTGGGACGCTCAGGGCTCCGAGTCCACACATCGGCGCTGGAAGGGGAGGTGAGCTCAATAACCCAAGACATTGGTGGGGAAATGGGGGTCAGAATCTAGAGGGGGGCCGGAAAGTGCAGCAAACTCACTACCGGAAAGAAGGAAAAAAAAAAAGCTTCGGGGGTTTCTCTTCCCCCTAACCTTGCAAAGGTTACAAGGCTGCAAGGCTAGAATTCCCAAGAGACAAAGAGCAGGCCTGCTCTCTGGATTTACATATCAATGGGGGAGAGCTAAGGAACTGAGTCACTACAATTCAGTAGCCTAGGCAACCCAGTGGGAGTCCAGAGGAGCCAAAGACTGGAAGCTAAATACCATCAATTCTGCACAGCCGTGCCCTGCGGTGTTACTTACCCCCTGAATAAATAAAATAAATAAATAAATAAAAAGAGAGAGATTTACCACGCATAACCTGAGGGTGTCACCTTTGCACACCCTTAACCTGGAAGAACCAGGCAGAGCT
Source organism: Oryctolagus cuniculus (assembly GCF_051225735.1). NCBI lineage: Eukaryota > Metazoa > Chordata > Mammalia > Lagomorpha > Leporidae > Oryctolagus > Oryctolagus cuniculus. The sequence continues at coordinate 6,853,879 of NC_142889.1, read as the reverse complement.
CTCAGGCCGCACCCATCTCAAGCCTCCAAGGCTCCTCCAACAGCAGGCAGTCCACTTAACACGGACACAGTATAAAAAAAAAAAAAGAAAGAAAAAAAAACGCACAGTGACGCAAGAAGAATTAACTATGCCGAGTAACAAACACAGAAATAGAGGGAGCAAGATCAACGATGACACTATGATGCCTCCAAATAAGCAAAACACCCCAAGCCAAGAGTATGAAGATGATGAGATAGAAGAAATGCAAGATACGGATTTCAAAAAAATTATGATAAGAACATTTAGAAGTTTTCAAAAGCAAATCCTTGAACTACAGAAATCCTTAATGGACAAGATTGAAAATCTCTCTCATGAAAACGAAATTTTAAGGAAGAGTCAAAATGAAACTCAGAAACTAGTAGAACAGGAAAGTGTTATAGTGAAGAGAAATCAAAATGAAATGAAGAGCTCAATAGATCAAATGACAAACACATTAGAAAGCCTTAAAAACAGAATGGGTGAAGCAGAAGAGAGAATATCGGACTTAGAAGATAGAGCACAGGAAAACATACAGTCAAACCAAAGAAAAGAAGAGGAAATTAGAAACCTAAAAAATATTGTTGGGAATCTACAGGATACTATTAAAAAAACCAACATTCGAGTTCTAGGAGTTCCTGAAGGCATGGAGAGAGAGAAAGGATTGGAAGGCCTTTTTAGTGAGATACTAGCAGAGAACTTTCCAGGTTTGGAGAAGGACAGAGATATCCTAGTACAGGAAGCTCATAGAACCCCCAATAAACATGACCAAAAGAGAGCCTCACCACGACACGTGGTAATTAAACTTACCACAGTGAAACATAAAGAAAAGATCCTAAAATGTGCAAGAGAGAAACGTCAGATTACTCTCAGAGGATCTCCAATCAGACTCACAGCTGACTTCTCATCAGAAACCCTACAAGCTAGGAGGGAATGGCGAGACATAGCACAGGTGCTAAGAGAGAAAAATTGCCAGCCCAGAATATTATATCCTGCCAAGCTCTCATTTGTGAATGAAGGTGAAATAAAGACCTTTCATAGCAAACAGAAATTGAAAGACTTTGTGGCCACTCGTCCGGCCCTGCAAAAGATACTTAAAGATGTGCTACACTCAGAAACACAGAAACACGGTCATCAATATGAAAGAAGGGAAAGGAAGAACACCTACCAGTAAAAGAGCATGGGAAGCTCAAAGCATATACTAGAAAATATTTCCGGGAAAATGGCAGGGCAAAGTCACTACGTATCAATAGTCACATTGAACATTAATGGTCTGAATTCTTCAGTTAAAAGACACCGTTTAGCTGACTGGCTCACAGAACACAACCCAACTATTTGTTGCCTACAAGAAACACATCTCTCTAACAAAGAGGCATGCAGACTGAAAGTGAAAGGTTGGAAAAAGATATTCCATGCCAACAGAAACCAAAAAAAAGCAGGTGTAGCCATATTAATATCAGACAAAATAAACTTTAATACAAAAACTGTTAAGAGAGACATAGAGGGACACTATATAATGATTAAGGGTTCAATTCAACAGGAAGATGTAACTATTATAAATGTATATGCACCTAATTACAGGGCACCGGTCTATTTAAAAGATATGTTAAGGGACTTAAAGGGAGATTTAGATTCCAATACAATAGTACTGGGGGACTTCAATACTCCACTCTCAGAAATAGACAGATCATCCGGACAGGAGATCAACAAGGAAACAGCAGATTTAATTGACACTATTGCCCAAATGGATCTAACAGATATCTACAGAACTTTCAACCCTACATCTACAGACTTCACATTCTTCTCAGCAGCGCATGGAACCTTCTCTAGGATTGACCACATACTAGGCCATAAAGCAAGTCTCAGCAAATTTAAAAGAATTAGAATCATACCATGCAGCTTCTCAGACCACAGCGGGATGAAGTTGGAAATTAGCAACTCAGGAAACCCCAGAAAGTATGCAAACACATGGAGATTGAACAACATGCTCCTGAATGAACACTGGGTCATTCAAGAAATCAAAAGAGAAATCAAAAACTTTCTGGAAGTAAATGAAGACAACAACACAACATATCAAAACTTATGGGATACAGCAAAAGCAGTATTGAGAGGCAAATTTATAGCAATAGGTGCCTATACCAAGAAATTGGAAAGGTACCAAATAAATGAGCTTTCAGCGCACCTCAAGGACCTAGAAAAACTGCAGCAAACCAAACCCAAATCTAGTAGGAGAAGAGAAATAATTAAAACCAGAGAAGAAATTAACAGGATTGAATCCAAAAAAACATTACAAAAAATCAGCCAAGCGAGAAGCTGGTTTTTTGAAAAAATAAACAAAATTGACACCCCATTGGCCCAACTAACTAAAAAAAGAAGAGAAAAGACCCAAATCAATAAAATCAGAGATGAAAAAGGAAACGTAACAACAGACACCACAGAAATAAAAAGAATCATCAGAAATTACTACAAGGACCTGTATGCCAGCAAACAGGAAAACCTATCAGAAATGGATAGATTCCTGGACACATGCAATCTACCAAAATTGAACCATGAAGACATCGAAAACCTAAATAGACCCATAACTGAAACAGAAATTGAAACAGTAATAAAGGCCCTCCCAACAAAGAAAAGCCCAGGACCAGATGGATTCACTGCTGAATTCTACCAGACATTTAAAGAAGAACTAACTCCAATTCTTCTCAAACTATTCAGAACAATTGAAAAAGAGGGAATCCTCCCAAATTCTTTCTATGAAGCCAGCATCACCTTAATCCCTAAGCCAGAGAAAGATGCAGCACTGAAAGAAAATTACAGACCAATATCCCTGATGAACATAGACGCAAAAATCCTCAATAAAATTCTGGCCAATAGAATACAACACCACATCAGGAAAATCATCCACCCAGACCAAGTGGGATTCATCCCTGGTATGCAGGGATGGTTCAACATACGCAAATCAATCAATGTGATTCACCACATTAACAGACTGCAGAAGAAAAACCATATGATTATCTCAATTGATGCAGAGAAAGCATTTGATAAAATTCAACACCCTTTCATGATGAAAACTCTAAGCAAATTGGGTATAGAAGGAACATTCCTCAATATAATCAAAGCAATTTATAAAAAACCCACAGCCAGCATCCTATTGAATGGGGAAAAGTTGGAAGCATTTCCACTGAAATCTGGCACCAGGCAGGGATGCCCACTCTCACCACTGCTATTTAACATAGTTCTGGAAGTTTTAGCCAGAGCCATCAGACAAGAAAAAGAAATCACAGGAATACAAATCAAGAAGGAAGAAGTCAAACTATCCCTCTTTGCAGACGATATGATTCTGTACTTAGAGGATCCAAAGAACTCTACTAAGAGACTATTGGAACTCATAGAGGAGTTTGGCAAAGTGGCAGGATATAAAATCAATGAACAAAAATCAACAGCCTTTGTATACACAAGCAATGCCATGACTGAGAAAGAGCTGCTAAGATCAATCCCATTCACAATAGCTACAAAAACAATCAGATACCTTGGAATAAACTTAACCAAGGACGTTAAAGATCTCTACGATGAAAACTACAAAACCTTAAAGAAAGAAATAGAAGAGGATACCAAGAAATGGAAAAATCTTCCATGCTCATGGATTGGAAGAATCAACATCATCAAAATGTCCATTCTCCCAAAAGCAATTTATAGATTCAATGCAATCCCAATCAAGATACCAAAGACATTCTTCGCAGATCTAGAAAAAATGATGCTGAAATTCATATGGAGGCACAAGAGACCTCGAATAGCTAAAGCAATCTTGTACAACAAAAACAAAGCCAGAGGCATCACAATACCAGACTTCAGGACATACTACAGGGCAGTTGTAATCAAAACAGCATGGTACTGGTACAGAAACAGATGGATAGACCAATGGAACAGAATTGAAACACCAGAAATCAACCCAAACATCTACAGCCAACTTATAGTTGATCAAGGATCTAAAACTAATTCCTGGAGCAAGGACAGTCTATTCAATAAATGGTGCTGGGAAAACTGGATTTCCACGTGCAGAAGCATGAAGCAAGACCCCTACCTTACACCTTACACAAAAATCCACTCAACGTGGATTAAAGACCTAAATCTATGACCTGACACCATCAAGTTATTAGAGAACATTGGAGAAACCCTTCAAGATATTGGCACAGGCAAAGAGTTTCTGGAAAAGACCCGGGAGGCACAGGCAGTCAAAGCCAAAATCAACTATTCGGATTGCATCAAATTGAGAAGTTTCTGTACTGCAAAAGAAACAGTCAGGAGAGTGAAGAGACAACCGACAGAATGGGAAAAAATATTTGCATCCAATGCAACAGATAAAGGGTTAATAACCAGAATCTACAAAGAGATCAAGAAACTCCACAAAAATAAAACAACCAACCCACTTAAGAGATGGGCCAAGGACCTCAATAGACATTTTTCAAAAGAGGAAATCCAAATGGCCAACAGACACATGAAAAAATGTTCATGGTCACTAGCAATCAGGGAAATGCAAATCAAAACCACAATGAGGTTTCACCTCACCCCAGTTAGAATGGCTCACCTATAGAAATCTACCAACAACAGATGCTGGTGAGGATGTGGGGAAAAAGGGACACTAACCCACTGTTGGTGGGAATGCAAACTGGTCAAGCCACTATGGAAGTCAGTTTGGAGATTAAATAATAATAATAATAATAAAGCTATACAAAGGCAAAAAAAATAAATTAAAAAAAAGAAGATGATGAGATAGAACAAATGCAAGAAGCAGATCTCAAAAAATTGATAAGAACATTAAGAAGTTCTCAAAAACAAATTCTTGAACTACAGAAATCCTTAATGGAGAAGATAGAAAATCTCTCTCGTGAAAATGAAATATTAAGGAGGAATCAAAATGAAACGAAACAACTAGTACAACAGGAAACTGTGATAGTGACTGTAGTGAAGAATTCAATAGAGCAAATGAAAAACACAATAGAGAGCCGTACAAACAGAATGGGTGAAGCAGAAGAGAGAATATCGGACTTAGAAGACAGAGCACAGGAAAGGAGACAGTCAGACCAAAGAAAAGAAGAGGAAATTAGAAACCTAAAACATATTGTCGGGAATCTTCAGGATACTATTAAAAAACCCAACATTTGGGTTCTAGGAGTTCCTGAAGGCATGGAGAGGGAGAAAGGATTAGAAGGCCTTTTTAGTGAGATATTAACAGAAAATTTCCCAGGTTTGGAGAAGGACAGAGACATCCTAGTACAGGAAGCTCACAGAACCCCTAATAAACACGACCAAAAGAGATCCTCACCAGGACACGTTGTAATTAAACTCTCCACAGTGAAACATAAAGAAAAGATCCTAAAATGTGCAAGAGAGAAACGTCAGATTACTCTCAGAGGATCTCCAATCAGACTCACAGCTGACTTCTCATCAGAAACTCTACAAGCTAGGAGGGAATGGCGAGATATAGCCCAGGTACTAAGAGAGAACAACTGCCAGCCCAGAATATTATATCCTGCAAATCACTCATTTGTGAATGAAGGTGAAATAAAGACTTTTCATAGCAAACAGAAATTGAAAGAATTTGTTGCCACTCGTCCAGCCCTGCAAAAGATGCTTAAAGATGTGTTACACACAGAAACACAGAAACACGGTCATCAATATGAAAGAAGGTAAAGGAAGGAAACCAAGGAAGGAAACCTCACAGCAAAAGATCACAGGGAATTCAAAGCATATATTAGAACTTATCTTTGGCAAATGGCAGGGCAAAGTTACCACTTATCATTAGTCACATTGAACGTGAATGGCCTGAACTGTCCAGTTAAAAGACACCGATTGGCTGATTGGGTTAAGGAACAAAACCCATCTATTTGCTGCTTACAAGAAACACATCTTTCCAACTAAGATCCATACAGACTGAAAGTGAAAGGCTGGAAAAAGATATACCATGCCAACAGAAATGAAAAAAGAGCGGGCGTAGCCACCTTAATATCGGACAACATAAACTTTACCACAAAAACTGTTAAGAGAGACAAAGAGGGGCACTATATAATGATTAAGGGATCAATACAACAAGAAGATATAACAATTATCAATGTATATGCACCTAACTACAGGGCACCAGTTTATCTAAAAGATTTATTAATGGACTTAAAGGGAGACTTAGACCCCAATACAATAGTACTGGGGGACTTCAATACTCCACTCTCAGAAATAGACAGATCAATAGGACAGAAGATCAACAAGGATACAATAGATTTAAACGACACTATAGCCCACATGGATCTAACAGATATATACAGAACTTTCAATCCTACAGCTAAAGATTTTACATTCTTCTCAGCAGTACATGGAACCTTCTCTAGGATTGACCACATACTAGGCCATAAAGCAAGTCTCAGCAAATTCAAAAGAATTAGAATCATACCATGCAGTTTCTCAAACCATAAAGGAATGAAGTTGGAAATTAGCAACTCAGGAATCCCTAGAGCATACGCAAACACATGGAGATTGAACAACATGCTCCTGAATGAACAATGGGTCATTCAAGAAATCAAAAGAGAAATCAAAAACTTTCTGGAAGTAAATGAGGATAACAGCACAACATACCAAAACTTATGAGACGCAGCAAAAGCAGTGTTAAGAGGAAAGTTTATATCAATAGGTGCCTACATCAAGAATTTGGAAAGGCACCAAATAGATGAGCTTTCAATTCACCTCAAGGATCTAGAAAACCTACAGCAAACCAGACCCAAATCTAGTAGGAGAAGAGAAATAATTAAAATCAGAGAAGAAATCAACAGGATTGAATCAAGAAAAACATTACAAAAAATCAGCCAAACGAGGCGCTGGTTTTTTGAAAAAATACACAAAATTGACACCCCACTGGCCCAACTAACTAAAAAAAAGAAGAGAAAAGACCCAAATCAATAAAATCAGAGATGAAAAAGGAAACGTAACAAAAGACACCACAGAAATAAAAAGAATCATCAGAAATTACTACAAGGACTTGTATGCCAGCAAACACGGAAACCTATCAGAAATGGATAGATTCCTGGACACATGCAACCTACCTACATTGAACCATGAGGACATCGAAAACCTAAACAGACCCATTACTGAGACAGAAATTGAAACAGTAATAAAGGCCCTCCCAACAAAGAAAAGCCCAGGACCAGACGGATTCACTGCTGAATTCTACCAGACATTTAAAGAAGAACTAACTCCAATTCTTCTCAAGCTATTCAGAACACTCGAAAAAGAGGGAGTCCTCCCAAATTCTTTCTATGAAGCCAGCATCACCTTAATTCCTAAGCCGGAAAAAAGATGCAGCACTGAAAGAGAATTACAGACCAATATCCCTGATGAACATAGATGCAAAACTCCTCAATAAAATTCTGGCCAATAGAATGCAACAACACATCAGAAAGATCATCCACCCAGACCAAGTGGGATTTATCCCTGGTATGCAGGGATGGTTTAATGTGCGCAAGACAATCAATGTGATACACCACATTAACAGACTGCAGAAAAAAAACCATATGATTATCTCAATAGATGCAGAGAAAACATTTGATAAAATGCAACACCCGTTCATGATGAAAACTCTAAGCAAACTGGGTTTGGAAGGAACATTCCTCAATACAATCAAAGCAATCTATGAAAAACCCACAGCCAACATCCTATTGAATGGGGAAGAGTTGGAAGCATTTCCACTGAGATCTGGTACCAGACAGGGATGTCCACTCTCACCACTGCTATTCAATATAGTACTGGAGGTTCTAGCCAGAGCTATTAGGCAAGAAAAAGAAATTAAAGGGATACAAATTGGGAAGGAAGAACTCAAACTATCCCTCTTTGCAGATGACATGATTCTTTATTTAGGGGACCCAAAGAACTCTACTAAGAGACTATTGGAACTCATAGAAGAGTTTGGCAAAGTAGCAGGGTATAAAATCAATGCACAAAAATCAACAGCCTTTGTATACACAGACAATGCCATGGCTGAGGAAGGACTTCTAAGATCAATCCCATTCACAATAGCTACAAAAACAATCAAATACCTTGGAATAAACTTAACCAAGGACATTAAAGATCTCTACGATGAAAATTACAAAACCTTAAAGAAAGAAATAGAAGAGGATACCAAGAAATGGAAAAATCTTCCATGCTCATGGATTGGAAGAGTCAACATCATCAAAATGTCCATTCTCCCAAAAGCAATTTATAGATTCAATGCGATACCAATCAAGATACCAAAGACCTTCTCGGATCTGGAAGAAATGGTGCTGAAATTCATATGCAGACACTGGAGACCTCGAATAGCTAAAGCAATCTTGTACAACAAAAACAAAGCCAGAGGCATCACAATACCAGACTTCAGGACATACTACAGGGCAGTTGTAATCAAAACAGCATGGTACTGGTACAGAAACAGATGGATAGACCAATGGAACAGAATTGAAACACCAGAAATCAATCCAAACATCTATAGCCAACTTATAGTTGATCAAGGATCTAAAACTAATTCCTGGAGCAAGGACAGTCTATTCAATAAATGGTGCTGGGAAAACTGGATTTCCACGTGCAGAAGCATGAATCAAGACCCTTACCTTTCACCTTATACAAAAATCCACTCAGCATGGATTAAAGACCTAAATCTATGACCTGACACCATCAAGATACTAGAGAACATTGGAGAAACCCTTCAAGATATTGGCACAGGCAAAGAGTTTCTGGAAAAGACCCGGGAGGCACAGGCAGTCAAAGCCAAAATCAACTATTCGGATTACTTCAGATTGAGAAGTTTCTGTACTGCAAAAGAAACAGTCAGGAGAGTGAAGAGACAACCGACAGAATGGGAAAAAATATTTGCAAACTATGCAACAGATAAAGGGTTAATAACCAGAATCTACAAAGAGATCAAGAAACTCCACAAAAACAAAACCAACAACCCACTTAAGAGATGGGCCAAGGACCTCAATAGACATTTTTCAAAAGAGGAAATCCAAATGGCCAACAGACACATGAAAAAATGTTCAAGGTCATTAGCAATCAGGGAAATGCAAATCAAAACCACAATGAGGTTTCACCTCACCCCAGCTAGAATGGCTCACATACTGAAATCTACCAACAACAGATGCTGGCAAGGATGTGGGGGAAAAGGGACACTAACCCACTGTTGGGAATGCAAACTGGTTAAGCCACTATGGAAGTCAGTCTGGAGATTCCTCAGAAACCTGAAGATAATCCTACCATACAACGCAGCCATCCCACTCCTTGGAATTTACCCAAAGGAATTTAAATTGGCAAACAAACAAGCGGTCTGCACCCTAATGTTTATTGCAGCACAATTCACAATAGCTAAGACCTGGAACCAACATAAATGCCCATCAACGGTAGACTGGATAAAGAAATTATGGGATATGTACTCTTTAGAATACTATACTGCAGTAAGAAACAACGAAACTTTGGAAATTTATATTCATTAAATAAAAGATAAAAAAAATCAACAACAGGAGTCACTGTGCACTTACTCCCCATGTAGAACCTCTATCTTTAATGGGTTGCACTATGAGGATTAATGGTAAAACTAGTCTTCAAACAACACTTTATACTATGTGTCTGCAAACTGTTGAAACCTTTATTCAGTATAGAGTTGATCTCCTGTATATAAAGTAAATTTAAAAAGAATCTTAATGAAGAATGGGATGGGAGAGGGAGTAGTAGATGGGATGGTTTGTGAGTGAGAGGATGGTTATGGGGAAGAACCGCTGTAATCGAAAAGTTGTATTTTTGAAATTTATATTTTCTATATAAAATTTTCTATTTAAAAAATCCCTATGCTCAGGCTAAATGGTTTTATAGTCTGCATAAGGAGCCTATCTCCACATACTATCTGGGAGTCTATGAAATGTATTATTTCCATCTTAAAGTGCACTCTAGTTGCTACTTGCTTTCTTTTAGCTTTCTGAGAGTAATGATGATAATGTGGGAGACGCAGCCATTGGCAGTGTCTGAGATCATGAAATGAACTCTTTAGAAGAGATTTCCACTCCCAGGATAGGCAGGGCCTGCATCCATGATCAACAGGAGTAGATACAGAAGATATGATGAGTCTATGCTCTTTAGCATCCCCATAAGATTAAGGCTCATGAATCTCTGAGAGGGAAATTATATGGGAGTGGGCAGGGAGAAAAGATTAGGCTCACAAGCCACACCCCTTACCCCTCATGTACTCTCCCCTATAGCCACCCACTTGTCAACCAGACTATGTAACCACTCCCCTATTGGAAGTGAAGAAGAGCCCTGGTGAGCATGTGCCCAGCCCTCTCCTGCCGGCCCCATGTTCCATGTTTCTCTTTTCTGCCCTCTCGCTTGCACTCTCTCGCCTGCATGCCCTCTCACTTGCAGACTCTGGTCTGACCCCTGGAAACAACTGATACGGAAATCTCTATTTACCCTTTCTGGCCCACTCCCCCTTTATAAAGACCTCATGTTCCTGTGTATTCTTCTCACTTTACGGATACATCCTAAACCTCACCACGCTGCATGTCTTGCTTGAGCCAGTGCTTGGAATTCATCTCTAAGTAAATGGCAAGAACCTGAAACGTTAAATTTTGGTTAACAGCCCATAACACTTCTGTGGTCTGCTTAATAGAGACCAAGAGGAAGAGGG